>NC_088413.1:85054798-85371206 GCF_034236695.1 Oncorhynchus nerka | reverse complement strand
GCACATTAAATCAGTTCTGTAGGCCTATGAGCACATTAAATCAATTCTGTAGGCCTATGAGCACATTAAATCAGTTCTGTAGGCCTACGAGCATTAAATCAGTTCTGTAGGCCTATGAGCACATTAAATCAGTTCTGTAGGCCTATGGCACGATTCCCTCTGATCACATTTTCTTTACATTTACATGTTAGTCATTTAGCAGACTCTCTGATCCAGAGCCACTACAGTAGTGAGTCATTTAACAGACTCTCTGATCCAGAGCCACTACAGTAGTGAGTCATTTAACAGACTCTCTGATCCAGAGCCACTACAGTAGTGAGTCATTTAGCAGACTCTCTGATCCAGAGCCACTACAGTAGTGAGTCATTTAACAGACTCTCTTATCCAGAGCCACTACAGTAGTGAGTCATTTAACAGACTCTCTTATCCAGAGCCACTACAGTAGTGAGTCATTTAGCAGACTCTCTGATCCAGAGCCACTACAGTAGTGAGTCATTTAGCAGACTCTCTGATCCAGAGCCACTACAGTAGTGAGTCATTTAGCAGACTCTCTTATCCAGAGCCACTACAGTAGTGAGTCATTTCACAGACTCTCTGATCCAGAGCCACTACAGTAGTGAGTCATTTAACAGACTCTCTGATCCAGAGCCACTACAGTAGTGAGTCATTTAGCAGACTCTCTGATCCAGAGCCACTACAGTAGTGAGTCATTTTTAACAGACTCTCTTATCCAGAGCCACTACAGTAGTGAGTCATTTAACAGACTCTCTTATCAGAGCCACTACAGTAGTGAGTCATTTAGCAGACTCTCTGATCCAGAGCCACTACAGTAGTGAGTCATTTAGCAGACTCTCTGATCCAGAGCCACTACAGTAGTGAGTCATTTAGCAGACTCTCTTATCCAGAGCCACTACAGTAGTGAGTCATTTCACAGACTCTCTGATCCAGAGCCACTACAGTAGTGAGTCATTTAACAGACTCTCTGATCCAGAGCCACTACAGTAGTGAGTCATTTAGCAGACTCTCTGATCCAGAGCCACTACAGTAGTGAGTCATTTAACAGACTCTCTGATCCAGAGCCACTACAGTAGTGAGTCATTTAACAGACTCTCTGATCCAGAGCCACTACAGTAGTGAGTCATTTAGCAGACTCTCTGATCCAGAGCCACTACAGTAGTGAGTCATTTAGCAGACTCTCTTATCCAGAGCCACTACAGTAGTGAGTCATTTCACAGACTCTCTGATCCAGAGCCACTACAGTAGTGAGTCATTTTAACAGACTCTCTGATCCAGAGCCACTACGGTAGTGAGTCATTTAGCAGACTCTCTGATCCAGAGCCACTACAGTAGTGAGTCATTTAACAGACTCTCTGATCCAGAGCCACTACAGTAGTGAGTCATTTAACAGACTCTCTGATCCAGAGCCACTACAGTAGTGAGTCATTTAGCAGACTCTCTTATCCAGAGCCACTACAGTAGTGAGTCATTTAACAGACTCTCTGATCCAGAGCCACTACAGTAGTGAGTCATTTAGCAGACTCTCTTATCCAGAGCCACTACAGTAGTGAGTCATTTAGCAGACTCTATCCAGAGCCACTACAGTAGTGAGTCATTTAACAGACTCTCTGATCCAGAGCCACTACAGTAGTGAGTCATTTAGCAGACTCTCTGATCCAGAGCCACTACAGTAGTGAGTCATTTAACAGACTCTCTTATCCAGAGCCACTACAGTAGTGAGTCAGAGTGTCAGTTAGAATTAGAGTGTCAGTTAGAATTAGAGTGTCAGTTAGAATTAGAGTGTCAGTTACAATTAGAGTGTCAGTTACAATTAGAGCGTCAGTTAGAATTAGAGTGTCAGTTAGAATTAGGTGTCAGTTAGAATTAGAGTGTCAGTTAGAATTAGAGTGTCAGTTAGAAATTGAGTTTTAGTTCACGAAAGGCTTGAATTTATTCATGACATTTTTCTCATAAAGTAGACATAGTCCGCATAACAGCTGCCAATATGCAAATATTTAAATACATGCCATTAATTCTGGAGTGTGCTATCTCCTGAATGATTCCTCTTAGCTCCTCATTCTAATGCTCCCACCCTGGTTTGAGTGGAAGGTGGAATGCCTTCAGAAAGTATTCACCTCACTTTTACACATTTTCTTGTGTTACAGCCTTCATTTAAAATAGATTGTATTTACATTTCTTGTTACCAGCCTAAATACAATACCCCCAAAATGTCAAAAGGAATTTTTACAAAAATTTAAAAGTTAAACGCTGCCATGGAGACAAGTGTTTTCATACTAAAAGCCTCTCTTGAAAAGGCCGAACCTTGACCCAGAAAAAATCCCCAACATTTAATAAACTATTGGCCTATGTCGAGTCTCCCCATTCTTCTCAAACATTTTAGAAAAAGCTGATGCGCAGCAACTCATTGACTTCCTGAAGACAAACAATGTACACGAAATGCTTCGGTCTGGTTTCGACCCCATCATAGCACGAGACTGCACTCTGAAAGTGGTAAATTATCTTTTAATTGCATCAGACCGAGGTTCTGCATCTGTCCCTCGTGCTCCTAGACCTTGAGTGCTGCTTTTGACACCATCGATCACCACTTTTGGGGGAGAGATTGAAACCTAATTGGTCGCTGAATAGTAAGGAACTCCCCTCACCTCATTGTCTAGGACCTAATTGGTCGCTGAATAGTAAGGAACTCCCTCACCTCATTGTCTTGGTCCTAATTGGTCGCTGAATAGTATGAACTCCCCTCACCTCATTGTCTTGGTCCTAATTGGTCGCTGAATAGTAAGGAACTCCCTCACCTCATTGTCTTGGTCCTAATTGGTCGCTGAATAGTAAGGAACTCCTCACCTCATTGTCTAGGACCTAATTGGTCGCTGAATAGTAAGGAACTCCCCTCACCTCATTGTCTTGGTCCTAATTGGTCGCTGAATAGTAAGGAACTCCCCTCACCTCATTGTCTTGGTCCTAATTGGTCGCTGAATAGTAAGGAACTGTCCTCACCTCATTGTCTTGGTCCTAATTGGTCGCTGAATAGTAAGGAACTCCCCTCACCTCATTGTCTTGGTCCTAATTGGTCGCTGAATAGTAAGGAACTCCCCTCACCTCATTGTCTTGGTCCTAATTGGTCGCTGAATAGTAAGGAACTCCCCTCCTCATTGTCTTGGTCTAATTGGTCGCTGAATAGTAAGGAACTCCCCTCACCTCATTGTCTAGGTCCTAATTGAACAAATATAAAATATTTAAAATGCATCCTGTTTGCAACAAGGCACTAAAGTATTCATCATCTGAAGACACATGATAAACTGTAGCTATAAGAAGGGGGTTGATGACGTGCTGACATCACTTCCTGTCACAGCTTGTGGACTTGTTTAAGTGATACTGTTAGCCAGCCAGCCTGCCAGCATAGTGGAGTCTGCAACTAGCACAGTCAGTGTAGTCAGCTCAGCTATCCCCATTGAGAACGGTCTGTGCCTCGACCTGGGTTGGGCAAAACTAAACATGGCGGTGTTCGCCTTCTTAGCAATCTCACTGGAATAAAGACCTCCTCCATTACCTGACATTATTGAAAGAGATTGTGATACCTCACATCTCAAAATAGGGCTACTTAATGTTAGATCCCTCACTTCCAAGGCAGTTATAGTCAATGAACTGATCATTATATTGCTGTGACTGGCCTGACTGAAACATGGCTCAGGCCTGATGAATTTACTGTGTTAAATGAGGCATCTCCTCCCTGGTTACACTAGTGACCATATCCCCATTCATTCAAGGCGGAGGTGTTGCTAACATTTACGATACCAAATTTCAAATTACAAAAAAGACTGCATTTTTGTCTTTTGAGCTCCTAGCCATGAAATCTATGCAGCCTACTCAATCACTTTTTATAGCTACTGTTTACAGGCCTCCTGGGCCCTATACAGCGTTCCTCACTGAGTTCCCTGAATTCTTATCAGACATTGTAGTCATTAAACATAATATTCAAATTTTTGGTGACTTTAATATTCACATGGAAAAGTCCACAGACCCACTCCAAAAGGCTTTCGGGCCATCATCGACTCAGTGAGTTTTGTCCAACATGTCTCCGGACCTACTCACTGCCACAGTCATACTCTGGACCTAGTTTGTCCCATGGAATAAATGTTGTGCTGCGCCTGCGCTTGAAACCAGCTCTCTGTCTCCCATCGTGTTCATTACACCTAGATGCCAATTCCAGACTCCCTGCACCTACCCAAGGACATCAGAGTAAAACAATTGGTTAACCACCTAACTGAGGAACTTAATTTAACCTTGCGTAATACCCTAGATGCAGTTTAACCTAAAAACAAAAATATTTGTCACAAGAAACTAGCTCTGGTATACAGAAATACCCGAACTCTGAAGCATGCTTCCAGAAATTGGAACGGAAATGGCGCCACCCCAAACTGGAAGTCTTCCGATTAGCTTGGAAAGACAGTACTGGACTGTATCGAAGAGCCCTTACTATCCTACCAATCCTCGACTTCGGCGATGTCATCTACAAAATAGCTTCCAATACTCTACTCAGCAAACTGGATGCAGTTTATCACAGTGCCATCCGTTTTGTTACTAAAGCACCTTATACCACCCACCACTGTGACCTGTATGCTCTAGTCGACTGGCCTCGCTACATATTCATTCGCCAGACTCACTGGCTCCAGGTCATCTACAAGTCCATGCTAAGTAAAGCTCCGCCTTATCTCAGTTCACTGGTCACGATGGCAACACCCACCCATAGCACGCGCTCCAGCAGGTGTATCTCACTGATCATCCCTAAAGCCAACACCTCATTTGGCCGCCTTTCCTTCCAGTTCTCTGCTGCCTGTGACTGGAACGAATTGCAAAAATCGCTGAAGTTGGAGACTTTTATCTCCCAAGCCTACCTGGTTAAATAAAGGTGAAATATATATATTTTTTAAAGAAATACTGTTGCTCGATCATCCTATTTTTGCAACTTAATTGAGGAGAATAAGAACAATCCAAAATGTATTTTTGATACTGTCGCAAAGCCAACGAAAAAGCAGCATTCTCCAAGAGAGGATGGCTTTCACTTCAGCGGTATTAAATTCATGAACTTCTTTGAGGAAAAGATCATGATCATTAGAAAGCAAACTACGGACTCCTCTTTAAATCTGCGTGTTTCTCCAAAGCTCCAGTTGTCCTGAGTCTGCACAACTCTGCCAGGACCTAGGATCAGGAGACACTCAAGTTTTGATACTACATCTCTTGACACAATGATGAAAATAATCATGGCCTCTAAACCTTCAAGCTGCATACTGGACCGTATTCAAACTAAACTACTGAAAGATCTGCTTCCCTGTGCTTGGCCTCCTATGTTGAACATAATAAACGTCTCTCTATCCACCGGATGTGTACCAAACTCACTAAAAGTGGCAGTAATAAAGCCTCTCTTGAAAAAGGCAAACCAAACCTCTCCTATAGAGCTCAAATTTTAAGGAGTGGTCTGCCTATCCATGTGAGAGAAGAGTGACTCGTTCTCGACCTTTGTGTTTTTAATGAAGACTCACTCATGATTGAGTGTCGTCTGGCCCAAGTGTGAAGGTGAATGGAAAGGCACTGGAGCAACGAACCGCCAATGCTGTCTGCCTGGCTGGTTCCCCCTTTCCACTGGGATTCTCTGCCTCTAACCCTATTACAGGGGCTGAGTCACTGGCTTACTGGTGCTCTTCCATGCCATCCCTAGGAGGTGCGTCACTTGAGAGGGTTGAGTCACTGACGTGATCTTCCTGTCTGGGTTGGCGCCCCCTTGGGTTTGTGCCGTGGGGAGATCTTTGTGGGCTATTCTCAGCCTTGTCTCAGGATGGTAAGTTGGTGATTGAAGATATCCCTCTAGTGGTGTGGGGGCTGTGTTTCGGCAAAGTGGGTGGGGTTATATCCTTCCTGTTTGGCCCTGTCCAGGTGTGTAGTCCGACGGGGTCACAGTGTCTCCCGACCCTTCCTCTCTTAGCCTCCAGTAATTATGCTGCAATACTTCATGTGTAGGGAGGCTAGGACCAGTCTGTTATATCTGGAGTATTTCTCCTGTCTTATCCGGTGTTCTGTGTGAATTTAAGTATGCTCTCTCTAATTCTCTCTGTTTCTCTCTCTCTTTCTGACATTTACTCCTGAGGTGCTGACCTGTTGCACCCTCTACAACCACTGTGATTATTATTATTTGACCCTGCTGGTCATCTATAAACATTTGAACATCTTGGCCATGTTCTGTTATAATCTCCACCCCGCGTAGCCAGAAGAGGACTGGCCAACCCTCATAGCGTGGTTCCTCTCTAGGTTTCTTCCTAGGTTTTGACCTTTCTAGGGAGTTTTTCCTAGCCACCGTGCTTCTACACCTGCATTGTTGCTGTTTTGGGTTTTAGGCTGGGTTTCTGTACAGCACTTAGTGACATCAGCTGGCGTAAAAAATACATTTGATTGATTGATTCGTTGATATAGCTATATGAAGGGGACCTTTCTATTTGTTTGAATCATGTTCTCATACTTATTTGCCTCACTACACTCTACTCTACTCTTCTACACTATGCTATACTATACTCTACTGTACTGTACTTCACTATACTCTACTCTACAGTACCCTACTGTACAATACTCTACTCTACTCTACTCTGCTATACTCTACTGTACTGTACTTCACTATACTCTACTGTACACTACTCTACTCTACACGACTCTACTATACACTACACTACACTACTCTACTCTACTCTACTCTTCTACACTATGCTATATACTCTCTACTGTACTGTATTTCACTATACTCTACTGTACACTACTCTACTCTGCTACTATAGTCTACTCTACTATACTCTACACTACTCTACTGTACTCTACACGACTCTACACTACTCTACTCTACTGTACTGTATTTCACTATACTCTACTGTACATTACTCTACTACTCTACTGTACTGTACTGTACTCCAATCTACTCTACACTACTCTCTAATGTACTCTACTCTACACTACTCTACACTACACTACTCTACTCTATTATACTATACACTACTCTACTCTACTCTTCTACACTATGCTATACTCTACTGTACTGTACTGTACTTCACTCTACTCTACTCTACCGTACTCTACTCTACTGTACTATACTCTACTGTACTATACTCTACTCTACACTACTATACACTACTATACACTACTCTACTCTACTGTACTGTACTTCACCATACTCTACTCTACAGCACTCTACTATAGTCTACTGTACTGTACAATACTCTACTCTACTGTACTGTATTTCACTATACTCTACTGTACATTACTCTACTCTACACTACTCTACACTACACTACTCTACTCTCTATTATACTATACTCTATATACTATACTATACTCTTCTACACTATGCTATACTCTACTGTACTGTACAATACTCTACTCTACACTACTCTGCACTACTCTACTATACACTACTATACTCTACTGTACTTCACCATACTCTACTCTACAGTACTATACTGTACTATACTATACTCTACTCTACTGTACGCTACTGTACTATACTCTACTCTACTGTACTATACTCTACTCTACACTACACTACTCTACTCTACTATACACTACTATACTCTACTGTAATGTACTTCACTATACTCTACTCTGCAGCACTCTACTGTACTCTACACTACTCTACTCTACTGTCCTATACTCTACTCTACTCTACTCTCTACTCTAATATACACTACTATACTCTACTCTTCTACACTATACTATACTGTACTGTACTTCACCATACTCTACTCTGCACTACTCTACTGTACTCTACTGTACTCTACTCTACTCTTCTACACTATGCTATATTCTACTATACTCTACACCACTCTACTCTGCACTACTCTACTCTACTCTACACTACTCTACTCTACTCTACTCTACTCTACTATCTTTTAACCACATTTCATCCATAGTTTTTATGCGAGTGAAGTCATACCGTATAACAACAACTCACGACAGCTGCGATGGAAACAGGAAGTTTCGGTACAATTTTATATATGCAGACAGATCATTTGTTTGTTCGAAATGGTGGGGTATTTTTCTATCTGTAAAATACATTATACGAGAAATAGTGGTGGAAATGCTTTATGCACAAATATTGATATAAAAAACACATCGTTTTGAGGTAAACTTGGAGTCACGTGATGATATGGTGTGTGGTCCTCCCACTACGACTCAGGAAACCATGCAGTTTATTAGACTACAGATGAAATAAGTGAAGATGAACTTCACAGGGTGGTGAAAGTCCACAGTGATGAGCTTGATGCTCCTTTCCAATAAATATTGAGGGTCTTATTCTGCTGACATGATGATTGATGCTTTACTGCCGCTTGAAAAATAAAAACATTCCAGCTCTTATCCATGTAGACTAGCTTACCCGCACTGTATCTGCTAGCTGTGTGCTTAACCACACGTGCCAAGACCAGAGTAGGCTATTTAACACAGTGGTTTTGTGACAAAACTAACAGTTGGAAATGCGATGGAAACACGTTGAATGTTCCATTTTAATTCGGTAATTAAACATTTAAGCGAAGGTCACGAGGTCATCACGCACGTTTAAAAAAAAAAATCTGCAACATGTCCATTTGGTGGAAACACCACTAGTGGGAAAACGCGTCCATTTTCCAACCAGCCTGAAAACAATGACCAGAAACTGTTATAATTTATCGCAGTGATTTAGGAATCCATGTGACTAGGAAGCCACTTGTTGTTCTCCTTGCTAGACAGCTAATAACAAATGAGGCTATTTGTTTTTGTTTTGTTTTCAGGGACAGATGGCAAAGTGATTTGTTAATTTCAGTCCATGGCAATGGCAGGACAAAACAGTTGTGCCCTACTGGTTTGGAGGTAAGACATTTTAACATCTGATTCAAAACTTGGGTTAGCAACTAGCTATGTGGCGTTCAATCTTGCTAGCCAGCCAGTTATTTGTGCATTCTTACACGATCAGTCAATCCATGCAGTGTCTGTTTACGTTAGCTAACTTTCTTCTGTCACTTCCCCTCCTTCGTGTTTCACCACATAAAGACAATTTTAGCATATTTTCAATTAAAAGTAAACCGGTGACAACATCAATATGCAAAACTGTTGACTAAACTATAGCACATTATTAACAAAGGTATTTGTGGTTCTCAGCAACTTGAACCAGCACTGAAAGTCAGGTTTCTTCCCCCATTGGCCTTATGTTTCTGGTCTCCTCAGGTTGGAGCACAACCCATCATTTATTCATTTATTAATCAACAAGTGTTGATGTCTCCACATGTTTCTGGTTTTGAGGCTTGGGCATCTGAAGCTGCAGTTTATCTGTCTAATGAGAGAGACAGGCATCATCTGGGAGTCTGTCTAATCCCCTGCAAGGAGGAGACAGGCATCATCTAGGAGTCTGTCTAATCCCCTGCAAGGAGGAGACAGGCATCATCTAGGAGTCTGTCTAATCCCTGCAAGGAGGGAGACAGGCATTCTCTAGGGAGTCTGTCTAATCCCCTGCAAGGAGGAGACAGGCATCATCTAGGGAGTCTGTCTAATCCCTGGGAGTCTGTCTAATCCCCTGGGAGTCTGTCTAATCCCTGGGGAGTCTGTCTAATCCCCTGCAAGGAGAGACAGGCCTCATCTGGGAGTCTGTCTAATCCCCTGGGGAGTCTGTCTAATCCCCTGGGGAGTCTGTCTAATCCCTGGGGAGTCTGTCTAATCCTGCAAGGAGGGAGACAGGCATCATCTAGGGAGTCTGTCTAATCCCCTGGGGAGTCTGTCTAATCCCCTGGGAGTCTGTCTAATCCCCTGGAGTCTGTCTAATCCCTGCAAGGAGAGACAGGCATCATCTGGGGAGTCTGTCTAATCCCTGGGAGTCTGTCTAATCCCTGGGGAGTCTGTCTAATCCTGGGAGTCTGTCTAATCCCCTGGGGAGTCTGTCTAATCCCCTGCAAGGAGAGAGACAGGCATCATCTAGGGAGTCTGTCTAATCCCATGGGAGTCTGTCTAATCCCATAGGGAGTCTGTCTAATCCCCTGGGGAGTCTGTCTAATCCCATGGGGAGTCTGTCTAATCCCCTGGGGAGTCTGTCTAATCCCCTGGGGAGTCTGTCTAATCCCTGGGAGTCTGTCTAATCCCCTGGGGAGTCTGTCTAATCCTGGGAGTCTGTCTAATCCTGGGGAGTCTGTCTAATCCCTGGGGAGTCTGTCACAATCCTGGGAGTCTGTCTAATCCCCTGGGAGTCTGTCTAATCCCCTGGGAGTCTGTCTAATCCCCTGGGGAGTCTGTCTAATCCCCTGCAAGGAGAGACAGGCATCATCTGGGGAGTCTGTCTAATCCCTGCAAGGAGAGAGACAGGCATCATCTAGGGAGTCTGTCTATAATCCCTGGGGTCTGTCTAATCCCTGGGGAGTCTGTCTAATCCCCTGCAAGGAGAGAGACAGGCATCATCTGGGGATTCTGTCTAATCCCCTGTAAGGAGAGAGACAGGCATCATCTAGGGAGTCTGTCTATAATCCCTGGGGAGTCTGTCTAATCCCCTGGGAGTCTGTCTAATCCCCTGCAAGGAGAGAGACAGGCATCATCTGGGAGTCTGTCTAATCCCCTGTAAGGAGGAGACAGGCATCATCTAGGAGTCTGTCTAATCCCTGCAAGTAGAGAGACAGGCATCATCTAGGAGTCTGTCTAATCCCTGGGAGTCTGTCTAATCCCCTGGAGAGTCTGTCTAATCCCCTGGGGAGTCTGTCTAATCCCCTGCAAGGAGAGAGACAGGCATCATCTGGGAGTCTGTCTAATCCCCTGGGGAGTCTGTCTAATCCCCTGGGAGTCTGTCTAATCCCTGGGGAGTCTGTCTAATCCCCTGGGGAGTCTGTCTAATCCCTGCAAGGAGAGAGACAGGCATCATCTAGGGAGTCTGTCTAATCCCATGGGGAGTCTGTCTAATCCCATAGGGAGTCTGTCTAATCCTGGGGAGTCTGTCTAATCCCTGGGGAGTCTGTCCTAATCCATGGGGAGTCTGTCTAATCCCATGGGAGTCTGTCTAATCCCCTGGGGAGTCTGTCTAATCCCTGGGAGTCTGTCTAATCCCTGGGGAGTCTGTCTAATCCCCTGGGGAGTCTGTCTAATCCTGGGGAGTCTGTCTAATCCCCTGGGGAGTCTGTCTAATCCCCTGTAAGGAGGGAGACAGGCATCATCTAGGGAGTCTGTCTAATCCCCTGCAAGTAGAGAGACAGGCATCATCTAGGGAGTATGTCTAATCCCCTGGGGAGTCTGTCTAATCCCCTGGGGAGTCTGTCTAATCCCCTGGGGAGTCTGTCTAATCCCATGGGGAGTCTGTCTAATCCCCTGGGGAGTCTGTCTAATCCCCTGCAAGGAGAGAGACAGGCATCATCTAGGAGTCTGTCTAATCCCATGGGGAGTCTGTCTAATCCTGGGAGTCTGTCTAATCCCCTGGGGAGTCTGTCTAATCCCATGGGGAGTCTGTCTAATCCCCTGGGGAGTCTGTCTAATCCCCTGCAAGGAGAGAGACAGGCATCATCTAGGGAGTCTGTCTAATCCCATGGGGAGTCTGTCTAATCCCATGGGGAGTCTGTCTAATCCCCTGGGGAGTCTGTCTAATCCCCTGGGGAGTCTGTCTAATCCCCTGGGGAGTCTGTCTAATCCCATGGGGAGTCTGTCTAATCCCATGGGGAGTCTGTCTAATCCCCTGGGGAGTCTGTCTAATCCTGGGGAGTCTGTCTAATCCTGGGGAGTCTGTCTAATCCCCTGGGGAGTCTGTCTAATCCCCTGGGGAGTCTGTCTATAATCCCCTGGGAGTCTGTCTAATCCCTGGGGAGTCTGTCTAATCCCTGGGGAGTCTGTCTAATCCTGGGGAGTCTGTCTAATCCCATGGGGAGTCTGTCTAATCCCCTGGGGAGTCTGTCTAACCTGGGGAGTCTGTCTAATCCCCTGGGGAGTCTGTCTAATCCCCTGGGAGTCTGTCTAATCCCCTGGGGAGTCTGTCTAATCCTGGGAGTCTGTCTAATCCCATGGGGAGTCTGTCTAATCCCATGGGGAGTCTGTCTAATCCCATGGGGAGTCTGTCTAAATCCCATGGGGAGTCTGTCTAATCCTGGGAGTCTGTCTAATCCCCTGGGGAGTCTGTCTAATCCCTGGGGAGTCTGTCTAATCCCTGGGGAGTCTGTCTAATCCCATGGGAGTCTGTCTAATCCCCTGGGGTCTGTCTAATCCCCTGGGGAGTCTGTCTAATCCCCTGGGAGTCTGTCTAATCCCCTGGGGAGTCTGTCTAATCCCATGGGGAGTCTGTCTAATCCCCTGGGAGTCTGTCTAATCCCTGGGGAGTCTGTCTAATCCCCTGGGAAGTCTGTCTATAATCCCTGGGGAGTCTGTCTAATCCCTGGGGAGTCTGTCTAATCCCCTGCAAGGAGGGAGACAGGCATCATCTGGGGAGTCTGTCTAATCCCCTGGGGAGTCTGTCTAATCCCCTGGGGAGTCTGTCCTAATCCTGGGAGTCTGTCTAATCCCCTGCAAGGAGGGAGACAGGCATCATCTGGGAGTCTGTCTAATCCCTGGGGAGTCTGTCTAATCCCCTGGGGAGTCTGTCTAATCCCCTGGGGAGTCTGTCTAATCCCCTGCAAGGAGAGAGACAGGCATCATATTACAATACTGTATTAATTTCATTTAATATATATTCCTGTTTGATATTCTTTTATAATATGCCAGTGTTTGTTTTGTATCCAATTAATTTAGGTTACGTCAGGATGAAGTAGTCTAGACCTTCTAATCTAGTTGTATTGCATCATTTGTCACCTAGCAATATTAGTTATCAATGCATAAAGTGAATATAAAACCAAGCTATCTTGAACATCAGTGTCATTTATTGCTCATTGGAAATGTAACAGCAGCAGTCTTAATGCTAGCTTCACAGTTCCACTCTTCTTCTGGCTATTTATCATTCTTAAACAGGAAGCAAAACATCCACTTAGGTTGGAGTCATTAAAACTCGTTTTCAACCACTCCACAAATGTCTTGTTAACAAACTATAGTTTGGGCAAGTTGTTTAGGACATCTACTTTGTGCATGGCACAAGTCATTTTTTTCCAACAATTGTTTACAGACAGATTATTTCACTTATAATTCACTGTATCACAAACCCAGTTGGTCAGAAGTTTACATGCAGTAAGTTGACTGTGCCTTTAAACAGCTTGGAAAATTCCAGAAAATTATTGCATGGCTTTAGAAGCTTCTGATAGGCTAATTGACATAATTTGAGTCAATTGGAGGTGTGCCTGTGTATGTATTTCAAAGCCTACTTTCAAACTCAGTGCCTCTTTGCTTGATGTCATGGGAAAATCAAAAGAAATCAGCCAAGACCAAAGAAAACAAATTGTAGACATCCACAAGTCTGGTTCATCCTTGGGAGCAATTTCCAAACGATTGAAGGTACCACGTTCATCTGTACAAGCGATAGTACGCAAGTATAAACAACATGGGACCACGCAGCCGTCATACCGCTCAGGAAGGAGACGTGTTTGGTACTTTTGTGTGAAAAGTGCAAATCAATCCCAGAACAACAGCAAAGGACCTTGTGAAGACGGAGGAAACAAGTACAAAAGTATCTATATCCACAGTAATGCAAGTCATATTATCGACATAACCTGAAAGGCCGTTCAGCAAGGAAGAATGCAGTGCTCCAAAACTGCCATAAAAAAGCCAGTCTACGGTTTGCAAATGCAAATGGGGACAAAGTTCATAATTTTTGGAGATATGTCCTCTGGTCCGATGAAACAAAAATATAACTGTTTGGTCATAATGACCATCGTTATGTTTGGTTAGAAAAAGTGGGAGGCTTGCAAGCCCAAGAACACCATTCCAACCTTGAAGCACGGGGGTGGCAGCATCTTGTTGTGGGGGTGCTTTGCTGCAGGAGGGACTGGTGCACTTCACAAAAGAGATGGCATCATGAGGTAGGGAAATTATGTGGATATATTGAATCAACATCTTAAGACATCAGTCAGGAAGTTAGCTTGGTCGCAAATGGGTCTTCCAAATTGACAATGACCCCAAGCATACTTCTAAAGTTGTGGCAAAATGGCTTAAGGACAACAAAGTCAAGGTTTTGGAGTGGCCATCACAAAGCCTGACCTCAAACCTATAGAAAATATGTGGGCAGAACTGAAAAAGCGTGTTTGAGCAAGGAGGCCTACAAACCTGACTCAGTTACACCAGCTCTGCCAGGAGGAATGGGCCAATATTCACCCAACTTATTGTGGGAAGCTTGTGGAAGGCTACCCAAAATGTTTGACCAAAGTTAAACAATTTAAAGGCAATGCAACCAAATACTAATAGAGTGAATGTAAACTTCTGACCCACTGGGAATGTGATGAAAGAAATAAAAGCTGAAATAAATAAATAATTCTCTCTACTATTATTCTGACATGTCACATTCTTAAAATAAGAATGTGATCCTAACTGACCGAAGACAGGGAATTTTTTACTAGGATTAAATGTCAGGAATTGTGAAAAACTTTAAATATATTTGGGTAAGGTGTATGTAAACTTCTGACTCAACTGTATCTGTGACCAATAGATGCATATCCGTAGATTAGGGCCTAATCAATTGATTTCAATTGACTGATTTCTTTACATGAACTGTAACTCAGTGAAACCTAAAAAGAATTGTGTCATTTTGTGTTTATATTTTTGTTCATTATATATGAGCACCAATACTTCCATGTGTTACTTTGATGATCTAGTAACACTTAAAGGGACACTAGGTAGGTCTGTCAAACCATACACACCTCAAATCAACTTTGTATCGCTTTGGTTTTTAGATAAATCATTAAATGTGAGTGACATGGGATTTAGGTGTGCAGCACATCAGAAATATGTGTAGGTGAGTAGTGGAGTGGGTGGAGTGGAAATGAGATTTTTTACCAGGTTTTGGTGAAGATGTTGGGAAGTTTCAGTGTCCAGTGGTGTGAAATTAAGGACAAAGTGATCAACGATGGTTAATAGCATTCAGACAATGTGCACAATGAGAAGTAGCATAACATACCATAACATCAGATAAGGACCCAGAGGAGGGAGAACACTATTTTTGATAGATATAGCATAACATACCATAACATCAGTTAAGAACTGGTCGTCTAGTGCATTCTGAACAGAGAGTAAAAGGTGCAGATTTCTGGGCGCGGAAGAATAGATTCAAGGCTTAATGTACAGACAAGGGTATGGTAGGAAAAATTAAAAGTTTTGCGATTATGCCGCTTTTATGGTTTATTACGGTACCCTGCATCACTACTTCATTGCTCCAGTAGAAGGAGATTTAGGAGAGTTAGAGCACTGATTATTTTTTGGGGTCCCAAGGTGCTACTGTGTCTCTAAAAATACACTTGTTTTTTTTCTTACTTCTCGTAAGCTTCAGCATTACTTACTAAAACTGTGATACTAAGGTTTTGATTCTAAATACATTTAGACTACAATTAGGGTGCGGATATGTTAGGATTATTTTGCTCTCACTGTAGTATTGTAGAATACTACCGACCGGTTATGTCGTACAGCGTCCAAGTGGCACAGTGGTCTAAGACACTGCATTGCTACAGATGCTGGTTCAATACCTGCGACCGGTTGACCCAGGCTTTTAGTTTCTCTCCCTCTAAAAACAGAAATGAATCATTGTAAATAACGAATTGGCTTTATTTACAAATGAGTGAGAATGTCTCACCTCATGTTCAAGAATGGCCTTTTTCTTGTTCACTCTAGGTTAAATTAAATTAAATTAAAACTTCTCCAAAGATCATTATTTTTTAAACAAAGCAATTATTATTATTAAATATTAATTTAGAATTATATAAAAGCCCCTTAGATATTCTCACAGAGCCTAATGAAAAATGCCCCTTAAATATTAATTTAGAATTATATAAAAGCCCCTTAGATATTCTCACAGAGCCTAATGAAAAATGCCCTAAATATTAATTTAGAATTATATAAAAGCCCCTTAGATATTCTCACAGAGCCTAATGAAAAATGCCCCTTAAATATTAATTTAGAATTATATAAAAGCCCCTTAGATATTCTCACAGAGCCTAATGAAAAATGCCCCTTAAATATTAATTTAGAATTATATAAAAGCCCCTTAGATATTCTCACAGAGCCTAATGAAAAATGCCCCTTAAATATTAATTTAGAATTATATAAAAGCCCCTTAGATATTCTCACAGAGCCTAATGAAAAATGCCCCTTAAATATTAATTTAGAATTATATAAAAGCCCCTTAGATATTCTCACAGAGCCTAATGAAAAATGCCCCTTAAATATTAATTTAGAATTATATAAAAGCCCCTTAGATATTCTCACAGAGCCTAATGAAAAATGCCCCTTAAATATTAATTTAGAATCCTCCAATCCTTGTATGCTCTTAGTACTGTAGCCTGCTCCCGACCGTCACGTTGTACAGCGCCATATTTTCCGTTCCATCCTAACGGAAACCCGGAGGGTTTCGTTTTTCTTGGAATTGAAACACCATAATATTAATCCATAATATTAATCCAATTAATTAAGCTAAAAATGTTTAAATCAATCCCATATACTATGTTCTTACAAAAAAGGTCTTAAATTCTCTAGTAATGCCAATATTGAAGACTATCAAATGCTTTTCAAATATGCCCTCTGGTGGTCAAACTAGCACTAACTAGCATTAAAGGTAAAAATGTCTGACATTTAAATAACGTGCCATAGAATTCTACTGCAGTATAATGTACATTTTAAAGGAGGAACCGCTGTAAGGAAATCAGTCAATTTAAATCAATTCATTAATCTATGGATATGCATCTATTGGTCACAGATACCTTAAAAAAGGTAAGGGCATGGATCAGAAAACCAGTCACTATCTGGAATGACCACCATTTGCCTCATGTAGCATGACATCGCCTTCACATAAAGTTGATCAGGCTGTTGATTGTGGCCCGTGGAAGGTTGTCCCACTCCTTTTCAATGTCTGTGAGAAGTTGCTGGATATTTTCAGGAACTGGGACATGCTGTCGTACACGTTGATCCAGAGCATCCCGAACATGCTCAATGGGTGACATGTAAAAGAAATGGCTTTTTAAGAAAATCCAAAGGGTGTGTGATGTATGTCCCTACCCCATGAACAATCCAATGTTGGTTTGTGGTGGCTAGGTCACATGGTCAAGGAGCTATATGGAAGTGATTTTTCACAAATAAACTCAGCAAAAAAAGAAATGGCCCTTTTTCAGGATCTTGTCTTACAAAGAAATTCGAAAAAATCCAAATACCTTCACAGATCTTCATTATAAAGGGTTTAAACACTGTTTCCCTGCTTGTTCAATGAACCATAAACAATTAATGAACATGCACCTGTGGAACGGTCGTTAAGACACTAACAGCTTACAGACAGTAGGCAATTAAGGTCACAGTTATGAAAACATAGGACACTAAAGAGGCCTTTCTACTGACTCTGAAAAACATCAAAATAAAGATGCCCAGGGTCCCTGCTCATCTGCGTGAAGGTGCCTTGGGCATGCTGCAAGGAGGCATGAGGACTGCAGATCTGGCCAGAGCAATACATTGCAATGTCCACACTATGAGATGCCTGAGACAGCGCTACAGGGAGACAGGAGGGACAGCTGATCATCCTCGCTGTGGCTGACCACTTGTAACAACACCTGCACAGGATCGGTACATCCGAACATCACACTTGTGGGACAGGTACAGGATGGAAACAACACCTGCCCGAGTTACACCAGGAACGCACAATCCCTCCATCAGTGTTCAGACTGTCCTCAATAGGCTGAGAAAGGCTGGACTGAGGGCTTGTAGGCCTGTTGTAAGACAGGTCGTCACCAGACATCACCGGCAACAATGTCGCCTATGGGCACAATGTATATGAGATTGCTAAGTAACGTGGTTGAAGAGCTATTGACATTTGTACATTTGATTTGAATAGTGTGATCATGCACTTTGTTGACATTCCCCAACTCGTTGCAACGACGGTGCACCAGGAAACTCAGGTTAGATTCAGGAAATTATGACCTGTGGAATGTTGTACACCTGTTTTCCTTCATCGGGTATGATGCTCAAATCGTGCTCGAGCTATTTTATTGGCAGGTCCGAATGTCAGACCAACATTACCACGTTAACGGCTGCAGCTGAGAGCGCGCGTAGCGTCGTGTGTCTGTGATTGGACCCCTGGTTTTAATGTCTATGGATTGGACCCCTGGTTTCAATTTCTGTGATTGGACCCCTGGTTTTAATGTCTATGGATTGGACCCCTGGTTTCAATTTCTGTGATTGGACCCCTGGTTTTAATGTCTATGGATTGGACTCATCCGCAAATTTCTCACACTCCGTGCGCAGGTGGACGAACGGCGACCGGACTAGCGAGCGAGCATGGAGAGAGAACCCAACCGTTACAGGACAGGAAGAGCCGCTGAAATAGAAATAGAGGGCATTTTCAATCTGTCATAAGCCGCAAGGTTTGACATAAAAAAAAATAACCATTTATTTTTTAATTGTATTTACGATATAATTAGCCTAGTCTAATTTCAATTTCTGTGTATAGCGTTACATTTCTTGACGAACGCTCTAGACTTTGTATGTTAAGCTACAGTTTGTAGCCTGTATTATTTTATATCTGGTAAAAGTTAGACTATTTCCAAGGATGTTTTTCTTTTTCCATTTTTTTCAAACCATGCTTTAGAATCTTGCGTCTACCCTAAACGGGGGAATCACCGCAGAACAACAGACGTGGTTTTTAATATCTTCCTCCGGCGACAATTTCAACATCGAGAAGGCATTCATCTCGTCGTACATCAAACTACACTCAGGATTCCGACAGTTAAAATTAAATGTCGCCTTCCAGAATGGACTTCGTATGCCTTTACTTTCTCCAGATGGTCCTTATTGGTGAGTACAACACGTCGGACATTATTTTCAATTAAAAGACTGTAAAGTCCTTGCGCTGGTCAGACTAATCGGGGGGATGAGGGGGGCAAATGTATTTGGCTGGGGTAATTGAATCAGTATGTACAATATTCTCATCCATCTAGATTATTCTGAAGAAACAGACATACTACAGTTCTGACTCTATTTCTATGGAATGACCGTAAAGTATTGCTTATTGTTTTGTGGATGAGGGATTATTGCAAATTGATGTAGATGCGTAATAGTCTGCATATACCAAAGCAATGTTGTACAGGGTCGCAGGCTGAACAGAGTGTGAAGAAAGAATTCTGGAGTTACCTTTACACCATTGAACTTCACAGACCCTCATTTAATGTTATTTGTTTTTGGGCTTAATTTCAGTAGTTTATGAAGATGTTTCTGTCCTGCACATTTGGCTGTAGTGGGGTGAATGAATCAATGTGTGTGTGTGTGTGTGTGTGTGTGTGTGTGTGTGCGTGTGTGTGAACCATAGACATGAGAAATAGTGGTGCTGAGGATGCTGCAGCACCTCCTGAAAAATCACACCAAAAATATATTTTTTGGAAAAAACTCATTTTGTTTTACTAAAGTAGTGCAGTGGGCCTTTATTTGTATTAACAGACTGATATTATATCAATAGTAGACATCTGTATTGCAGGCAAAAACATTTCAGTATCTTCGCTTTGGCAGAAAAGGTATTTGTATAATTAAGAGCAGTATCTTGCAGGATTCAACAGTTGTAATTGTAAGAGTTGTTTCTCTTTCTCTGTGATGTCGCTCTAATGGTTTAAAGAAAGAACATAGTGGCAGTTGGTAGAGCATGGCTCTTGCAATGTTGGGGACCAGTATGAAAAAGTATGAAAATGAATTTGCTCACTACTGTAAGTTGCTCTGGGTAAGACTGTCTACGAAAAAGGAATGAATGGACCATTTCAGTTTTCACATCGCAATATGTACTGGGAAACATATATTAAGCAAGTATTTTATATTCCAATATGTACTGGGAAACATATATTAAGCAAGTATTTTATATTCCAATATGTACTGGGAAACATATATTAAGCAAGTATTTTATATTCCAATATGTACTGGGAAACATATATTAAGCAAGTATTTTATATTCCAATATGTACTGGGAAACATATATTAAGCAAGTATTTTATATTCCAATATGTACTGGGAAACATATATTAAGCAAGTATTTTATATTCCAAAAGTATTATCCGATGAACTGTTTTCTACAGATAATTATCAGACTCATGTTACAAATGCTGGTAAACACTCAAATGCATTTAGTTTGAAAAAGTCACATACGTAGTGTACTGGGTCTTTACTAGTCCTTTACTAGTCCTGTATTAAAGTAGTGTACTGGGTCTTTACTAGTCCTGTATTAAAGTAGTGTACTGGGTCTTTACTAGTCCTTTACTAGTCCTGTATTAAAGTAGTGTACTGGGTCTTTACTAGTCCTGTATTAAAGTAGTGTACTGGGTCTTTACTAGTCCTGTATTAAAGTAGTGTACTGGGTCTTTACTAGTCCTTTACTAGTCCTGTATTAAAGTAGTGTACTGGGTCTTTACTAGTCCTGTATTAAAGTAGTGTACTGGGTCTTTACTAGTCCTGTATTAAAGTAGTGTACTGGGTCTTTACTAGTCCTGTATTAAAGTAGTGTACTGGGTCTTTACTAGTCCTGTATTAAAGTAGTGTACTGGGTCTTTACTAGTCCTGTATTAAAGTAGTGTACTGGGTCTTTACTAGTCCTGTATTAAAGTAGTGTACTGGGTCTTTACTAGTCCTGTATTAAAGTAGTGTACTGGGTCTTTACTAGTCCTGTATTAAAGTAGTGTACTGGGTCTTTACTAGTCCTTTACTAGTCCTGTATTAAAGTAGTGCACTGGGTCTTTACTAGTCCTGTATTAAGTAGTGTACTGGGTCTTTACTAGTCCTGTATTAAAGTAGTGTACTGGGTCTTTACTAGTCCTGTATTAAAGTAGTGTACTGGGTCTTTACTAGTCCTGTATTAAAGTAGTGTACTGGGTCTTTACTAGTCCTGTATTAAAGTAGTGTACTGGGTCTTTACTAGTCCTTTACTAGTCCTGTATTAAAGTAGTGTACTGGGTCTTTACTAGTCCTTTACTAGTCCTGTATTAAAGTAGTGTACTGGGTCTTTACTAGTCCTGTATTAAAGTAGTGTACTGGGTCTTTTCTAGTCCTGTATTAAAGTAGTGCACTGGGTCTTTACTAGTCCTGTATTAAGTAGCGTACTGGGTCTTTACTAGTCCTGTATTAAAGTAGTGTACTGGGTCTTTACTAGTCCTGTATTAAAGTAGTGTACTGGGTCTTTACTAGTCCTTTACTAGTCCTGTATTAAAGTAGTGTACTGGGTCTTTACTAGTCCTGTATTAAAGTAGTGTACTGGGTCTTTTCTAGTCCTGTATTAAAGTAGTGTACTGGGTCTTTACTAGTCCTGTATTAAAGTAGTGTACTGGGTCTTTACTAGTCCTGTATTAAAGTAGTGTACTGGGTCTTTACTAGTCCTGTATTAAAGTAGTGTACTGGGTCTTTACTAGTCCTGTATTAAAGTAGTGTACTGGGTCTTTACTAGTCCTGTGTTAAAGTAGTGTACTGGGTCTTTACTAGTCCTGTATTAAAGTAGTGTACTGGGTCTTTACTAGTCCTTTACTAGTCCTGTATTAAAGTAGTGTACTGGGTCTTTACTAGTCCTGTATTAAAGTAGTGTACTGGGTCTTTACTAGTCCTGTATTAAGGTAGTGTACTGGGTCTTTACTAGTCCTGTATTAAAGTAGTGCACTGGGTCTTTACTAGTCCTGTATTAAGTAGTGTACTGGGTCTTTACTAGTCCTGTATTAAAGTAGTGTACTGGGTCTTTACTAGTCCTGTATTAAAGTAGTGTACTGGGTCTTTACTAGTCCTTTACTAGTCCTGTATTAAAGTAGTGTACTGGGTCTTTACTAGTCCTGTATTAAAGTAGTGTACTGGGTCTTTTCTAGTCCTGTATTAAAGTAGTGCACTGGGTCTTTACTAGTCCTGTATTAAGTAGTGTACTGGGTCTTTACTAGTCCTGTATTAAAGTAGTGTACTGGGTCTTTACTAGTCCTGTATTAAAGTAGTGTACTGGGTCTTTACTAGTCCTTTACTAGTCCTGTATTAAAGTAGTGTACTGGGTCTTTACTAGTCCTGTATTAAAGTAGTGTACTGGGTCTTTTCTAGTCCTGTATTAAAGTAGTGTACTGGGTCTTTACTAGTCCTGTATTAAAGTAGTGTACTGGGTCTTTACTAGTCCTGTATTAAAGTAGTGTACTGGGTCTTTACTAGTCCTGTATTAAAGTAGTGTACTGAGTCTTTACTAGTCCTGTATTAAAGTAGTGTACTGGGTCTTTACTAGTCCTGTGTTAAAGTAGTGTACTGGGTCTTTACTAGTCCTGTATTAAAGTAGTGTACTGGGTCTTTACTAGTCCTTTACTAGTCCTGTATTAAAGTAGTGTACTGGGTCTTTACTAGTCCTGTATTAAAGTAGTGTACTGGGTCTTTACTAGTCCTGTATTAAGGTAGTGTACTGGGTCTTTACTAGTCCTGTATTAAAGTAGTGCACTGGGTCTTTACTAGTCCTGTATTAAGTAGTGTACTGGGTCTTTACTAGTCCTGTATTAAAGTAGTGTACTGGGTCTTTACTAGTCCTGTATTAAAGTAGTGTACTGGGTCTTTACTAGTCCTTTACTAGTCCTGTATTAAAGTAGTGTACTGGGTCTTTACTAGTCCTGTATTAAAGTAGTGTACTGGGTCTTTACTAGTCCTGTATTAAAGTAGTGTACTGGGTCTTTACTAGTCCTTTACTAGTCCTGTATTAAAGTAGTGTACTGGGTCTTTACTAGTCCTGTATTAAAGTAGTGTACTGGGTCTTTTCTAGTCCTGTATTAAAGTAGTGCACTGGGTCTTTACTAGTCCTGTATTAAGTAGTGTACTGGGTCTTTACTAGTCCTGTATTAAAGTAGTGTACTGGGTCTTTACTAGTCCTGTATTAAAGTAGTGTACTGGGTCTTTACTAGTCCTTTACTAGTCCTGTATTAAAGTAGTGTACTGGGTCTTTACTAGTCCTGTATTAAAGTAGTGTACTGGGTCTTTACTAGTCCTGTATTAAAGTAGTGTACTGGGTCTTTACTAGTCCTGTATTAAAGTAGTGTACTGGGTCTTTACTAGTCCTTTATTAAAGTAGTGTACTGGGTCTTTACTAGTCCTGTATTAAAGTAGTGTACTGGGTCTTTACTAGTCCTGTATTAAAGTAGTGTACTGGGTCTTTACTAGTCCTGTATTAAAGTAGTGTACTGGGTCTTTACTAGTCCTGTATTAAAGTAGTGTACTGGGTCTTTACTAGTCCTTTACTAGTCCTGTATTAAAGTAGTGTACTGGGTCTACTGAATAGAACTTTCGCATTCCGGTCGCATTCCGCGTCGCTCCACAGGTAGTATCACTTTTTCACTTCATTTCATTACAGTCCCAACGGTGTGATTTGTTTGATCGTAGCTAGCTACATAGCTAGCTACATAGCCGTCTTTGTTTCAAAGATAATTGTGTAGTCTAGAGCGATTTTCTAGGTTAGCTAGCCAGCTATTGTCGTTCTCCTACGTAACGTAACCAACACTGCTAGCTAGCCAGCTAGCTCCCGATAAGCAGCATTGTAGAAACTTCACACTCAACGGTACGACTTGATTAGGGTAGTGTCAACAACGCAGCTAGCCTACCCCAGCAGTACTCTATCATTTTAATCATTTTAGTCAATTAGATTCTTGCTACGTAAGCTTAACTTTCTGAACATTCGAGACGTGTAGTCCACTTGTCATTCCAATCTCCTCTGCATTAGCGTAGCCTCTTCTCTAGCCTGTCAACTATGTGTCTGTCTATCCCTGTTCTCTCCTCTCTGCACAGACCATACAAACGCTCCACACCGCATGGCCGCAGCCACCCTAATCTGGTGGTCCCAGCGCGCACGACCCACGTGGAGTTCCAGGTCTCCGGTAGCCTCTGGAACTGCCGATCTGCGGCCGACAAGGCAGAGTTCATCTCAGCCTATGTCTCCCTCCAGTCCCTCGACTTCTTGGCTCTGACGGAAACATGGATCACCACAGACAACACCGCTACTCCTACTGCTCTCTCTTCGTCCGCCCACGTGCTCTCGCACACCCCGAGAGCTTCTGGTCAGCGGGTGGTGGCACCGGGATCCTCATCTCTCCCAAGTGGTCATTCTCTCTTTCTCCCCTTACCCATCTGTCTATCGCCTCCTTTGAATTCCATGCTGTCACAGTTACCAGCCCTTTCAAGCTTAACATCCTTATCATTTATCGCCCTCCAGGTTCCCTCGGAGAGTTCATCAATGAGCTTGATGCCTTGATAAGCTCCTTTCCTGAGGACGGCTCACCTCTCACAGTTCTGGGCGACTTTAACCTCCCCACGTCTACCTTTGACTCATTCCTCTCTGCCTCCTTCTTTCCACTCCTCTCCTCTTTTGACCTCACCCTCTCACCTTCCCCCCTACTCACAAGGCAGGCAATACGCTCGACCTCATCTTTACTAGATGCTGTTCCTCCACTAACCTCATTGCAACTCCCCTCCAAGTCTCCGACCACTACCTTGTATCCTTTTCCCTTTCGCTCTCATCCAACACTTCCCACACTGCCCCTACTCGGATGGTATCGCGCCGTCCCAACCTTCGCTCTCTCTCCCCCGCTACTCTCTCCTCTTCCATCCTATCATCTCTTCCCTCTGCTCAAACCTTCTCCAACCTATCTCCTGATTCTGCCTCCTCAACCCTCCTCTCCTCCCTTTCTGCATCCTTTGACTCTCTATGTCCCCTATCCTCCAGGCCGGCTCGGTCCTCCCCTCCCGCTCCGTGGCTCGACGACTCATTGCGAGCTCACAGAACAGGGCTCCGGGCAGCCGAGCGGAAATGGAGGAAAACTCGCCTCCCTGCAGACCTGGCATCCTTTCACTCCCTCCTCTCTACATTTTCCTCCTCTGTCTCTGCTGCTAAAGCCACTTTCTACCACTCTAAATTCCAAGCATCTGCCTCTAACCCTAGGAAGCTCTTTGCCACCTTCTCCTCCCTCCTGAATCCTCCTCCCCCCCCCTCCTCCCTCTCTGCAGATGACTTCGTCAACCATTTTGAAAAGAAGGTCGACGACATCCGATCCTCGTTTGCTAAGTCAAACGACACCGCTGGTTCTGCTCACACTGCCCTACCCTGTGCTCTGACCTCTTTCTCCCCTCTCTCTCCAGATGACATCTCGCGTCTTGTGACGGCCGGCCGCCCAACAACCTGCCCGCTTGACCCTATCCCCTCCTCTCTTCTCCAGACCATCTCCGGTGACCTTCTCCCTTACCTCACCTCGCTCATCAACTCATCCCTGACCGCTGGCTACGTCCCTCCCGTCTTCAAGAGAGCGAGAGTTGCACCCCTTCTGAAAAAACCTACACTCGATCCCTCCGATGTCAACAACTACAGACCAGTATCCCTTCTTTCTTTTCTCTCCAAAACTCTTGAACGTGCCGTCCTTGGCCAGCTCTCCCGCTATCTCTCTCAGAATTACCTTCTTGATCCAAATCAGTCAGGTTTCAAGACTAGTCATTCAACTGAGACTGCTCTTCTCTGTATCACGGAGGCGCTCCGCACTGCTAAAGCTAACTCTCTCTCCTCTGCTCTCATCCTTCTAGACCTATCGGCTGCCTTCGATACTGTGAACCATCAGATCCTCCTCTCCACCCTCTCCGAGTTGGGCATCTCCGGCGCGGCCCACGCTTGGATTGCGTCCTACCTGACAGGTCGCTCCTACCAGGTGGCGTGGCGAGAATCCGTCTCCTCACCACGTGCTCTCACCACTGGTGTCCCCCAGGGCTCTGTTCTAGGCCCTCTCCTATTCTCGCTATACACCAAGTCACTTGGCTCTGTCATAACCTCACATGGTCTCTCCTATCATTGCTATGCAGACGACACACAATTAATCTTCTCCTTTCCCCCTTCTGACGACCAGGTGGCGAATCGCATCTCTGCATGTCTGGCAGACATATCAGTGTGGATGACGGATCATCACCTCAAGCTGAACCTCGGCAAGACGGAGCTGCTCTTCCTCCCGGGGAAGGATTGCCCGTTCCATGATCTCGCCATCACGGTTGACAACTCCATTGTGTCCTCGTCCCAGAGCGCTAAGAACCTTGGCGTGATCCTGGACAACACCCTGTCGTTCTCAAATAACATCAAGGCGGTGGCCCGTTCCTGTAGGTTCATGCTCTACAACATCCGCAGAGTACGACCCTGCCTCACACAGGAAGCGGCGCAGGTCCTAATCCAGGCACTTGTCATCTCCCGTCTGGATTACTGCAACTCGCTGTTGGCTGGGCTCCCTGCCTGTGCCATTAAACCCCTACAACTCATCCAGAACGCCGCAGCCCGTCTGGTGTTCAACCTTCCCATGTTCTCTCACGTCACCCCGCTCCTCCGCTCTCTCCACTGGCTTCCAGTTGAAGCTCGCATCCGCTACAAGACCATGGTGCTTGCCTACGGAGCTGTGAGGGGAACGGCACCTCACTACCTCCAGGCTCTGATCAGGCCCTACACCCAAAGAAGGGCACTGCGTTCATCCACCTCTGGCCTGCTCGCCTCCCTACCACTGAGGAAGTACAGTTCCCGCTCAGCCCAGTCAAAACTGTTCGCTGCTCTGGCCCCCCAATGGTGGAACAAACTCCCTCACGACGCCAGGACAGCGGAGTCAATCACCACCTTCCGGAGACACCTGAAACCCCACCTCTTTAAGGAATACCTAGGATAGGATAAAGTAATCCTTCTCCCCCCCCCCTTAAAAGACCTAGATGCACTATTGTAAAGTGGCTGTTCCACTGGATGTCATAAGGTGAAAGCACCAATTTGTAAGTCGCTCTGGATAAGAGCGTCTGCTAAATGACTTAAATGTAAATGTTTACTAGTCCTGTATTAAAGTAGTGTACTGGGTCTTTACTAGTCCTTTACTAGTCCTGTATTAAAGTAGTGTACTGGGTCTTTACTAGTCCTGTATTAAAGTAGTGTACTGGGTCTTTACTAGTCCTTTACTAGTCCTGTATTAAAGTAGTGTACTGGGTCTTTACTAGTCCTTCACTAGTCCTGTATTAAAGTAGTGTACTGGGTCTTTACTAGTCCTGTATTAAAGTAGTGTACTGGGTCTTTACTAGTCCTTTACTAGTCCTGTATTAAAGTAGTGTACTGGGTCTTTACTAGTCCTGTATTAAAGTAGTGTACTGGGTCTTTACTAGTCCTTTACTAGTCCTGTATTAAATAGTGTACTGGGTCTTTACTAGTCCTGTATTAAATAGTGTACTGGGTCTTTACTAGTCCTGTATTAAAGTAGTGTACTGGGTCTTTACTAGTCCTTTACTAGTCCTGTATTAAAGTAGTTTACTGGGTCTTTACTAGTCCTTCACTAGTCCTGTATTAAAGTATTGTACTGGGTCTTTACTAGTCCTGTATTAAAGTAGTGTACTGGGTCTTTACTAGTCCTGTATTAAAGTAGTGTACTGGGTCTTTACTAGTCCTTTACTAGTCCTGTATTAAAGTAGTGTACTGGGTCTTTACTAGTCCTTTACTAGTCCTGTATTAAAGTAGTGTACTGGGTCTTTACTAGTCCTTTACTAGTCCTGTATTAAAGTAGTGTACTGGGTCTTTACTAGTCCTGTATTAAAGTAGTGTACTGGGTCTTTACTAGTCCTTTACTAGTCCTGTATTAAAGTAGTGTACTGGGTCTTTACTAGTCCTTCACTAGTCCTGTATTAAAGTAGTGTACTGGGTCTTTACTAGTCCTGTATTAAAGTAGTGTACTGGGTCTTTACTAGTCCTTTACTAGTCCTGTATTAAAGTAGTGTACTGGGTCTTTACTAGTCCTGTATTAAAGTAGTGTACTGGGTCTTTACTAGTCCTTTACTAGTCCTGTATTAAATAGTGTACTGGGTCTTTACTAGTCCTGTATTAAATAGTGTACTGGGTCTTTACTAGTCCTTTACTAGTCCTGTATTAAAGTAGTTTACTGGGTCTTTACTAGTCCTTCACTAGTCCTGTATTAAAGTATTGTACTGGGTCTTTACTAGTCCTGTATTAAAGTAGTGTACTGGGTCTTTACTAGTCCTGTATTAAAGTAGTGTACTGGGTCTTTACTAGTCCTTTACTAGTCCTGTATTAAAGTAGTGTACTGGGTCTTTACTAGTCCTTTACTAGTCCTGTATTAAAGTAGTGTACTGGGTCTTTACTAGTCCTTTACTAGTCCTGTATTAAAGTAGTGTACTGGGTCTTTACTAGTCCTTTACTAGTCCTGTATTAAAGTAGTGTACTGGGTCTTTACTAGTCCTGTATTAAAGTAGTGTACTGGGTCTTTACTAGTCCTGTATTAAAGTAGTGTACTGGGTCTTTACTAGTCCTGTATTAAAGTAGTGTACTGGGTCTTTACTAGTCCTGTGTTAAAGTAGTGTACTGGGTCTTTACTAGTCCTGTATTAAAGTAGTGTACTGGGTCTTTACTAGTCCTGTATTAAAGTAGTGTACTGGGTCTTTACTAGTCCTGTGTTAAAGTAGTGTACTGGGTCTTTACTAGTCCTTTACTAGTCCTGTATTAAAGTAGTGTACTGGGTCTTTACTAGTCCTGTATTAAAGTAGTGTACTGGGTCTTTACTAGTCCTTTACTAGTCCTGTATTAAAGTAGTGTACTGGGTCTTTACTAGTCCTTCACTAGTCCTGTATTAAAGTAGTGTACTGGGTGTTTACTAGTCCTGTATTAAAGTAGTGTACTGGGTCTTTACTAGTCCTTTACTAGTCCTGTATTAAAGTAGTGTACTGGGTCTTTACTAGTCCTGTATTAAAGTAGTGTACTGGGTCTTTACTAATCCTTTACTAGTCCTGTATTAAAGTAGTGTACTGGGTCTTTACTAGTCCTGTATTAAAGTAGTGTACTGGGTCTTTACTAGTCCTGTATTAAAGTAGTGTACTGGGTCTTTACTAGTCCTTTACTAGTCCTGTATTAAAGTAGTGTACTGGGTCTTTACTAGTCCTGTATTAAAGTAGTGTACTGGGTCTTTACTAGTCCTGTATTAAAGTAGTGTACTGGGTCTTTACTAGTCCTTTACTAGTCCTGTATTAAAGTAGTGTACTGGGTCTTTACTAGTCCTGTATTAAAGTAGTGTACTGGGTCTTTACTAGTCCTGTATTAAAGTTGTGTACTGGGTCTTTACTAGTCCTGTATTAAAGTAGTGTACTGGGTCTTTACTAGTCCTGTATTAAAGTAGTGTACTGGGTCTTTACTAGTCCTGTATTAAAGTAGTGTACTGGGTCTTTACTAGTCCTGTATTAAAGTAGTGTACTGGGTCTTTACTAGTCCTTTACTAGTCCTGTATTAAAGTAGTGTACTGGGTCTTTACTAGTCCTGTATTAAAGTAGTGTACTGGGTCTTTACTAGTCCTGTATTAAAGTAGTGTACTGGGTCTTTACTAGTCCTGTATTAAAGTAGTGTACTGGGTCTTTACTAGTCCTGTATTAAAGTAGTGTACTGGGTCTTTACTAGTCCTGTATTAAAGTAGTGTACTGGGTCTTTTCTAGTCCTTTACTAGTCCTGTATTAAAGTAGTGTACTGGGTCTTTACTAGTCCTGTATTAAAGTAGTGTACTGGGTCTTTACTAGTCCTGTATTAAAGTAGTGTACTGGGTCTTTACTAGTCCTGTGTTAAAGTAGTGTACTGGGTCTTTACTAGTCCTTTACTAGTCCTGTATTAAAGTAGTGTACTGGGTCTTTACTAGTCCTGTATTAAAGTAGTGTACTGGGTCTTTACTAGTCCTGTATTAAAGTTGTGTACTGGGTCTTTACTAGTCCTGTATTAAAGTAGTGTACTGGGTCTTTACTAGTCCTGTATTAAAGTAGTGTACTGGGTCTTTACTAGTCCTGTATTAAAGTAGTGTACTGGGTCTTTACTAGTCCTGTATTAAAGTAGTGTACTGGGTCTTTACTAGTCCTTTACTAGTCCTGTATTAAAGTAGTGTACTGGGTCTTTACTAGTCCTGTATTAAAGTAGTGTACTGGGTCTTTACTAGTCCTGTATTAAAGTAGTGTACTGGGTCTTTACTAGTCCTTTACTAGTCCTGTATTAAAGTAGTGTACTGGGTCTTTACTAGTCCTGTATTAAAGTAGTGTACTGGGTCTTTACTAGTCCTGTATTAAAGTAGTGTACTGGGTCTTTTCTAGTCCTTTACTAGTCCTGTATTAAAGTAGTGTACTGGGTCTTTACTAGTCCTGTATTAAAGTAGTGTACTGGGTCTTTACTAGTCCTGTATTAAAGTAGTGTACTGGGTCTTTACTAGTCCTGTGTTAAAGTAGTGTACTGGGTCTTTACTAGTCCTTTACTAGTCCTATATTAAAGTAGTGTACTGGGTCTTTACTAGTCCTGTATTAAAGTAGTGTACTGGGTCTTTACTAGTCCTTTACTAGTCCTGTATTAAAGTAGTGTACTGGGTCTTTACTAGTCCTGTATTAAAGTAGTGTACTGGGTCTTTTCTAGTCCTGTATTAAAGTAGTGTACTGGGTCTTTACTAGTCCTGTATTAAAGTAGTGTACTGGGTCTTTTCTAGTCCTTTACTAGTCCTGTATTAAAGTAGTGTACTGGGTCTTTACTAGTCCTGTATTAAAGTAGTGTACTGGGTCTTTACTAGTCCTGTATTAAAGTAGTGTACTGGGTCTTTTCTAGTCCTTTACTAGTCCTGTATTAAAGTAGTGTACTGGGTCTTTACTAGTCCTGTATTAAAGTAGTGTACTGGGTCTTTACTAGTCCTGTATTAAAGTAGTGTACTGGGTCTTTACTAGTCCTGTGTTAAAGTAGTGTACTGGGTCTTTACTAGTCCTTTACTAGTCCTATATTAAAGTAGTGTACTGGGTCTTTACTAGTCCTGTATTAAAGTAGTGTACTGGGTCTTTACTAGTCCTTTACTAGTCCTGTATTAAAGTAGTGTACTGGGTCTTTACTAGTCCTGTATTAAAGTAGTGTACTGGGTCTTTTCTAGTCCTGTATTAAAGTAGTGTACTGGGTCTTTACTAGTCCTGTATTAAAGTAGTGTACTGGGTCTTTACTAGTCCTGTATTAAAGTAGTGTACTGGGTCTTTACTAGTCCTGTATTAAAGTAGTGTACTGGGTCTTTACTAGTCCTTTACTAGTCCTGTATTAAATAGTGTACTGGGCCTTTACTAGTCCTGTTTTAAATAGTGTACTGGGCCTTTACTAGTCCTGTATTAAATAGTGTACCGTGCCTTCTGCATCGGTCTTTACTAGTCCCCCCCACTTACAAACTACTTCTCTTCGACTATGGTATGAACAATGTTCTCATCTCACCATGTTCTCAAACATACACATTTCCAGTGTGTTACAGTACACTGCAATAGGTAATAGTGTATTGCCTAAACGTATGCTCTCAGTTCTGACTTTGGATGTGAGCTGAACGTAGTTCTCACTGTACCACGATGCTTCCGTCTGGCCGCTCTACCATAAAGGCCTGATTGGTGGAGTGCTACAGAGAAGGTTGTTCTTCTGGATGGTTCTCCCTTCTCCACAGAGGAACTCTGGAGCTGTGACCTGACCATCGGGTCCTTCTCCCCAGATTGCTCAGTTGGCCGGGTGGCCATTTCCATGAAGAGTCTTGGTGGTTCAAAACGTCTTCCATTTAAGAATGATGGAGGCCACTGTGTTCTTGGGGATCTTCAATACAGCAGAAATGTTTGGGTAACCTTCCCCAGATCTGTGCCTCGACACAATCCTGTCTCAGTGGTCTACGGACAATTCCTTTGACCTCGTGACTTGGTTTCTGCTCTGACATGCACTGTCAATTGTGGGACCTTATATAGACAGATGTGTGCATTTCCCCCAAAATATATATTTGTATTTATTTATTTCACATTTATTATTATTTTATTTAACCAGGTAGGCTAGTTGAGAACAAGTTCTCATTTACAACTGCGACCTGGCCAAGATAAAGCATAGCAGTGTGAACAGACAACACAGAGTTACACATGGAGTAAACAATTAACAAGTCAATAACACAGTAGAAAAAAAGAAAGTCTATATACAGTGTGTGCAAATGGCTTGAGGAGGTAAGGCAATAAATAAGCCATAGTACCGAAGTAATTACAATTTAGCAGATTAACACTGGAGTGATAGATGAGCAGATGATGGTGTGCAAGTAGTGATACTGGTGTGCAAAAGAGCAGCAAAGTAAATAAAAACAGTATGGGGATGAGGTAGGTAGATTGGGTGGGCTATTTACAGATGGACTATATACAGCTGCAGTGATCAGTTAGCTGCTTAGATAGCCAATGTTTAAAGTTAGTGAGGGAAATATAAGTCTCCAGCTTCAACGATTTCTGCAATTCGTTCCAGTCACTGGCAGCAGAGAACTGTAAGGAAAGGCGGCGAAAGGAGGAATTGGCTTTGGGGATGACCAGTGAGATATACCTGCTGGAACGAGTGCTACGGGTGGCTGTTGTTATCGTGACCAGTGAGATATACCTTCTGGAACGAGTGCTATGGGTGGCTGTTGTTATAGTGACCAGTGAGATATACCTTCTGGAACGAGTGCTATGGGTGGCTGTTGTTATAGTGACCAGTGAGATATACCTTCTGGAACGAGTGCTACGGGTGGCTGTTGTTATCGTGACCAGTGAGATATACCTGCTGGAACGAGTGCTACGGGTGGCTGTTGTTATCGTGACCAGTGAGATATACCTGCTGGAACGAGTGCTATTTGTGGCTGTTGTTATTTGACCAGTGAGATATACCTTCTGGAACGAGTGCTACGGGTGGGTGTTGTTATCGTGACCAGTGAGATATTCCTTCTGGAACAGACAACTACGGGTGGCTGTTGTTATCGTGACCAGTGAGATATACCTGCTGGAAAAAAAGAAAGTCTATATACGGTGGGTGTTGTTATCGTGACCAGTGAGATATTCCTTCTGGAACGAGTGCTACGGGTGGCTGTTGTTATATTGACCAGTGAGATATACCTTCTGGAACGCAAGTAGTGATACGGGTGGGTGTTGTTATCGTGACCAGTGAGATATAAACCTGCTGGGGAACGAGTGCTAGATTGGGTGGGTGTTGTTATAGTGACCAGTGAGATATACCTGCTGGAACGAGTGCTACGGGTGGGTGTTGTTATCGTGACCAGTGAGATATACCTTCTGGAACGAGTGCTACGGGTGGGTGTTGTTATGGTGACATGTGAGATATACCTGCTGGAACGAGTGCTACGGGTGGCTGTTGTTATCGTGACCAGTGAGATATACCTTCTGGAACGAGTGCTACGGGTGGCTGTTGTTATGGTGACCAGTGAGATATACCTGCTGGAACGAGTGCTACGGGTGGCTGTTGTTATCGTGACCAGTGAGATATACCTGCTGGAACGAGTGCTACGGGTGGGTGTTGTTATCGTGACCAGTGAGATATTCCTTCTGGAACGAGTGCTACGGGTGGCTGTTGTTATATTGACCAGTGAGATATACCTTCTGGAACGAGTGCTACGGGTGGGTGTTGTTATCGTGACCAGTGAGATATACCTGCTGGAACGAGTGCTACGGGTGGGTGTTGTTATAGTGACCAGTGAGATATACCTGCTGGAACGAGTGCTACGGGTGGGTGTTGTTATCGTGACCAGTGAGATATACCTTCTGGAACGAGTGCTACGGGTGGGTGTTGTTATGGTGACATGTGAGATATACCTGCTGGAAAGAGTGCTACGGGTGGCTGTTGTTATCGTGACCAGTGAGATATACCTTCTGGAACGAGTGCTACGGGTGGCTGTTGTTATGGTGACCAGTGAGATATACCTTCTGGAACGAGTGCTACGGGTGGCTGTTGTTATCGTGACCAGTGAGATATACCTTCTGGAACGAGTGCTATGGGTGGGTGTTGTTATCGTGACCAGTGAGATATACCTGCTGGAACGAGTGCTACGGGTGGCTGTTGTTATCGTGACCAGTGAGATATACCTTCTGGAACGAGTGCTACGGGTGGCTGTTGTTATCGTGACCAGTGAGATATACCTTCTGGAACGAGTGCTATGGGTGGCTGTTGTTATCGTGACCAGTGAGATATACCTGCTGGAACGAGTGCTACGGGTGGGTGTTGTTATAGTGACCAGTGAGATATACCTTCTGGAACGAGTGCAATGGGTGGCTGTTGTTATCGTGACCAGTGACATATACCTTCTGGAACGAGTGCTATGGGTGGGTGTTGTTATCGTGACCAGTGAGATATACCTGCTGGAACGAGTGCTACGGGTGGGTGTTGTTATGGTGACCAGTGAGATATACCTGCTGGAACGAGTGCTACGGGTGGCTGTTGTTATGGTGACCAGTGAGATATACCTGCTGGAACGAGTGCTACGGGTGGGTGTTGTTATCATGACCAGTGAGATATACCTACTGGAGCGCATGCTACGTGTGGGTGTTGTTATCGTGACCAGTGAGATATACCTGCTGGATCGAGTGCTACGGGTGGCTGTTGTTATCGTGACCAGTGAGATATACCTTCTGGAACGAGTGCTACGGGTGGCTGTTGTTATCGTGACCAGTGAGATATACCTGCTGGAACGAGTGCTACGGGTGGGTGTTGTTATCGTGACCAGTGAGATATACCTTCTGGAACGAGTGCTACGGGTGGCTGTTGTTATGGTGACCAGTGAGATATACCTTCTGGAACGAGTGCTACGGGTGGGTGTTGTTATCGTGACCAGTGAGATATACCTTCTGGAACGAGTGCTACGGGTGGGTGTTGTTATCGTGACCAGTGAGATATACCTGCTGGAACGAGTGCTACGGGTGGCTGTTGTTATCGTGACCAGTGAGATATACCTTCTGGAACGAGTGCTACGGGTGGCTGTTGTTATCGTGACCAGTGAGATATACCTGCTGGAACGAAAAGCTACGGGTGGCTGTTGTTATCGTGACCAGTGAGATATACCTGCTGGAACGAGTGCTACGGGTGGCTGTTGTTATCGTGACCAGTGAGATATACCTTCTGGAACGAGTGCTACGGGTGGGTGTTGTTATCGTGACCAGTGAGATATACCTGCTGGAACGAGTGCTACGGTGGCTGTTGTTATCGTGACCAGTGAGATATACCTGCTGGAACGAGTGCTACGGGTGGCTGTTGTTATCCTGACCAGTGAGATATACCTGCTGGAACGAGTGCTACGGGTGGCTGTTGTTATCGTGACCAGTGAGATATATCTGCTGGAACGAGTGCTACGGGTGGCTGTTGTTATCGTGACCAGTGAGATATACCTTCTGGAACGAGTGCTACGGGTGGCTGTTGTTATCGTGACCAGTGAGATATACCTGCTGGAACGAGTGCTACGGGTGGCTGTTGTTATCGTGACCAGTGAGATATACCTGCTGGAACGAGTGCTACGGGTGGCTGTTGTTATCGTGACCAGTGAGATATACCTGCTGGAACGAGTGCTACGGGTGGCTGTTGTTATCGTGACCAGTGAGATATACCTGCTGGAACGAGTGCTACGGGTGGCTGTTGTTATCGTGACCAGTGAGATATACCTTCTGGAACGAGTGCTACGGGTGGCTGTTGTTATCGTGACCAGTGAGATATACCTGCTGGAACGAGTGCTACGGGTGGCTGTTGTTATCGTGACCTGTGAGATATACCTGCTGGAACGAGTGCTACGGGTGGGTGTTGTTATCGTGACCAGTGAGATATACCTGCTGGAACGAGTGCTACGGGTGGCTGTTGTTATCGTGACCAGTGAGATATACCTGCTGGAACGAGTGCTACTGGTGGCTGTTGTTATCGTGACCAGTGAGATATACCTGCTGGAACGAGTGCTACGGGTGGCTGTTGTTATCGTGACCAGTGAGATATACCTTCTGGAACGAGTGCTACGGGTGGCTGTTGTTATCGTGACCAGTGAGATATACCTTCTGGAACGAGTGCTACGGGTGGCTGTTGTTATCGTGACCAGTGAGATATACCTGCTGGAACGAGTGCTACGGGTGGGTGTTGTTATCGTGACCAGTGAGATATACCTGCTGGAACGAGTGCTACGGGTGGCTGTTGTTATCGTGACCAGTGAGATATACCTGCTGGAACGAGTGCTACGGGTGGGTGTTGTTATCGTGACCAGTGAGATATACCTGCTGGAACGAGTGCTACGGGTGGCTGTTGTTATAGTGACCAGTGAGATATACCTTCTGGAACGAGTGCTACGGGTGGCTGTTGTTATCGTGACCAGTGAGATATACCTGCTGGAACGAGTGCTATGGGTGGCTGTTGTTATCGTGACCAGTGAGATATACCTTCTGGAACGAGTGCTATGGGTGGGTGTTGTTATCGTGAGCAGTGAGATATACCTGCTGGAACGAGTGCTACGGGTGGGTGTTGTTATGGTGACCAGTGAGATATACCTTCTGGAACGAGTGCTACGGGTGGCTGTTGTTATCGTGACCAGTGAGATATACCTGCTGGAACGAGTGCTACGGGTGGGTGTTGTTATCGTGACCAGTGAGATATACCTACTGGAGCGCATGCTACGTGTGGGTGTTGTTATCGTGACCAGTGAGATATACCTGCTGGAACGAGTGCTACGGGTGGCTGTTGTTATCGTGACCAGTGAGATATACCTTCTGGAACGAGTGCTACGGGTGGCTGTTGTTATCGTGACCAGTGAGATATACCTGCTGGAACGAGTGCTACGGGTGGGTGTTGTTATCGTGACCAGTGAGATATACCTTCTGGAACGAGTGCTACGGGTGGCTGTTGTTATGGTGACCAGTGAGATATACCTTCTGGAACGAGTGCTACGGGTGGGTGTTGTTATCGTGACCAGTGAGATATACCTTCTGGAACGAGTGCTACGGGTGGCTGTTGTTATCGTGACCAGTGAGATATACCTTCTGGAACGAGTGCTACGGGTGGGTGTTGTTATCGTGACCAGTGAGATATACCTGCTAGAACGAGTGCTACGGGTGGCTGTTGTTATCGTGACCAGTGAGATATACCTTCTGGAACGAGTGCTACGGGTGGGTGTTGTTATCGTGACCAGTGAGATATACCTTCTGGAACGAGTGCTACGGGTGGGTGTTGTTATCGTGACCAGTGAGATATACCTGCTGGAACGAGTGCTACGGGTGGCTGTTGTTATCGTGACCAGTGAGATATACCTTCTGGAACGAGTGCTACGGGTGGCTGTTGTTATCGTGACCAGTGAGATATACCTGCTGGAACGAGTGCTACGGGTGGCTGTTGTTATCGTGACCAGTGAGATATACCTTCTGGAACGAGTGCTACGGGTGGGTGTTGTTATCGTGACCAGTGAGATATACCTGCTGGAACGAGTGCTACGGGTGGCTGTTGTTATCGTGACCAGTGAGATATACCTGCTGGAACGAGTGCTACGGGTGGCTGTTGTTATAGTGACCAGTGAGATATACCTGCTGGAACAAGTGCTTTGGGTGGCTGTTGTTATCGTGACCAGTGAGATATACCTTCTGGAACGAGTGCTATGGGTGGGTGTTGTTATCGTGAGCAGTGAGATATACCTGCTGGAACGAGTGCTACGGGTGGGTGTTGTTATGGTGACCAGTGAGATATACCTTCTGGAACGAGTGCTACGGGTGGCTGTTGTTATCGTGACCAGTGAGATATACCTGCTGGAACGAGTGCTACGGGTGGGTGTTGTTATCGTGACCAGTGAGATATACCTACTGGAGCGCATGCTACGTGTGGGTGTTGTTATCGTGACCAGTGAGATATACCTGCTGGAACGAGTGCTACGGGTGGCTGTTGTTATCGTGACCAGTGAGATATACCTTCTGGAACGAGTGCTACGGGTGGCTGTTGTTATCGTGACCAGTGAGATATACCTGCTGGAACGAGTGCTACGGGTGGGTGTTGTTATCGTGACCAGTGAGATATACCTTCTGGAACGAGTGCTACGGGTGGCTGTTGTTATGGTGACCAGTGAGATATACCTTCTGGAACGAGTGCTACGGGTGGGTGTTGTTATCGTGACCAGTGAGATATACCTTCTGGAACGAAAGTGCTACGGGTGGGTGTTGTTATCGTGACCAGTGAGATATACCTGCTGGAACGAGTGCTACGGGTGGCTGTTGTTATCGTGACCAGTGAGATATACCTTCTGGAACGAGTGCTACGGGTGGCTGTTGTTATCGTGACCAGTGAGATATACCTGCTGGAACGAGTGCTACGGGTGGCTGTTGTTATCGTGACCAGTGAGATATACCTTCTGGAACGAGTGCTACGGGTGGGTGTTGTTATCGTGACCAGTGAGATATACCTGCTGGAACGAGTGCTACGGGTGGCTGTTGTTATCGTGACCAGTGAGATATACCTGCTGGAACGAGTGCTACGGGTGGCTGTTGTTATCCTGACCAGTGAGATATACCTGCTGGAACGAGTGCTACGGGTGGCTGTTGTTATCGTGACCAGTGAGATATATCTGCTGGAACGAGTGCTACGGGTGGCTGTTGTTATCGTGACCAGTGAGATATACCTTCTGGAACGAGTGCTACGGGTGGCTGTTGTTATCGTGACCAGTGAGATATACCTGCTGGAACGAGTGCTACGGGTGGCTGTTGTTATCGTGACCAGTGAGATATACCTTCTGGAACGAGTGCTACGGGTGGCTGTTGTTATCGTGACCAGTGAGATATACCTGCTGGAACGAGTGCTACGGGTGGCTGTTGTTATCGTGACCAGTGAGATATACCTTCTGGAACGAGTGCTACGGGTGGGTGTTGTTATCGTGACCAGTGAGATATACCTGCTGGAACGAGTGCTACGGGTGGCTGTTGTTATCGTGACCAGTGAGATATACCTGCTGGAACGAGTGCTACGGGTGGCTGTTGTTATAGTGACCAGTGAGATATACCTTCTGGAACGAGTGCTACGGGTGGCTGTTGTTATCGTGACCAGTGAGATATACCTGCTGGAACGAGTGCTTTGGGTGGCTGTTGTTATCGTGACCAGTGAGATATACCTTCTGGAACGAGTGCTATGGGTGGGTGTTGTTATCGTGAGCAGTGAGATATACCTGCTGGAACGAGTGCTACGGGTGGGTGTTGTTATGGTGACCAGTGAGATATACCTTCTGGAACGAGTGCTACGGGTGGCTGTTGTTATCGTGACCAGTGAGATATACCTTCTGGAACGAGTGCTACGGGTGGGTGTTGTTATCGTGACCAGTGAGATATACCTGCTGGAACGAGTGCTACGGGTGGCTGTTGTTATCGTGACCAGTGAGATATACCTGCTGGAACGAGTGCTACGGGTGGCTGTTGTTATAGTGACCAGTGAGATATACCTTCTGGAACGAGTGCTACGGGTGGCTGTTGTTATCGTGACCAGTGAGATATACCTGCTGGAACGAGTGCTTTGGGTGGCTGTTGTTATCGTGACCAGTGAGATATACCTTCTGGAACGAGTGCTACGGGTGGGTGTTGTTATCGTGAGCAGTGAGATATACCTGCTGGAACGAGTGCTACGGGTGGGTGTTGTTATGGTGACCAGTGAGATATACCTTCTGGAACGAGTGCTACGGGTGGCTGTTGTTATCGTGACCAGTGAGATATACCTGCTGGAACGAGTGCTACGGGTGGGTGTTGTTATCGTGACCAGTGAGATATACCTACTGGAGCGCATGCTACGTGTGGGTGTTGTTATCGTGACCAGTGAGATATACCTGCTGGAACGAGTGCTACGGGTGGCTGTTGTTATCGTGACCAGTGAGATATACCTTCTGGAACGAGTGCTACGGGTGGCTGTTGTTATCGTGACCAGTGAGATATACCTGCTGGAACGAGTGCTACGGGTGGGTGTTGTTATCGTGACCAGTGAGATATACCTTCTGGAACGAGTGCTACGGGTGGCTGTTGTTATGGTGACCAGTGAGATATACCTTCTGGAACGAGTGCTACGGGTGGGTGTTGTTATCGTGACCAGTGAGATATACCTTCTGGAACGAGTGCTACGGGTGGGTGTTGTTATCGTGACCAGTGAGATATACCTGCTGGAACGAGTGCTACGGGTGGCTGTTGTTATCGTGACCAGTGAGATATACCTTCTGGAACGAGTGCTACGGGTGGCTGTTGTTATCGTGACCAGTGAGATATACCTGCTGGAACGAGTGCTACGGGTGGCTGTTGTTATCGTGACCAGTGAGATATACCTTCTGGAACGAGTGCTACGGGTGGGTGTTGTTATCGTGACCAGTGAGATATACCTGCTGGAACGAGTGCTACGGGTGGGTGTTGTTATCGTGACCAGTGAGATATACCTGCTGGAACGAGTGCTACGGGTGGGTGTTGTTATCGTGACCAGTGAGATATACCTGCTGGAACGAGTGCTACGGGTGGCTGTTGTTATCGTGACCAGTGAGATATACCTGCTGGAACGAGTGCTACGGGTGGCTGTTGTTATCGTGACCAGTGAGATATACCTGCTGGAACGAGTGCTACGGGTGGCTGTTGTTATCGTGACCAGTGAGATATACCTGCTGGAACGAGTGCTACGGGTGGCTGTTGTTATCGTGACCAGTGAGATATACCTGCTGGAACGAGTGCTACGGGTGGCTGTTGTTATCGTGACCAGTGAGATATACCTGCTGGAACGAGTGCTACGGGTGGCTGTTGTTATCGTGACCAGTGAGATATACCTGCTGGAACGAGTGCTACGGGTGGCTGTTGTTATCGTGACCAGTGAGATATACCTTCTGGAACGAGTGCTACGGGTGGCTGTTGTTATCGTGACCAGTGAGATATACCTGCTGGAACGAGTGCTACGGGTGGCTGTTGTTATCGTGACCAGTGAGCTGAGATAAGGCGGAGCTTTACCTAGCATAGATTTATAGATGACCTGGAGCCAGTGGATCTGGCGATTAATATGTAGTGTAGTGAGGGCACTGTACTAAACATCTTTACTAAACTTTAGACATGCGAGTTACCACACCCAGCCTCAGCGATGGTTAACTCAGGGAATTATTTTGGTCCCTGCTGATTGAGATAAATCAGCCTCTTGCTCCTTATTTGTGGAACCATCTTGTTCTTCAATGTGAGCTTGTGGTGCCTCTATGGTAATTCAGAAAGCTGATTGAGGACCTGATGAATGTTTGTTTTTAATGAACGTGTTTGTCTCTCTGCTTTATATTTTGATGTGTGAATATTCTGTCATTTCTGTAATTCAGAGCTGATCTGTAAAGAGAACTTGGTCTCAGTAGACGAACTGATCAAATAAAGGTTAAATAAATCACATTAATCAGTTGTATAAATCAACAAAATAGCTGACATTGTCTTCCCATTTGACCTTTGCTGTGCTTTTAAATGGTTGAAAGCCCAGTGATAGACTGTGACAACTAAACCAAAAGTCATACATAGTTTTCAATTGGGAATTTGGTTGTGCTTTTAGATGGTTGAAATCACAGTGATAACACATTGGGAATTCAACTAACTTCTGGCTGTCTTTTTGACTGGGTGAATAAACGTTGGAATCTCATTGAGCAAAGCCTCAACCAAATATGACCTAATTATCCACGTTGAAATGACGTTGTGTGCCCAGTGAGAGGTAAATCTAACCTTCACCACCAGGTGACCCTGCGCTCCATTAGGACAGGATCCAGTTGGACCTGCTAACGCCACTGCTACATGATCACAACATGACTGGACTCTGCTTCGCTCCTCATAGTGACACTTGTTGTGAAGAGGGGGAGGGGATTGTCACACGCATACGCACGCACACAAGCTCTTGCAGGTGTACTCTACACACACATACATTGTAATAATGTTGTATGGTGGTATTAAACATTTTTGTATTGTATATATGTAGTGGTGTAATAATGTTACATTACAAAATAGAAAACAGTCACTCATATAAGTGCCTTAATGTGTTTGGACCCCAGGAAGAGTAGATGCTGCCTTGGCAACAGCTAATGGGGAACCCTAATAAACCCCAGGAAGAGTAGATGCTGCCTTGGCAACAGCTAATGGGGAACCCTAATAAACCCCAGGAAGAGTAGATGCTGCCTTGGCAACAGCTAATGGGGATCCCTAATAAACCCCAGGAAGAGTAGATGCTGCCTTGGCAACAGCTAATGGGGAACCCTAATAAACCCCAGGAAGAGTAGATGCTGCCTTGGCAACAGCTAATGGGGAACCCTAATAAACCCCAGAAAGAGTAGATGCTGCCTTGGCAACAGGTAATGGGGAACCCTAATAAACCCCAGGAAGAGTAGATGCTGCCTTGGCAACAGCTAATGGGGAACCCTAATAAACCCCAGGAAGAGTAGATCCTGCCTTGGCAGGAACTAATGGGGAACCCTAATAAACCCCAGGAAGAGTAGATGTTGCCTTGGCAGGAACTAATGGGGAACCATAATAAACCCCAGGAAGAGTAGATGCTGCCTTGGCAACAGCTAATGGGGAACCCTAATAAACCCCAGGAAGAGTAGATCCTGCCTTGGCAGGAACTAATGGGGAACCCTAATAAACCCCAGGAAGAGTAGATGTTGCCTTGGCAACAGCTAATGGGGAACCATAATAAACCCCAGGAAGAGTAGATGCTGCCTTGGCAGGAACTAATGGGGAACCCTAATAAACCCCAGGAAGAGTAGATGTTGCCTTGGCAACAGCTAATGGGGAACCCTAATAAACCCCAGGAAGAGTAGATGTTGCCTTGGCAACAGCTAATGGGGAACCCTAATAAACCCCAGGAAGAGTAGATGTTGCCTTGGCAACAGCTAATGGGGAACCCTAATAAACCCCAGGAAGAGTAGATGTTGCCTTGGCAACAGCTAATGGGGAACCCTAATAAACCCCAGAAAGAGTAGATGCTGCCTTGGCAGGAACTAATGGGGAACCCTAATAAACCCCAGGAAGAGTAGATGTTGCCTTGGCAACAGCTAATGGGGAACCCTAATAAATACAAATACAAATGTTTGTTATAAAAATATATTATGTGTTTTTGACATGAAAATCAACTGTACTAGTTGTTCTGATCTTGTCCCATCTTGATTACTGTCTAGTAACAAGGCTGAACCCCGTCCTTTCTCTACAGTATTACCACCATCACAACAAGGCAGAACCCCATCCTTTCTCTACAGTATTACCACCATCACAACAAGGCAGAACCCCATCCTTTCTCTACAGTATTACCACCATCACAACAAGGCTGAACCCCGTCCTTTCTCTACAGTATTACCACATCACCATCACAACAAGGCTGAACCCCATCCTTTCTCTACAGTATTACCACCATCACAACAAGGCAGAACCCTGTCCTTTCTCTACAGTATTACCACCATCACAACAAGGCTGAACCCCGTCCTTTCTCTACAGTATTACCACCATCACAACAAGGCTGAACCCCGTCCTTTCTCTACAGTATTACCACCATCACAACAAGGCAGAACCCCATCCTTTCTCTACAGTATTACCACCATCACAACAAGGCTGAACCCCGTCCTTTCTCTACAGTATTACCACCATCACAACAAGGCAGAACCCCATCCTTTCTCTACAGTATTACCACCATCACAACAAGGCTGAACCCCGTCCTTTCTCTACAGTATTACCACATCACCATCACAACAAGGCTGAACCCCATCCTTTCTCTACAGTATTACCACCATCACAACAAGGCTGAACCCCGTCCTTTCTCTACAGTATTACCACATCACCATCACAACAAGGCTGAACCCCGTCCTTTCTTTACAGTATTACCACCATCACAACAAGGCAGAACCCCATCCTTTCTCTACAGTATTACCACCATCACAACAAGGCTGAACCCCGTCCTTTCTCTACAGTATTACCACATCACCATCACAACAAGGCTGAACCCCATCCTTTCTCTACAGTATTACCACCATCACAACAAGGCAGAACCCCATCCTTTCTCTACAGTATTACCACCATCACAACAAGGCTGAACCCCGTCCTTTCTCTACAGTATTACCACATCACCATCACAACAAGGCTGAACCCCATCCTTTCTCTACAGTATTACCACCATCACAACAAGGCTGAACCCCGTCCTTTCTCTACAGTATTACCACATCACCATCACAACAAGGCTGAACCCCGTCCTTTCTTTACAGTATTACCACCATCACAACAAGGCAGAACCCCATCCTTTCTCTACAGTATTACCACCATCACAACAAGGCTGAACCCCGTCCTTTCTCTACAGTATTACCACATCACCATCACAATAAGGCCGAACCCCATCCTTTCTCTACAGTATTACCACCATCACAACAAGGCTGAACCCCGTCCTTTCTCTACAGTATTACCACCATCACAACAAGGCTGAACCCCGTCCATTCTCTACAGTATTACCACATCACCATCACAACAAGGCTGAACCCCGTCCATTCTCTACAGTATTACCACATCACCATCACAACAAGGCTGAACCACATCCTTTCTCTACAGTATTACCACATCACCATCACAACAAGGCTGAACCCCATCCTTTCTCTACAGTATTACCACATCACCATCACAACAAGGCTGAACCCCGTCCATTCTCTACAGTATTACCACATCACCATCACAACAAGGCTGAACCCCATCCTTTCTCTACAGTATTACCACATCACCATCACAACAAGGCTGAACCCCGTCCATTCTCTACAGTATTACCACATCACCATCACAACAAGGCTGAACCCCATCCTTTCTCTACAGTATTACCACATCACCATCACAACAAGGCTGAACCCCATCCTTTCTCTACAGTATTACCACCCCCACCATGACAACAAAGCTGTGGAACTACTCGTCACGGTAGACACACACACGCGCACGCAAGCAGGCAGGCAGGCAGGCAGGCAGGCACACACACACGCGCAAGCAAGCACACATTCACACACACACACGTCACGTCAGAGCCCTCATTCAGTGGAGATACACGTCACGGCAGAGCCCCTAGTCCATTGTGTTTTTCTGCTGAAGTTTTCACCTTTTCAGGGAAATGTCAACACAGGAGATGTTCTCTGTCCATCAGACTGCACTGAGGCACAGCCATGACGGCTCTACCCGGAGCCACAGGGAGCTCCAGTCTCCAGTTACTAATCTATGCTTGAGTTATTTGGCCAAAGTAAATGATCTAAGAATAACAATAGGTTTCACAACTTGGGTATCAACAACAACAACAACAGCAGCAGTACCAGCCATGTTTAATGCGTCTATTCTGTTGTGCTCTGTGTTTAGACCATTTTAAGTCTAGTGATGTGGACTTTAGTGATGTGAAGGCACATCATGATGACAGATGCTACAGGGCAGGTAGTCTTAGAGCTCTTAAGATCAGGAATGATGGTGGTCAGTTTGAGACGTGGGGATTACAGACTGGGACGAGGAAAGGTTGAATGGTTCTGACCGTGAATGCCGGTCTGCGGGTGCTCTGTGAACGCGCCCGGAAATACCGTCCAGCCCTTTCGGCCTTACGAGTGCTGAACTGATTAAAAACCTTACTCACGTCGGCCTCGGAGAGGGAGATTACCCAGGGGCAGCGTGGGCCCTTGAGCACAGATCAGTGTTGTTTTTGTCGAAGCACGCATAAAATGCATTGAGTTAATCTTTTAGAGAGTTATTGTTGGGCAGATCATAGCTGGGTCTTTCCTTGTAAGCATGCGGCAGGATTCGGAGTCTGTGGATTCCACCTTGTTCATATATTGTCCCTTTGCTTGTTTGATGGGAGCTCGTAGAAGGACTTCTTCGTCTGTGTCTTCAGCCGTAGGCTGCGATAGCGCTTTGTACAGTAGCCCTGTCCTTTAGATTAGCGCCAACATCTGCGTTATTCCAGGGCTTTTGAAGCAGCGAATCTCCACTGTGGGGACAACGTCGGCATTAATGAAGCTGGTGACAGAGGTAGTTAGCACGTCGATGCTATCGGACGGAGTCCCAGAACATTATACATTCAGCGCTAGCAAAGCAGTTTGGTAGAGGACTGTTTCTCAACGGATCGCGTCATGGGTAGTTCCTGTTTTGAGTTTCTGCTTGTAAACAGGAAGCAGGAGTATAGAGTCATGATCTAATTTACCTACGGGGGGGATGAGGGAGGGCCTTGAATGCTTGCTTGTGGGTAGAGTAACAGTGGTCTAGAACTGTATCGCCCCCTAGTGGAGAAGGAGACGTGTTGCTGGAAGTTGGGCATTAAAAACCTCCGGGTTTATGGTTTCCTGCTTGTTTACAGCCTTGTACAGTTTGTTAAGTGCCAGCTTGTTGTTTTTCTTGTCCCGAGGTGGAATATATACAGCAGTCACCATAACAGATGAAAACTCTCTCGGGGGGTTAGAAGGGTTGGCATTTGACCATCTGGTATTCCAAGACGAGTGAACAATGGTCAGCACACCATTGGCTGTTGATGAAGAGGCATACCCCTCCAACTCTGCATTTACCTGAATCCAATGTCCTGTCTGTGTCATGCCTGCTCCCGCTCTCCCTCGCCATACTGCCTATCATTACGTACACCTGTCACACCCCTTCGTTACGCTCACCAGCCTCCTCATTGGACCCACCTGAGCTCCATCAATTATCTGTCTGTTCCTCACGTTATTCTCTGCGTTTGCATTAATGTCGTTACTTTGTCCCCTGTCCAGATGCTGTTCCTGTCCTGTTTCCTGTCCGTTATTTATTACATGTTCTCCCTATACCAGCTTCCTGTCTCCAGCGTCGATCCTCACAATCTGCTTGGTGAATGGAGAATCCATCCAGTTGGATCGCCATGGGGGGGTATCTTGTCTGAAAGCCATGTTTCAGAAAAGCAGAGAATATTGCCAGAGCAGTCCAGTGTGTTGTGAAATCTCAACCAATCACATGAGGCATTGCGATTTGAGATTAATTCCAGGGGTTTCTTGCAGTGCCTGCTCTACTGCCCGAAGTCAGTGATGGAAACTCATATCAGACGTAACAGTCTGCAATTTCTAAGTTCTTAGAACATCAAACGGTTTGGGGCTGGACCAAAAACCTTCGGGGCTGAAGCCCCGGAAGGCCAAACCTAATGAAGCCTATAATGAAAACCAAGCATAATCACGTGTACACACACACACACACACACACACACACACACACACACACACACACACACACACACACATAATGTGTTGTGATTCATACATATTTAGTCCTTCAACTGACTTTTAGCCTGCTTTCTCTCCCATTAATATTGTTGACAACCATGACAACATATTATTTGCATATCACAACCTTAACACAACATTTGCATAATATTAATAAAGACAATTAATAATTCATGTAGGGATACGAAAAGGCATCTGCTAAATATTCATATGAACTCGATCACAATCTTATAGCGTTCTGATATCACATACAATCAGGCTGTGCTAACCATGATGTTTCTGTTAATGCTGTAGTTAGCAGCTGCTTTAGGCACAGTATACCTCACTGTCCCACTCCTCTCTCCTGCTTCCTCCACAGTATATCTCACTGTCCCACTCCTCTCTCCTGCTTCCTCCACAGTATACCTCACTGTCCCACTCCTCTCTCCTGCTTCGTCCACAGTATATCTCACTGTCCCACTCCTCTCCTGCTTCCTCCACAGTATACCTCACTGTCCCACTCCTCTCTCCTGCTTCGTCCACAGTATATCTCACTGTCCCACTCCTCTCCTGCTTCCTCCACAGTATACCTCACTGTCCCACTCCTCTCTCCTGCTTCGTCCACAGTATACCTCACTGTCCCACTCCCCTCACTGTCCCACTCCTCTCTCCTGCTTCCTCCACAGTATACCTCACTGTCCCACTCCTCTCTCCTGCTTCGTCCACAGTATATCTCACTGTCCCACTCCTCTCTCCTGCTTCCTCCACAGTATACCTCACTGTCCCACTCCTCTCTCCTGCTTCCTCCACAGTATACCTCACTGTCCCACTCCTCTCTCCTGCTTCGTCCACAGTATATCTCACTGTCCCACTCCTCTCTCCTGCTTCGTCCACAGTATATCTCACTGTCCCACTCCTCTCTCCTGCTTCCTCCACAGTATACATCACTGTCCCACTCCTCTCTCCTGCTTCTTCCACAGTATACCTCACTGTCCCACTCCTCTCTCCTGCTTCCTCCACAGTATACCTCACTGTCCCACTCCTCTCCTGCTTCCTCCACAGCTTCCTCCACAGTATACATCACTGTCCCACTCCTCTCTCCTGCTTCCTCCACAGTATACATCACTGTCCCACTCTCTCCTGCTTCCTCCACAGTATACCTCACTGTCCCACTCCTCTCTCCTGCTTCCTCCACAGTATACCTCACTGTCCCACTCCTCTCTCCTGCTTCCTCCACAGTATATCTCACTGTCCCACTCCTCTCTCCTGCTTCCTCCACAGTATACCTCACTGTCCCACTCCTCTCTCCTGCTTCCTCCACAGTATACCTCACTGTCCCACTCCTCTCTCCTGCTTCCTCCACAGTATATCTCACTGTCCCACTCCTCTCTCCTGCTTCCTCCACAGTATACCTCACTGTCCCACTCCTCTCTCCTGCTTCCTCCACAGTATACCTCACTGTCCCACTCCTCTCTCCTGCTTCCTCCACAGTATACCTCACCATCCCACTCCTGTCACTGTCCCACTCCTCTCTCCTGCTTCTTCCACAGTATACCTCACTGTCCCACTCCTCTCTCCTGCTTCCTCCACAGTATACCTCACTGTCCCACTCCTCTCTCCTGCTTCCTCCACAGTATACCTCACTGTCCCACTCCTCTCACTGTCCCACTCCTCATACCTTATCATACCTTATCTACGAGTGGAGCAGAAGGAAGAGAAGCCTGATATAAACATCATAGCTACTCTGGTTGAAGCCTGATTTAAACAACATAGCTACTCTGGTTGAAGCCTGATATAAACAACATAGCTACTCTGGTTGTGTAAGTGTGTCGTTCCAGCATGTTCCAGTGTTTCTAAAGGGACTGGACTGAGCAGCTTGTTGACTGGGTGGCGTGGACTAAGTCTCTCTGTAGTTGACCGGTAATAGCAGAACAAGGTGAAGGCCTGTTGGTTACCACCGTACAGCCTCAGTACATCTGTGACTATAGATAGAACTGTTGTTGATGACTCCACAGCTGACAGACACTAGATAATTAACAATAGATACAGCTCCAGCTCATCTCCTCTCCCGTTCAGACTGTAAAGCCAGCAGAATCTCAGAGCCACATGTCATTTATAGAATCTAACATACCATAGGACAGAGACTGTGTCTCCCAAATGGCACCCTATTCCCTACATATCGCATTAGTTTGGACCAGGGTGTAGGGAATAGGGTGTAGGGAATAGACAACACAACAACTCTTCTCTGATGAAAGCTTTACACAGGACCAGTCTGTAGAAACAAGATGTCACCATGAATAAAAATGTTAATGTCCCTCCTCGTTCCTTCTTTGTAAAGGGGCTCGGAACTAGAGAGAGCTTATTTGTTGTTTTTAATAATTAAAGACAGATTCTTGTTAGAAAATCCTTTTGTTGTTTTGTAATTTACTCCCAGGCAATCTGAGCCACTCAACCTCCCTCCCCCTCCCTCCCAGGCAATCTGAGCCACTCAACCTCCCTCCCTCCCCCTCCCTCCCAGGCAATCTGAGCCACTCAACCTCCCTCCCAGGCAATCTAAGCCACTCAACCTCCCTCCCTCCCCCTCCCTCCCAGGCAATCTGAGCCACTCAACCTCCCTCCCAGACAATCTAAGCCACTCGACCTCCCTCCCAGACAATCTAAGCCACTCGACCTCCCTCCCTCCCACCCAGGTAATCTGAGCCACTCGACCTCCTCCCTCCCACCCAGGTAATCTGAGCCACTCGACCTCCCTCCCTCCCACCCAGGTAATCTGAGCCACTCGACCTCCCTCCCTCCCACCCAGGTAATCTGAGCCACTCAACCTCCCTCCCTCCCACCCAGGTAATCTGAGCCACTCGACCTCCCTCCCTCCCACCCAGGTAATCTGAGCCACTCAACCTCCCTCCCTCCCACCCAGGTAATCTGAGCCACTCGACCTCCCTCCCTCCCACCCAGGTAATCTGAGCCACTCAACCTCCCTCCCACCCAGGTAATCTGAGCCACTCAACCTCCCTCCCACCCAGGTAATCTGAGCCACTCAACCTCCCTCCCACCCAGGTAATCTGAGCCACTCAACCTCCCACCCACCCAGGTAATCTGAGCCACTCAACCTCCCACCCACCCACCCCGGTAATCTGAGCCACTCAACCTCCCTCCCAGACAATCTAAGCCACTCAACCTCCCTCCCTCCCACCCAGGTAATCTGAGCCACTCAACCTCCCTCCCACCCAGGTAATCTGAGCCACTCGACCTGTCTCCCGCTCCATTTAGATTTAGATGTATTGGTGTATTGATTTGGGAAACATATGTTAACATTTTGCCAAAACACGTTTTTTTTTTTTTTTACTTATTCTGTACATCATGTTGCTGCTACTGTCTCTTATGACTGAAAATAACTTCTGGACATCAGAACAGCGATTCCTCACCAACATTCTCACCAGCATCTTTTTTTCCTTTAATGAGTCCGACATGAAGCCATACTGCTTTCCCCGGGAACAGGCCCAAATCCCCATAATTTGTGTGAAGAGACGACGGAGAAAAAGAAGACAGAGGTCGGGCTGCCTTCTGAGAATTTGTAGGCAATCGAATAAGCCCTCCCTGCCTTTCGTTGTTCTAGCTAACGTGCAGTCATTGGAAAATAAAATCTACGAGGAAGATTTAACCAGCATTAAACATTAAAACTGTAATATCTTAAGCTTCACCGAGTCGTTGCTGAACGATGACATCATCAACATACAGCTGGCTTGGTTATATGTTGTACCTGCAGGATAGAACAGTGGCGTCTGGTAAGACAAGGGAGGCGGACTATGTATATATGTAAACACCAGCTGGTGCACAATATCTAAGGAAGTCTTGAGGTTTTGCTCGTCTGAGGTAGAGTATCTCATGATAAGCTGTAGACCACACTATCTACCGAGAGCGTTTTCATCTGTATTTTTAGTAGCTGTCTACATACCACCACAGACCGATGCTGGCACAAAGACCGCATGTTAAATGTGCAACCAGAGGGAAAACAACTCTAGACCACATTTACTCCACACACAGAGACGCATACAAAGCTCTCTCACGCCCTCCATTTGGCAAATCGGGACCATAATTCTATCCTCCCGATTCCTGCTTACAAGCAAAGATTAAAGCAGGAAGTACTAGTGACTCTGTCAATAAAAAAGTGGTCAGATAAAGCCGATGCTAAGCTACGGGACTGTTTTGCTATCACAGACTGGAACATGTTTTGGGAGTAGACCACATCAGTCATTAGCTTCACCAATGATGTCGTCCCCACAATGAGCGTACGTACATACCCCAACCAGAAGCCATGGATTACAGGCAAAATCCACACTGAGCTAAAGGCTAGAGCTTCTGCTTTCAAGGAGCGGGACTCTAACCCGGAAGCTTATAAGAGATCCCCCTATGCCTTCTGACGAACCATCAAACAGGAAAAGTTTCAATACAGGACTATGATCGAATCGTACTACACCGGCTCCGACACTCGTCAGATGTGGCAGGGATTGCAAACCATTACAGACTACAGAGGGGAAGCACAGCCAAAAGCTGCCCAGTGACACGAGCTAAACTGCTATGCTTGCTTCGAGGCAAATAACACTGAACCATGCATGAGACCACCAGCTGTTCCGGACGCATGTGGGATCACGCTCTCGGCAGCCGATGTGAGTAAGACATTTAGACAGATCAACATTCACAAGGCCGCAGGAACAGACGAATTACAAGGCCGTGTACTGCGAGCATGCGCTGACCAACTGGTAAGTGTCTTCACTGACATTTTCAACCTCTCCCTGTCCGAGTGTGTAATACCAACATGTTTTAAGCAGACCACCATAGTCCCATAGTCCATAGTCTCTGACGGGCCACGCTCAGGTGGTAAGGGTAGGTAACAACATGTCCGCCTCGCTGATCCTCAACACGGGGCCCCTCAGGGGTGCGTGCTTAGTCCCCTCCTGTACTCCCTGTTCACTCATGACTGTACGGCCAGGCATGACTCCAACACCATCATTAAGTTGTCCGATTACACAACAGTGGTAGGACTGATCACCAACAACTAGGAGACAGCCTATAGGGAGGATGTCAGAGACCTGGCCAGGTGGTGCCAGAACAAGACAAATGAGATGATTGTGGACTACAGGAAAAGGAGGACCGAGCACGCCCCCATTCTCATCATCGGGGCTGTAATGGAGCAGGTTGAGAGTTTCAAGTTCCTTGTTATCCACATCACCAACAAACTAATATGGTCTAAGCACACCAAGACAGTTGTGAAGAGGGAACAACAAAACTAATTCCACCCCCAGGAGACTGAAAAGATTTAGCATTTGTTCTCAGATCCTCAAAAGGTTCTACAGCTGCACCGTCTAGAGCATCCTGACTGGTTTCATCACTGCCTGGTATGGCAACTGCTTTACCTCTGACCGCAAAGCACTGCAGAGGGTAGAGCGTACTAGAGGTCGGCATGGCCGACTAATTAGGGCCGATTTCAAGTTTTCATAACAATCGGTAATCTGCCTTTTTGGACGCCAATTATGGCCAATTACATTGCAATCCACGAGGAGACTGTGTGGCAGGCTGACCACCTGTTACGCGACCACCTGTTACCACCTGTTACGCGCAGCATCAAAAAGGACCTTGTGGCTGCAAGAAGCCAAGGTATGTTGCCAGCTAGCATTAAACTCATCTTATAAAAAAACAATAAATCTTAAAATAATCACTAGTTAAGCATGGTTGATGATATTACTAGGTTAACTAGCTTGTCCTGCGTTGTATATAATCAATGCTGTGCCTGTGAATTTATCATCCAATCACAGCCTGTCACTGTCTCTATTCTAGAACCTCCCCTGCTCCAGTCTGTAACCCAGATAGAACCCTGTCTCTATTCTAGAACCTCCCCTGCTCCAGTCTGTAACCCAGATAGAACCCTGTCTCTATTCTAGAACCTCCCCTGCTCCAGTCTGTAACCCAGATAGAACCCTGTCTCTATTCTAGAACCTCTTCAACTTTGCCAAACAGATGATGATTTAACACAAATTGCACTTTTACTTTCTTCACACAACACACAAACAATACATTATTATCAAACTGAACATGTTTAATTATTTTATTTATTTGAGACTAAATTGATTTCATGTATGTATTATATTAAGTTAAAATAAAAGTGTTCATTCAGTATTGTTGTAATTGTCATTATTACATTTTTTTTTAAATCGGTATCGGCTTTTTTTTTTGGTCCTCCAATAATCAGTATCAGTATCGGCGTTGAAAAATCATAATCGGTCGACCTCTAACACAAACCCACCATCAATTCATGCCTTACCTTTGACGAGCTTCTTTTGTTGGCACTCCAATATGTCCCATACACATTACAAATGGTCCTTTTGTTCGATTCATTCCGTCGATATATATCCAAAATGTCCATGTATTTGGCGCGTTTGATCCAGAAAAACACAGGTTCCATCTTGCTCAACTTGACTACCAAATATCTCAAAAGTTACTTTGTAAAGTTTGCCAAAACATTTCAAACTACTTTTGTAATACAACTTTAGGTATTTTTACGTAAATAATTGATAAAATTGAAGACGGGATACAGGAAGAAGACAAAACTGTAGCAAACTGCTTTCTGGTCACGCGCCTCTATCTAACAGTACACTTCAAGTAACCCTCGTTCAAGATGGCCGTACTTCCGTACGAATGGTTTGTCCTCGCGGGTTCACCTGCTAAATAAGTTCTGTTATACTCACAGACATGATTCAAAGAGTTTTAGAAACTTCAGAGTATTTTCTATCAAAATCTACTAATAATATGCATATCTTATCTTCTGGGGATGAGCAGCAGGTAGTTGAACTTGGACATGCATTTCATCCGGACGTGAAAATACTGGCCCCTGTCACCAAGAAGTTAACGACACGTGACGCTATACAAATGAGTGCTGAACAGGCTCATAGACAAGATCCCACAAACACCAAAAGGAAATGGCTACCTATATATGATCCCCAATCAGAGACAACGATAAACAGCTGTCTCTGATTGGGAACCATATCAGGCCAACAAAGAAGTACAAAAACTCCTAGACTTACAAAACTCTAGACATACAAAACCCTAGACAATACAAAAACTAGCGTACCCACCCTAGTCACACTCTGACCTAACCAAAATATAAAGAAAACAGAGCTATCTCAGGTCAAGGCGTGACATAAGGTCTCTGTAAGGTCTCAACCTTTTTTATTCAGCATTTCACTGTAAGGTCTACTACACCTGTTGTATTCAACATTTCACTGTAAGGTCTACACCTGTTGTATTCGGCATTTCACTGTTACTAATAACATTGATTTGAAGTAGATAATACACATACAGAAGTTTCAACAGTATAAAGACTTTACAAATGTGTGTGTATCTACAGTGATGTAACGATGTGCAAATGGTTAAAGTACAAAAGGGAAAATAAATACACGTAAATATGGGTTGTATTCTTCACCTCATTTTGTGGGCAGTGAACACATAGCCTGTCTTCTCTTAATTAAAACTTCTTAAGGTATAGGGGGCAGCATTTTCACTTTTGGATAAATAGCGTTCCCAATTTCAACTTCCTGCTACTCATGCCAAGAATATATGATATGCATATTATTAGTAGATTTTGATAGAAAACACTCTGAAGTTTCTAAAACTGTTTGAATCATGTCTGTGAGTATAACATAACTTATGTAGCAAAACCCCGAGGACTAACCGTTCAGAATTATTATTATTTTTAGGTCTGTTCAGTAATGTCTCATTGGGAAACGATATTTCTTAGGCACTTGTTTTCAGTTCCTACCGCTTCCACTGGATGTCACCAGACTTTGGAATTTGGTTGAGGTTATTCCTTTGTGCAATGAAGAAGTAGGCCATCTAGGAACTGCGTAACACAACACTGTTGAGAGTTGCGCAAGACTTGAAAAGTAGCGTTGGTTTGTTGTCTTCCAGTATTGAACACAGATAGACCCGTCTTCAATTTGATCGATTATTAACGTTTAAAAATACCTCAAGTTGTATTACAAAAAGTAGATTGAAATGTTTTGTCAAAGTTTACAGGTAACTTTTGAGATATTTTGTAGTGACGTTGCGCAAAATGGAAGCAGTGTCTTTCTGGATCAAACGCGCAAAAGTGTGATTTTTATATAATTTTATTTGAATTTGCTGCATTTTCCCTTTTGGCAAAGTGGGAATCAAGCATCCACTATACCGTAAGAAGTTTTTAAGAGCCTGCCTATGACGGTCTTTCTCTGTAGCAAGGCTATGCTCACTGAGTCTGTACATAGTCAAAGCTTTCCTTAAGTTTGGGTCAGTCACAGTGGTCAGGTATTCTGCCACTGTGTACTCTCTGTTTAGTGCCAAATAGCATTCTAGTTTGCTTAGTTTTTTTGCTAATTCTTTCCAATGTGTCAAGTAATTATCTTTTTGTTTTCTCATGATTTGGTTGGGTCTAATTGTGTTGCTGTCCTTTAGCTCTGTGGGGTCTGTTTGAATTTGTGAATAGAGCCATGAGACCAACTTGCTTAAATCACTCTTCTCCAAATTCATCTCTCAAAAGGTGATGACTTTGTTATGGAATGTTTGGGAATCGCTTCATTTTAGGAGGTTGTAAATTGTAAAGTCTATTTTCTGGATTATGACAATTAGAGGGTATCGGCCTAATCCTGCTCTGCATTATTTGGTGTTCTACGTTGTACACAGAGGATATTTTTTGCAGGATTCTGCATGCAGAGTCTCAATTTGGTGTTTGTCCCATTTTGTGAATTCTTGGTTGGTGAGCGGACCCCAGACCTCACAACCATAAAGTGCAGTGGGTTCTATAACTGATTCAAGTATTTTTGGCCAGATCCTAATTGGTATGTTGAATTTGATGTTCCTTTTGATGGCATAGAAGGCCCTTCTTGCATTGTCTCTCAGCTCGTTCACAGCTTTGTGGAACTTACCTGTGGCGCTGATGTTTAGGCCGAGGTATGTATATATTTTTTTCTGTTCTAAGGCAGGTATTCCCAAACTGGGGTACGTGCAATGCCTTCGGGGTACGCCAAATAAAAGTTTGATTCACATTTTCAAACAGTCCATTTAGATTTTCCAGCGGGGCAATACATGAGGTTGATGTTTTTTTCTCGCCTCGTTTCAAAAAATACAATTAAACCATCTAGTCGAATACAGGTAGTCACATAATTAACATCCAGTCAAATGAACCGTTAGGAATTCCACTAATGTTCCAAACGTAGCTGCTGCTCATTCTTCTCGAAAATTGATAAATGGTCAAAAAAAAGAAAAGAAAAGGACACAAACAACTGTATTCGTTATCCCTTGCATGCCCTGCCTCCAGTCCACTTACTGATATCTGAACAAGAGAGCCTCAAAATTGGAACAAGCGGTTCTGTGAAAATTGAATTTAATCAGAAGCCACTGCCAGATTTCTGGATTGGGCTGCGCTCAGAGTATCCTGCCCTGGCAGATCACGCTGTTAAGACACGGATGCCCTTTGCAACCACGTACCTATGTGAGAGTGGATTCTCGGCCCTCACTAGCATGAAAACTAAATACAGACACAGACTTTGTGTGAAAAAAATATTTAAGATGCAGTTACGTGCTTTCAAGCCTTCTCATTAAGCTGTGGTGAATTATTCACCATTTTAGATGAACAAATAAGGTTTTACATGTAAGATGGTTAAATAAAGAGCAAAATTATTATTATTATATTATTATTTGTGCCCTGGTCCTATAAGAGCTCTTTGTCACTTCCCACGAGCCGGGTTGTGACAAACTCAAATCAAATCAAATGTATTTATATAGCCCTTCGTACATCAGCTGATATCTCAAAGTGCTGTACAGAAACCCAGCCTAAAACCCCAAACAGCAAGCAATGCAGGTGTAGAAGCACGGTGGCTAGGAAAAACTCCCTAGAAAGGCCAAAACCTAGGAAGAAACAGAGAGAGGAACCAGGCTATGTGGGGTGGCCAGTCCTCTTCTGGCTGTGCCGGGTGGAGATTATAACAGAACATGGCCAAGATGTTAAAATGTTCATAAATGACCAGCATGGTCGAATAATAATAAGGCAGAACAGTTGAAACTGGAGCAGCAGCACGGCCAGGTGGACTGGGGACAGCAAGGAGTCATCATGTCAGGTAGTCCTGGGGCATGGTCCTAGGGCCCAGGCCAGTTGAAACTGGAGCAGCAGCATGGCCAGGTGGACTGGGGACAGCAAGGAGTCATCATGTCAGGTAGTCCTGGGGCATGGTCCTAGGGCTCAGGTCCTCCGAGAGAGAGAAAGAAAGAGAGAGGGAGAGAATTAGAGAACGCACACTTAGATTCACACAGGACACCGAATAGGACAGGAGAAGTATTCCAGATATAACAAACTGACCCTAGCCCCCCGACACATAAACTACTGCAGCATAAATACTGGAGGCTGAGACAGGAGGGGTCAGGAGACACTGTGGCCCCATCCGAGGACACCCCCGGACAGGGCCAAACAGGAAGGATATAACCCCACCCACTTTGCCAAAGCACAGCCCCCACACCACTAGAGGGATATCTTCAACCACCAACTTACCATCCTGAGACAAGGCTGAGTATAGCCCACAAAGATCTCCGCCATGGCACAACCCAAGGGGGGGCGCCAACCCAGACAGGATGACCACATCAGTGAATCAACCCACTCAGGTGACGCACCCCTTCCAGGGACGGCATGAGAGAGCCCCAGTAAGCCAGAGACTCAGCCCCTGTAATAGGGTTAGAGGCTCCAGAGCCTTTCCGTTCACCTTCCCACTCCTGGGCCAGACTACACTCAATCATATGACCCACTGAAGAGATTAGTCTTCAGTAAAGACTTAAAGGTTGAGACCGAGTTTGCGTCTCTGACATGGGTAGGCAGACCGTTCCATAAAAATGGAGCTCTATAGGAGAAAGCCCTGCCTCCAGCTGTTTGCTTAGAAATTCTAGGGACAATTAGGAGGCCTGCGTCTTGTGACCGTAGCGTACGTGTAGCAATGTACGGCAGGACCAAATCAGAGAGATAGGTAGGAGCAAGCCCATGTAATGCTTTGTAGGTTAGCAGTAAAACCTTGAAATCAGCCCTTGCTTTGACAGGAAGCCAGTGTAGAGAGGCTAGCACTGGAGTAATATGATACATTTTTTGGGGTTCTAGTCAGGATTCTAGCAGCCGTATTAAGCACTAACTGAAGTTTATTTAGTGCTTTATCCGGGTAGCCGGAAAGTAGAGCATTGCAGTAGTCTAACCTAGAAGTGACAAAAGCATGGATACATTTTTCTGCATCATTTTTGGACAGAAAGTTTCAGATTTTTGCAATGTTACGTAGATGGAAAAAAGCTGTCCTTGAAATGGTCTTGATATGTTCTTCAAAAGAGAGATCAGGGTCCAGAGTAACACCGAGGTCCTTCACAGTTTTATTTGAGACGACTGTACAACCATTAAGATTAATTGTCAGATTCAACAGAAGATCTCTTTGTTTCTTGGGACCTAGAACAAGCATCTCTGTTTTGTCCGAGTTTAAAAGTAGAAAGTTTGCAGCCATCCACTTCCTTATGTCTGAAACACATGCTTCTAGCAAGGGCAATTTTGGGGGCTTCACCATGTTTCATTGAAATGTATAGCTGTGTGTCATCCGCATAGCAGTGAAAGTTAACATTATGTTTTCGAATAACATCCCCAAGAGGTAAAATATATAGTGAAAACAATAGTAGTCCTAAAACGGAACCTTGAGGAACACCGAAATGTACAGTTGATTTGTCAGAGGACAAACCATTCACAGAGACAAACTGATATCTTTCCTACAGATAAGATCTAAACCAGGCCAGAACTTGTCCGTGTAGACCAATTTGGGTTTCCAATCTCTCCAAAAGAATCTGGTGATTGATGGTATCAAAAGCAGCACTAGGGGGGGACAAAATGGCGCCGTAGAGAGAACCCGGTGTTTCAGCGAGCTCTCGTGGCATTCGTAAATTTATATTCTTACATTAATCTCCTAGCTTGAAAAAGTGGTAGAATTGGCTAAATAAGTTACCATATAATGAGTCTTGACGACTATTTCGCAAAAATCTCCGACAACATGCCCAATAGAACTACTAAGAAGTCGACCAAAACCACCACCCCTGTGGATGTGCATGAGGAGCTAGCTAACGTTAGCGAAGCTAACACCATTGCGGACCCGGGCACAATGGACCTGATGATTCAAAAGATGACTGATAACATTACTAAAGTGATCGATGCTAAGATAAGAACGGTCTTGGAAGCAATAGCAGCCCATTCAGCTGAAATACAGAGCGTTGTGAAACGTGTTGTTGAGGCGGAAGGAAGAATTGCTGCAGTGGAAACTTCAACTACATCTATGGACGCTAAGATAAAAGCACTTGAGAAACAGGTGCGCGAAATGGCGGAGCACATTGACGACTTGGATAATCGAGGACGCAGATGCAATATTCGTGTTGTGGGACTCCCGGAAAATTCTGAAGGGACACGTTCAGTAAAATTCTTTGAGGAATGGATCCCTGGCTACCTACAAATGGACACTAAGGCTGGTCGTGTGAAGCTGGACAGAGCCCATCGCTCTCAAGCACCGATACCGGGCCCCAATCAACGCCCACGGCCGGTGGTTATAAAGTTCCACAACTTCACCGACAAGCAGCGCGTCATGGATGCGGCTAGAAACATCGGCTCTGATGGTAGTCAACATAAAGGTCCAAAGGTCTCATTCTTCAATGATTATTCCACAGCGGTTGTACGAAGACGCAAAGCGTTTGATGAGGCGAAGGCTCGACTCATGAGAATGAAGATGGACTACGCACTGTTGTACCCGGCCACATTGAAGATTATGGTCAACGGATCACCTAAAAAGCTCTACACACCTGAAGAGGCTGCTGCGTTTATTGACTCTCTCGGGTAAATAACTTTAAGCTGCACCTCCACAGCATTGAATAACCCACGTTTGCTTATTTTTGGTTGAATCTGATCACGAAACAGTGGTGTGAGTCCCCACGTACTCCGGCTCAGTAATATTCGTAACTTTATTATTGTTGGTTGAATCTGATCACGAAACAGTGGTGTGAGTCCCCACGTACTCCGGCTCAGTAATATTCATAACTTTATTATTTTTCTTGCTAAATTAATAGCCGCTATAGCTCAGGCTGAGATATGTGTGAATCCATATTGGTGCCCAGGCTTGGTTTTAGGTGGAAGAGCCTCAATCTTCTTCTATTGATTCTCTTTTCCATATATATAAAGGATGAGGCTATTGAGCGGCAATGCGGACTTAAGAGTCTACATTGGAGAGTTGAAATCCCCTGCATGTTAGCTAGTGGGAAAACCCCCTTTTGGATTTTTACATGTTTAATTTTTGGGTTTAGTATAGTTCGAGTTCAGGGTTCATATTTTTTGTTTATGCTCAGTGAGATAGAGGAGAGTTCAACACATGGAAAAAGGTACCACCCCACTTTTACAGTAGGATCCAGTCTGAATATTGAATGGTCAAGATACAATGGCAGATAACAGACTGCGTGTATGTACGTGGAACATTAGAGGGAGCCGTAACCCCATTAAGAGGAAGAAAGTATTGTCTTTTTTGAAAAAAGAAAATATTGATATTGCCGTGTTGCAAGAAACCCATTTGGATGATAAGGAGCACCTGAAATTACAACAAGGAGGGTTTGGTCAAGTGTTTTTCTCATCATTTACATCCAGAAGTAGAGGTGTAGCAATTCTGGTGAAAAAGAACTTACCACTTAAGGTCTTGAATTGTGTGAAAGATAAATTTGGTCGCTTTGTTATAATTAATGGTACTTTACAAGGGCAGAACATTTCCATAATGAATATTTACTTCCCCCCTGCTCACCCCCCTGATTTCCTCACTAAGGCATTTCTAGACTTTTCAGAATTAAACTCAGACACTGCAGTGGTTGGAGGAGATTTTAACTGCTTGTTGAACCCCCTTATTGATAAGTTTCCCAGTGGTATAGCTTCACTCTCTCCTCAAGCTAAGTCACTTAAAGCTATTTGTGATGATCTGGGGTATGCGGATGTCTGGAGAGCTTTCCATCCCTCCAACAGAGAGTTCACTTTTTTCTCTGCACCTCATGGATGTCAGACTAGAATAGATTATTTTTTTATGCCCAAGACGTCTTTGCAGTCTGTTTTATCTGCTAGGATAGGAAGCATAGTCATATCTGATCATGCTGAGGTGATCCTGGACATAAAACTCAACGGGGCATTCAATCGGTCAAGACATTAGAGGTTGAACACAACCATTCTTAAAGACCATACATTCACATCATATTTTATAACAGAGTTTAAAGCATTTTTCTCTATTAACTCTCAATCAACAGATAACCCCTCGCTCCTTTGGGAGACCTGTAAAGCCAGGGGTCTGATTATGTCATACACAGCTACTAAGACACGGAAAAAGCGGGAAAAGCATGTTAGAGGGTGAATTAGAAACTAAAGAGAAGGACTACATTAAAACGCCCACTCCTGCCATATTAACCTGTTGCTTCTACTCGGGACGCTTGCGTCCCAACTAGAGCTCTGGAAATGCAAATGCGCTACGCTAAATGCTAATAGTATTAGTTAAAACTCAAAAGTTCATTAAAATACACATGCAGGGTATCGAATTAAAGCTACACTCGTTGTGAATCCAGGCAACAAGTCAGATTTTTAAAATGCTTTTCGGCGAAAGCATGAGAAGCTATTATCTGATAGCATGCAACACCCCAAAAGACCCACAGGGGACGTAAACAAAATAATTAGCATTTCGGCGTTACACAAACCGCACAATAAAATAGAAAACATTCATTACCTTTCACCATATTCTTTGTTGGCACTCCTAGATGTCCCATAAACACTATTTGGGTCTTTATTTCGATTAAATCGGTCCATATAAAGCCTAGATATCGTTATATGTAGACTGTGTGATAAACGAAAAAAACATCGTTTCAAAACGTAACGTCATTTTTAAAATTCAAAAAGTCGACGATAAACTTTCACAAAACACTTCGAAATACGTTTGTAATGCAACTTTAGGTATTAGTAAACGTTAATAAGCGATAAAATTCATCAGGAGGCGATGTAAAGATCATTAGCTGTCCGTCTGGAAAAATGTCCGGCTAGAAACTCAACGAAAATATCCGGTCCTAGACCGGAGGAGATACGGTGTCCTGCATGTGTTTGACCAAGAAAAAACTCGAAGGGAAATGACAAGACTCTAGACACCGTGTGGAAGCTGTAGGTACTGCAACCTCAGTCAATTAATTGTGGTTCACCTTTATCAATGGGTTCAAGTAGCGCATGGATATATTTTCCCATTTTCAGTGATCAGTTTTTCCTGTGCTTTTCGATGTAAATGCCGTTCTGGTAAAGCCACAGCAGTGATTTAACCAGTTTTTTAAACGTCTGAGTGTTTTCTATCCACACAGACTAAGCAAATGCATATACTATATTCCTGGCATGAGTAGCAGGGCGCTGAAATGTTGCGCGATTTTTAACAGAATGTTCAAAAAAGTAGAGGGCCGACTTAAGAGGTTAAAGGAAATATCAGTCATTAGATCAACGCTAGACTCTCTCCTAACACAGGACGCTGAAAAGAAAATGAGATTTGTCAGGCAAAAGCTATATGAACATGGCGATAAGCCAGGAAAGTACTTGGCATACCTAGCTAAAAAGAGGGCTGACTCTCAGTCAATTGCTACGATTACTGATTCTGATGGTAATCATTTATATGAAAATAAATTGATAAGTGACTCATTTAAGAAATTTTATACAAACCTTTATGCCTCAGAACTGCCAAAGGATGCACCCAAATTAATGGAGAACTTCTTTGGTAAGATTGAGCTCCCTACTATCTCTGAAGAGCAGAGGTCCCTCCTTAATGACCCTATTACCAAGGAAGAGATAATGTTCGCAATTAAGAATCTGCAAAATGGTAAGGCCCCAGGACCAGACGGGTTTTGTAGTGAGTTCTATAAAGAGTTCCATGGCCTGATCCTTGAGCCATTGCGTGATATGTTTAACCACTCATTTTCAAATGACCAACTCCCTCAAACGCTGAGAGAAGCCAACATTTCACTTATTCTCAAAAAGGGAAAATGTCCAGAGTCTTGTTCCTCGTACAGACCAATTTCCCTTCTGAATGTGGATAGAAAATTGCTTTCTAAAATTCTAGCCACAAGATTAGAGGACTCATTGCCACTAATTGTGAAAGGAGACCAAACTGGCTTCATTAGGGGCCGTAAGTCATGCAACAACGTCAGGCGGCTTCTTAATGTAATTCAAGCCTACCAACAAAGTGCTGTAGATGGTCTTGTGCTCTCCCTAGATGCTGACAAAGCATTTGATCGTGTGGAGTGGTCTTACCTATTATTTGCTCTAAATAAATTTGGTCTGGGGGACAACTTTATAAAATGGGTGAAAGTTCTATATGATGATCCTCAGGCTGCTGTCCTAACTAATGGGCTACGGTCAAATAGCTTCTCTATACACAGAGGTACCAGACAGGGCTGTCCTTACTAATGGGCTACGGTCAAATAGCTTCTCTATACACAGAGGTACCAGACAGGGCTGTCCTTACTAATGGGCTACGGTCAAATAGCTTCTCTATACACAGAGGTACCAGACAGGGCTGTCCTAACTAATGGGCTAAGGTCAAATAGCTTCTCTATACACAGAGGTACCAGACAGGGCTGTCCTTACTAATGGGCTACGGTCAAATAGCTTCTCTATACACAGAGGTACCAGACAGGGCTGTCCTTACTAATGGGCTACGGTCAAATAGCTTCTCTATACACAGAGGTACCAGACAGGGCTGTCCTTACTAATGGGCTACGGTCAAATAGCTTCTCTATACACAGAGGTACCAGACAGGGCTGTCCTTTATCCCCCCTCCTCTTTGCACTCGTTATGGAACCACTGGCCGAGGCCATCAGGGTAACGCCTGCTATACAGGGGCTGCTCATTGGTGATGTTCACCATAAAATAAGCTTGTATGCTGATGATGTCCTGATATTCATCTTTAGTCCCATGACTTCAATTACATCTCTTATTAATATAATTGAATTATTCAGTGAATTCTCAGGCTACAAGATTAACCTAACTATGTCAGAGGCTAGGCCACTTGGTAGCCTACACTCTGTACCTAATACTTCTCCCCCCTTCCCTTTTAAATGGTCTCCCTCAGGTTTCATGTATCTGGGTATATTTGTAACTCCTAAATTCCAGCTAATGTACAAAGCCAATTTTGTTCCCTTGTTTGATACAATAAGACAGAATCTGGAGCGCTGGAACTCTCTCCCGATTTCTTGGTTGGGTAGAATATCCCTCTTGAAAATGAACATTTTATCTAGACTACTTTACCCAATCCAAATGATCCCAGTATTACTCTCCAATAAGGTAATAAAGGATGTAAATGGATGGCTAAGTTCCTCTATATGGAGTAAACGCAAGCCAAGACTTAAGATGGCAATATTGCAGCTGCCAAGTTCTATGGGCGGCTTGGACCTGCCCAATATCAAGTTCTATCAATGGTGTGCCCACCTTTGTTATATTTCTGACTGGATCACAAATGATGACTCCTCTATTTGGTTAGACATTGAGACTTCTCTTTCAAAATACCCCTTACAGGATCTTTTATTTTTCAGAAGTTTCAAGTCTGTAGAAGAACACTGCAATAATCCAGTTACACTTAACACACTCAAAGTATGGAGGTCAGTTCAACGCTTCCTGGGAAGGTCCAAACTAACCTCTGCTTTTACCCCAATTCTTAACAACCCAGATTTCAGTCCAGGATTGCTGGATGCTGGCTTTAACTTGGCTTAATAAGGGCATACGCAGGCTAAACGACTTATTTGCTGACAAGATTTTGTTGTCATTTGAGCAGATGGTCGAGAAATATCGACTCCCAAAGCAGGACTTTTTCCGCTTCCTACAAGTAAGACATTATATTCTGGAGAGCACCACCTTAATTGGTAACCCTGATATGTCTGTCATTGAAAGAATGCTTTTTTTCCCACAAAGGAAAATGTCTGTAAGTCTGTTTTATGATACTTTAAGGTCCTTTTCTGCTGTCAACACACAGAGGGTGAAACAAGTGTGGGAGAAAGAATTGTCTGTTACTATTGACGAAGAGATGTGGGAGGACATTTGGAGATATGCAAAAACAATATCTATATGTAACCGTACTAGAGCAATCCAATTAAGAATAATACACAGATTGCATATATCCCCAAATCGCAGACATGCTTTTAGCCCCACTTCCTCTTCCCCTCAGTGTCTTAAATGCAAAACTGATACAGGCACCCTAACACATTGTTTATGGTCATGTACCAAAATACAAAGATACTGGTCTGGTGTCCTGCAAGAAATTGAAAAGATCCTAGGGGTTGATCTAGAATTGGACCCAGTTTCTTTACTGTTAGGTCTCCCTAGTAGGCATGTTACTTCTGTCTGTAACATTCTTACCTTCGCAGCGAGGAAAAACATCCTTTTACAGTGGATTAGTGATAAGGTTCCTTCTATTAAAGACTGGCATAAGATACTATTTGAATGGGTGCCTCTGGAATATCTGACATGTACATTGCATTCTAAAACAGACCAGTTCTACATAGTATGGGAACCTTATCTAAATGACCTAGAACCTGAGGTATCAGCTATTATGCTGCAAGGATTCTCTTAGAATGGCGGGGATCTATGTATTTCAGAACTACACTGTACGTTCCATGTATGGGAACCTTATCTAAATGACCTAGAACCTGAGGTATCAGCTATTATGCTGCAAGGATTCTCTTAGAATGGCGGGGATCTATGTATTTCAGAACTACACTGTACGTTCCATGTGTGGAACCTAACCTCTTGGTTTAAACTGAGCTTTTTTGTTTAATTTCTGTTTGTAAGTTTGTTTAAAATGTATGTATTGAGGGACGTAATGATGGTGATGGGGTGAGAGAAGCACAGAGCGGGGAGAGGAAAATGGTGTACGTATGTATGGGTGTGTATATGTGTGTGCGTGCGTGCGTGCGTGTATGTATGCATATGTGTGGGTATATGCATGGGTATATGTATATGTGTGTATATGTGTGTATGCATATGTGTGTGTATATGCATGGGTATATGTATATGTGTGTATATGTGTGTATGTATGGGTATGTATGTATGTGTATGTATATGTGTATGTATATGCATGGGTATATGTATATGTGTGTATGTATGGGTATGTATGTATGTGTATGCATATGTGTGGGTATATGCATGGGTATATGTATATGTGTGTATATGTGTGTATGCATATGTGTGTGTATATGTATGGGTATATGTATATGTGTGTATATGTGTGTATATGTGTGTATGCATATGTGTGTGTATATGCATGGGTATATGTATATGTGTGTATGTATGGGTATGTATGTATGTGTATGTATATGTGTGGGTATATGTATATGTGTGGGTATATGCATGGGTATATGTATATGTGTGTATGTATGTGTATGTATATGTGTATGTATATGTGTGGGTATATGTATATGTGTGTATGTATGGGTATGTATGTATGTGTATGTATATGCACGTAGATATGGGTAAGTGGGGGCTGTGTTTCTCTTTGTTCTGTGTGCTTTGTCTCTGTTGTTGTATCTCTTAATATGGGTGAAAATTGTGAAATTTCAATAAAAATACTGTTACAAAGAAAAATAAAAATCAGCACTAAGGTTTAGGAGCACGAGGACAGATGCAGAGCCTCGGTCCGATGCCATTAAAATGTCATTTACCACCTTCACAATTGCCGACTCAGTGCTATGATGGGGTCTAAAACCAGACTGAAGCATTTTCGTATACATTGTTTGTCTCCAGGAAGGCAGTGAGTTGCTGCGCAACAGCCTTTTCTAAAAAAATTTGAGAGGAATGGAAGATTCGATATAGGCCGATAGTTTTTTTTATTTTTCTGGGTCAAGGTTTGGCTTGAACTCGAACTCATTCTTATGTTTAATAAATGTGTGTGTGTGGCAGGCTTACAATGATGGCAACAAAAAAACATTTGATAGTGCGCTGACCCTGGTGCTAGAGGAGGTACGCAGCTGGAGGTGGAATGTTTGAAGGGACTATAAAAGGTTTGGGAACCACTGCTCTTGGGCAACGGTGTCTAAATGGAATTTGTATTTGTGATCCTGGCGACTTGACCTTTTTTGGAACACCATTATTTTTGTCTTACTGAGATTTACTGTCAGGGCCCGGGTCTGTACAATCTGTGCTGCTGTAGGTCCTTGGTTGGGGACAGAAGCATCAGATCATCAGCAAACGGTGACATTTCACTTCAGATTCTAGTAGGGTGCTGCAGACTGTTCTAGTGCCCTCGTCAATTTGTTGATATATATTTTGAAGAAGGTGGGGCTTAAGCTGCATCCCTGTCTCAACCCACGGCCCTGTGGAAAGAAATGTGTGTTTTTTGCCAATTTTTGCATGAATTTTATAATGTCTTATGTTTTTCCCCCATCACCACTTTCCATCAATTTGTATAGCAGACCCTCATGCCAAAGGCTTTTTTGAAATCAACAAAGCACGAGAAGACTTTGTTTTGGTTTGTTTGTTTGTCAATTAGGGTGTGCAGGTTGAATAAATCAAATCAAATGTATTTATAAAGCCCTTATTACATCAGCTGATATCTCAACGTGCTGTACAGAAACTCAGCCTAAAACCCCAAACAGCAAGCAATGCAGGTGTAGAAGCACAGTGGCTAGAAAAAAACTTCTTAGAAAGGCCAAAACCTAGGAAGAAACCTAGAGCGGAACCAGGCTATGAGGGGTGGCCAGTCCTCTTCTGGCTGTGCCGGGTGGAGATTATAACAGAACATGGTCAAGATGTTCAAATGTTCATAGATGACCAGCAGGGTCAAATAATAATAATCACAGTGGTTGTAGAGGGTGCAACAGGTCAGCACCTCAGGAGTAAATGTCAGTTGGCTTTTCATAGCCGATCATTCAGAGTATCTCTACCACTACATGGTCTGTCGTACGATAATTTGGTAAAAAGCCAATTTGACATTTGTCAGTACATTGTTTTTACTGGGGAAATGTAGAAGTCTGTTGTTAATGATAATGCAGAGGATTTTCCCAAGGTTTCTGTTGACGCATATCCCACAGTAGGTATTAGGGTCAAATTTGTCTCCACATTTGTGGATTGGGGTGATCAGTCCTTGGTTCCAAATATTGGGGAAGGTGCCAGAGCTAAGGATGATGTTAAAGAGTTTAAGTGTAGCCAAATGGAATGTGTGGTCTGTATATTTTAGCATTTCATTGAGGATACCTTCGACACCACAGGCCTTTTTGGGTTGGAGGGTTTGTATTTTGTCCTGTAGCTCATTCAACGTAATTGGAGAATCCAGTGGGTTCTGGAATCCAGTGGGTTCTGGAATCCAGTGGGTTCTGATAGTCTTTAATAGTTGATTCTATGATTTGTATTTGATCATGTATATGTTATTGCTGTTTGTTCTTTGTTACAGGGCCAATAAGATTGGAGAAGTGGTTTACCCAGACATCTCTGTTTTGGATAGATAACTCTTCATGTTCTTTGTTACAGGGCCAATAAGATTGGAGAAGTGGTTTACCCAGACATCTCTGTTTTGGATAGATAACTCTTTGTGTTGTTTGTTTAGTGTTTTCCAGTTTTCCCAGATGTGGTTGTTCTTCAATTGCATTGAGCTGATTTCTGACTTGCTGTTCCTTCTTTTTCCGTAGTGTATTTCTGTATTGTTTTAGTGATTCACCATAGTGAAGGCGTAGACTCAGGTTTTCTGGGTCTCTGTTTTTGGTTGGAACGGTTTCTCAATTTCTTTATGTTTTTGCATTGTTCATCAAACCATTTGTCATTGTTGTTAATTTTCTGTTTCGATTTTCATAGGGAAGCTGAGAGGTGAAATAAATTGTTTCCATTTCTACTGCCAAGTTTACACCTTCAGTACTACACCTTCTCCCTCCCTGGAAATCTGAGCTACTCAACCGCCCTCTCTCTCTCTCTCGCTCTCTCTCTCTCTCTCTCTCTCTCTCTCTCTCTCTGTCTCTCTCTCTCGCACTCTACCTCTCTCTTTCTCAGTCCCTCTGCCTCTCCCTCCCTCTCTCAGCCCCTCTCTCTCCACCTCTCCCGCCCTCCCTCTCTCTTAATTACACTGTTTTCTTCATGCAGCAGATTAAGATTCCCAGTACTTTTTTAGGGCAATACCACTTACCACTTACCTAGAATATGAATAGCTGTTGTCCGTTATATATATTTAGCCCATCAGGCTCTGAGCGTTCAAATGAAACCAGGAAGCATGTAGTTGCTTTGGCAACACCAGAACAGTGTTTTTATCAAATCAACTCTTCGCAGCTCAGCTCAGCTGATTCAGATCTTGGTACATTTCCTCCTTCAGCACATCAAGGATATCATCTATCTCAGGACAGACAGGTTAGTGCTGCGATTAAACTTTGAAAAGAACTCAGTGTCAAAACCTTCAGGTCTGGCAGCGTGAGTACAAGGCTGCATCAAAAACCTTCAGGTCTCACCTACTGAGAGAGAGAGGACTGAAGGTGATTCACCTACAGAGAGAGAGGACTGAAGGTGATTCACCTACAGAGAGAGAGAGGACTGAAGGTGATTCACCTACAGAGAGAGAGGACTGAAGGTGATTCACCTACAGAGAGAGAGGACTGAAGGTGATTCACCTACAGAGAGAGAGGACTGAAGGTGATTCACCTACAGAGAGAGAGGACTGAAGGTGATTCACACGCAGTCAGGGGGATAAAGTTTAATCAGAAAGTATTCATACCCCTTGACTTATTCAACATATTGTGTTACAGCCTTGTTACAATTCAAAATATATATTTTTTTCTCACCCATTTCTAAAAACATGTTTTTAGAAATGTTTGCAAATGTATTGAACAATTCAATATAAAAATATAATTATAGAGATAAACTCAAAATACCAACATGTGAGAAATACTGTACTTTGTTACTGTTTCAATGGAAAACACTAAAATCATTTACTGATTTAATTAAAAATCTGTCCTCCAAATCAAGGTTTCACAATTAATGGCACCCTTAAATATTATTGTAAATAACATCTACCTAAATTAAATCCGGATTTACATTTGACTAATTTAAGTTTATCTAAGTGTTAAGGAACTATATTGAGCCATTACATCACTTCCTGTTTCACTAGGGTATAAAAATGAGGTAACACACATGTAATATCCCTTTGTCATCCAACACCATGAAGAAAACAACAGAACTGGCAGTTGAAAAGAGACAGATGGTCGTAGACCTTCATAAACCTGGTAACGGCTACAAGAAGATCCACAAACGGTTGAATATACCCCTGAGCACTGTCAGGGAAATTATTAGAACATTCAAAAGACATGGAACAGTTGAAAACCTCACAGATAGAGGACACAAATGCATTTTGCCCCCCAGGATAGGGAGGAGGATGGTGAGAGAAGCAACAAAATCCCTAAGAACCACTGTGAAAGAATTGCAGGCCAGACGCCACCTCCACAACCACAGGCTCTTTGGAAGGGTTGCCAGAAGAAAGACCTTAATGACCCCAATACACAGACACAAGCGCTGGGAGTTTGCCACGCGTCATTTAAATTATGACTAGAAGAAGGTGCTCTGGTCAGATGAGACCAAAATGGAACGTTTTGGTCAGATACAGCATCGGCATGTTTGGTGTGAAAAAGGAGAGGCACCTCATACCCACGGGGAAATATGTTGTTGGATCAGTGATGTTTTGGGGCTGTTTTAATTCCAGAGGTCCAGGGGCACTGGTTTTAAGTGATGGCATAAAGAAATTCCACCAAGCATCAGGAAATCTTGGCTGACAATCTGGTTGCCTCTGCCAGAAGGCTGCCAGAAGGCTGGGACTTGGCCGACTTTCCAACAAGACAATGACCCAAAACATACCTTAAGATCCACACAGAAATGGTTCTGTCACAACAAAATCAATGTTCTGCCATGGCCATCTCAGTCACCTGACCTCAATCCAATGGAAAACCTGTGGGCTGAGTGGAAGAGGCCAGTTGATGAGCACAAACCCAAGAATGTGAGGGATCTTGAAAGGATCTGCATAGAGGAATGGTCCAAAATCCCTCCAAATGTGTTCCTTTACCTTGTCAAACATTACAGGAAAAGACTCCATGCTGTTATCCTTGCCAGAGCTGGTGGCACTAAGTACTAAATGAGGAGTGCCAATAAATATGAAACCTTGATTTTGGTGAAATGTATTTTGTATTAAATAATTCTATGATTTTGGTGGGTTCCATTGACGGATCAATAACATCCATGGATCAATAACATTGTAGTCACAAGGATTATTAATACTAACCTAATTGACAGAGCAAAAATAAGGAAGCCTTTGAAACATGAATAAAGTACAGCATTTCTCACGTTTTGAGTTTATCTCTATAATTATATTGTTTATATTTGTTTAAGTATTGTTTGTGTGTTGCCAGTCAGGGGTGCCAGTAATTCTGGAGCCCACTGTATGTATTCACACCCCTGAGTAAATACATGTTAGAATCACCTTTGGCAGCGATTACAGAAGTGGAAAACTGTAACTCGGCCACTCAGAAACATTCTACGTCGTCTTGGTCAGCAACTCCAGTATATATTTGGCCTTGTGTTTTAGGTTATTGTCCTGCTGAAAGGTGAATGTGTCTCCCAGTGTCTGGTGGAAAGCAGACTGAACCAGGTTATTGTCCTGCTGAAAGGTGAATGTGTCTCCCAGTGTCTGTTGGAAAGCAGACTGAACCAGGTGTCCTGCTGAAAGGTGAATGTGTCTCCCAGTGTCTGTTGGAAAGCAGACTGTTATTGTCCTGCTGAAAGGTGAATGAGTGTCTGTTGGAAAGCAGACTGAACCAGGTTATTGTCCTGCTGAAAGGTGAATGTGTCTCCCAGTGTCTGTTGGAAAGCAGACTGAACCAGGTTATTGTCCTGCTGAAAGGTGAATGTGTCTCCCAGTGTCTGTTGGAAAGCAGACTGAACCAGGTTATTGTCCTGCTGAAAGGTGAATGTGTCTCCCATGTGTCTCCCCTGCTGAGTGTCTGTGTGGAAAGCAGACTGAACCAGGTTATTGTCCTGCTGAAAGGTGAATGTGTCTCCCAGTGTCTGTGGAAAGCAGACTGAACCAGGTTATTGTCCTGCTGAAAGGTGAATGTGTCTCCCAGTGTCTGGTGGAAAGCTGAACCAGGTTTTCCTCTAGGATTTTGCCTGTGCTTAACTCTATTCCATTTTTATTTGTATAGTAAAAAACTCCCTAGTCCTTATCGATTACAAGCATACCCAGAACATGATGCAGCCACCACTATGCTTAAACCTATAAAGTCTGGAATTCTGCAATGTGGTTGTATTGGATTTGCCATAAACATTACACTTTGTATTCAGGACAGAAAGTGAATTTCTTCTCCACATTTTTTGCTGTTTTACTTTAGTGCCATATTGCAAACAGGATGCATGTTTCGGAATATGTTTTGTTCTGTAAAGGCTTCCTTATTTTTGCTCTGTCAATTAGGTTAGTTTTAATAATCCTCCGCTCTCTCCACTGGCTTCCAGTTGAAGCTCGCATCCGCTACAAGACCATGGTGCTTGCCTACGGAGCTGTGAGGGGAACGGCACCTCAGTACCTCCAGGCTCTGATCAGGCCCTACACCCAAACAAGGGCACTGCGTTCATCCACCTCTGGCCTGCTCGCCTCCCTACCACTGAGGAAGTACAGTTCCCGTGCAGCCCAGTCAAAACTGTTCGCTGCTCTGGCCCCCCAATGGTGGAACAAACTCCCTCACGACGCCAGGACAGCGGAGTCAATCACCACCATCCGGAGACACCTGAAACCCCACCTCTTTAAGGAATACCTAGGATAGGATAAAGTAATCCCTCTCACCCCCTCCCTTAAAAGACCTAGATGCACTATTGTAAAGTGGCTGTTCCACTGGATGTCATAAGGTGAAAGCACCAATTTGTAAGTCGCTCTGGATAAGAGCGTCTGCTAAATGACTTAAATGTAAATGTAAATGTAAATGTTGATCAGTCATTAATAATCCTTTATAGTTGAATGATGCTGTGTCAATCTAAGTAACATAATAAACATGTGTTTCTATGGGCTGTAGTACTAAAGGCCAAATTCAATATTTTAATCAACTAATTATATACCAGTCAAAAGTTTGAACACACTTAATCATTCTGTCACGCCTTGGTCTTAGTATTTTGTGTTTTCTTTATTTATTTGGTCAGGCCAGGGTGTGACATGGGTTATTGTGGTGTGTTTTTGTCTTAGGGGTTTTGTGGGGTGTCTACGTAGTCTATGGCTGCCTGAGGCGGTTCTCAATCAGAGTCAGGTGATTATCGTCTCTGATTGGGAACCATATTTAGGCAGCCATATTCAGCCACATGTGAGTGTTTCGTGGGTGATTGTTCCTGTCTTTGTGTTTGCACCAGATAGGGCTGTTTCGGTTTTCGTTATTTCATTTAGTTATTTTTGTAGTTTCTGTATGTATAGTTTTTCCTTCATTAAAATCATCATGAATCATCATCACGCTGCATTTTGGTCCGATCCTTGTTCTACCTCTTCGTCAGAGGAGGAGATAGAAGAAAGCCGTTACAGAATCACCCACCGCAACGGGACCAAGCGGCGTGGTAACAGGCAACAGCAGCAGCAGGAGCAGCGCGACAAGAATTTCTGGACTTGGGAGGAAATCCTCGACGGGAGAGGACCCTGGGCTAAACCAGCGGAGTGTAGCCGCACCAAGGTGCAGCGAGAGAGGGACTGGACATGGGAGGACGAACTGGACGGTGAAGGACCTTGGGCTCAGCCTGGAGGATATCGCCGCCCCAAGGAAGAACTGGAGGCGGCGAAAGCGGAGAGGCGCTGGTATGAGGAGGCAGCACGGCGACGCGGATGGAAGCCTGAGAGTCAGCCCCAAACATTTATTGGGGGGTGGCTCACAGGGAGTATGGCTATGCCAGGTAGGAGACCTGCGCAAACTCCCTGTGCTTACCGGGGGCAGGCACCGTGTTATGCTATGGAGCGCACGGTGTCTCCAGTGCGGGTGCATAGCCCGGTGCGGTACATACCAGCTCTTCGTATTGGCCGGGCTAGAGTGGGCATCGAGCCAGGTAAGGTTGGGCAGGCTCGGTGCTCAAGAGCTCCAGTGCGCCTGCACGGTCCAGTCTATCCAGAGCCACCTCCACACACCAGTCCTCCTCCGGTGCCAGCTCCCCGCACCAGGCTTCCTGTGCGTGTTCTCGGTCCAGTTCCACCAGTGCCAGCACCACGCATCAGGCCTACAGTGCGCCTCGCCTCTCCAGCGCTGTCGGAGTCTCCCGCCTGTCTAGCGCTATCAGAGCCTTTCTCCTCTACAGCGCTGCTGGAGTCTCCCGCCTGTTCAGCGCTTCCAGAGCCTTCCTCCTCTACAGCGCTGCTGGAGTCTCCTGCCTGTTCAGCGCAGCCAGAGCCTTCCTCCTCTACAGCGCTGCTGCTCCCGCCTGTTCAGCGCTGCCAGAGCCTTCCTCCTCTACAGCCTGGAGTCTCCTGCCTGTTCAGCGCAGCCAGAGCTGTCAGCCTGCATGGAGCAGCCTGAGCTGCCAGTCTGCATGGAGCAGCCTGAGCTGCCAGTCTGCATGGAGCAGCCAGAGCTGTCAGCCTGCATGGAGCAGCCTGAGCTGCCAGTCTGCATGGAGCAGCCAGAGCTGCCAGTCTGCATGGAGCAGCCAGAGCTGTCAGTCTGCATGGAGCAGCCAGAGCTGCCAGTCTGCATGGAGCAGCCAGAGCTGCCAGTCTGCATGGAGCTGTCAGCCTGCATAGAGCAGCCAGAGCTGTCAGCCTGCATGGAGCAGCCAGAGCTGTCAGCCTGCATGGAGCAGCCAGAGCTGCCAGCCTGCATAGAGCTGCCAGTCTGCATAGAGCAGCCAGAGCTGCCAGTCTGCATAGAGCAGCCAGAGATGCCAGTCTGCATAGAGCAGCCAGAGCTGCCAGTCTGCATGGAGAAGCCAGAGCTGCCAGTCTGCATGGAGAAGCCAGAGCTGTCAGTCTGCATAGAGCAGCCAGAGCTGCCAGTCTGCATAGAGCGCCAGTCTGCATAGAGCAGCCAGAGCTGCCAGTCTGCATAGAGCTGCCAGTCTGCATAGAGCTGCCAGTCTGCATAGAGCAGCCAGAGCTGCCAGTCTGCATAGAGCTGCCAGTCTGCATAGAGCAGCCAGAGCTGCCAGTCTGCATAGAGCTGCCAGTCTGCATAGAGCAGCCAGAGCTGCCAGTCTGCATGGAGCAGCCAGAGCTGTCAGTCTGCATAGAGCAGCCAGAGCTGTCAGTCTGCATGGAGCAGCCAGAGCTGTCAGTCTGCATGGAGCAGCCAGAGCTGCCAGTCTGCATGGAGCAGCCAGAGCTGCCAGTCTGCATGGAGCAGCCAGAGCAGCTAGATCTGCCAGTCAACCAGACTCTTCCAGATCTGCCAGTCAAGCAGACTCTTCCAGATCCGCCAGCCAGCCAGGATCTGCCGGAGCCAACTACCTGCCTGAGCTTCCTCTCAGTGCTGAGCTTCCTCTCAGTGCTGAGCTTCCTCTCAGTGCTGAGCTTCCCCTCAGTGCTGGGCTTCCCCTCAGTGCTGAGCTGCCCCTCAGTCCCGAGCTGCCCCTCAGTCCCGAGCTGCCCCTCAGTCCCGAGCTTCCCCTCAGTCCCGAGCTACCCCTCAGTCCCGAGCTGCCTCAGTCCCGAGCTGCCCCTCAGTCCAGTGGGGTTCTGGGTGAGGACTACTAGGTCATGGTCGGCGGCGAGGGGGAGGAACTGAGAAATTTATGGAGTGGGGTCCACGTCCCGAGCCGGAGCCGCCACCATGGACAGACGCACACCCAGGACCCTCCCTATGGTTTTGATGTGCGTCCGGGAGTCCGCACCTTAGGGGGGGGGGGGGGGTTCTGTCACGCCTTGGTCTTAGTATTTTGTGTTTTCTTTATTTATTTGGTCAGGCCAGGGTGTGACATGGATTATTGTGGTGTGTTTCCGTCTTGGGGTTTTGTGGGGTGTCTACGTAGTCTATGGCTGCCTGAGGCGGTTCTCAATCAGAGTCAGGTGATTATCGTTGTCTCTGATTGGGAACCATATTTAGGCAGCCATATTCTGTGAGTGTTTGGTGGGTGATTGTTCCTGTCTTTGTGTTTGCACCAGATAGGGCTGTCTCGGTTTTCGTTATTTCATTTCATTTATTTTTGTAGTTTCTGTATGTATAGTTTTTCCTTCATTAAAATATCATGAATCATCATCACGCTGCATTTTGGTCCGATCCTTGTTCTACCTCTTCGTCAGAGGAGGAGATAGAAGAAAGCCGTTACAGAATCACCCACCGCAACGGGACCAAGCGGCGTGGTAACAGGCAACAGCAGCAGCAGGAGCAGCGCGACAAGAATTTCTGGACTTGGGAGGAAATCCTCGACGGGAGAGGACCCTGGGCTAAACCAGCGGAGTGTAGCCGCACCAAGGTGCAGCGAGAGAGGGACTGGACATGGGAGGACGAACTGGACGGTGAAGGACCTTGGGCTCAGCCTGGAGGATATCGCCGCCCCAAGGAAGAACTGGAGGCGGCGAAAGCGGAGAGGCGCTGGTATGAGGAGGCAGCACGGCGACGCGGATGGAAGCCTGAGAGTCAGCCCCAAACATTTATTGGGGGGTGGCTCACAGGGAGTATGGCTATGCCAGGTAGGAGACCTGCGCAAACTCCCTGTGCTTACCGGGGGGCAGGCACCGTGTTATGCTATGGAGCGCACGGTGTCTCCAGTGCGGGTGCATAGCCCGGTGCGGTACATACCAGCTCTTCGTATTGGCCGGGCTAGAGTGGGCATCGAGCCAGGTAAGGTTGGGCAGGCTCGGTGCTCAAGAGCTCCAGTGCGCCTGCACGGTCCGGTCTATCCAGAGCCACCTCCACACACCAGTCCTCCGGTGCCAGCTCCCCGCACCAGGCTTCCTGTGCGTGTTCTCGGTCCAGTTCCACCAGTGCCAGCACCACGCATCAGGCCTACAGTGCGCCTCGCCTCTCCAGCGCTGTCGGAGTCTCCCGCCTGTCTAGCGCTATCAGAGCCTTTCTCCTCTACAGCGCTGCTGGAGTCTCCCGCCTGTTCAGCGCTTCCAGAGCCTTCCTCCTCTACAGCGCTGCTGGAGTCTCCTGCCTGTTCAGCGCAGCCAGAGCCTTCCTCCTCTACAGCGCTGCTGGAGACTCCCGCCTGTTCAGCGCTGCCAGAGCCTTCCTCCTCTACAGCGCTGCTGGAGTCTCCTGCCTGTTCAGCGCAGCCAGAGCTGTCAGCCTGCATGGAGCAGCCTGAGCTGCCAGTCTGCATGGAGCAGCCTGAGCTGCCAGTCTGCATGGAGCAGCCAGAGCTGTCAGCCTGCATGGAGCAGCCTGAGCTGCCAGTCTGCATGGAGCAGCCAGAGCTGCCAGTCTGCATGGAGCAGCCAGAGCTGTCAGTCTGCATGGAGCAGCCAGAGCTGCCAGTCTGCATGGAGCAGCCAGAGCTGCCAGTCTGCATGGAGCTGTCAGCCTGCATAGAGCAGCCAGAGCTGTCAGCCTGCATGGAGCAGCCAGAGCTGTCAGCCTGCATGGAGCAGCCAGAGCTGCCAGTCTGCATAGAGCTGCCAGTCTGCATAGAGCAGCCAGAGCTGCCAGTCTGCATAGAGCAGCCAGAGCTGCCAGTCTGCATAGCAGCCAGAGCTGCCAGTCTGCAGAGCTGCCAGTCTGCATGGAGAAGCCAGAGCTGCCAGTCTGCATAGAGCAGCCAGAGCTGCCAGTCTGCATAGAGCGCCAGTCTGCATAGAGCAGCCAGAGCTGCCAGTCTGCATAGAGCTGCCAGTCTGCATAGAGCTGCCAGTCTGCATAGAGCAGCCAGAGCTGCCAGTCTGCATAGAGCTGCCAGTCTGCATAGAGCAGCCAGAGCTGCCAGTCTGCATAGAGCTGCCAGTCTGCATAGAGCAGCCAGAGCTGCCAGTCTGCATGGAGCAGCCAGAGCTGTCAGTCTGCATAGAGCAGCCAGAGCTGTCAGTCTGCATGGAGCAGCCAGAGCTGTCAGTCTGCATGGAGCAGCCAGAGCTGCCAGTCTGCATGGAGCAGCCAGAGCTGCCAGTCTGCATGGAGCAGCCAGAGCAGCTAGATCTGCCAGTCAACCAGACTCTTCCAGATCTGCCAGTCAAGCAGACTCTTCCAGATCCGCCAGCCAGCCAGGATCTGCCGGAGCCAACTACCTGCCTGAGCTTCCTCTCAGTGCTGAGCTTCCTCTCAGTGCTGAGCTTCCTCTCAGTGCTGAGCTTCCCCTCAGTGCTGGGCTTCCCCTCAGTGCTGAGCTGCCCCTCAGTCCCGAGCTGCCCCTCAGTCCCGAGCTGCCCCTCAGTCCCGAGCTGCCCCTCAGTCCCGAGCTTCCCCTCAGTCCCGAGCTACCCCTCAGTCCCGAGCTGCCTCAGTCCCGAGCTGCCCCTCAGTCCAGTGGGGTTCTGGGTGAGGACTACTAGGTCATGGTCGGCGGCGAGGGTGGACTATCCCAGGACGGGAGGGGGAGGAACTGAGACATTTATGGAGTGGGGTCCACGTCCCGAGCCGGAGCCGCCACCATGGACAGACGCCCACCCGGACCCTCCCTATGGTTTTGATGTGCGTCCGGGAGTCCGCACCTTAGGGGGGGGGGGGTTCTGTCACGCCTTGGTCTTAGTATTTTGTGTTTTCTTTATTTATTTGGTCAGGCCAGGGTGTGACATGGATTATTGTGGTGTGTTTCCGTCTTGGGGTTTTGTGGGGTGTCTACGTAGTCTATGGCTGCCTGAGGCGGTTCTCAATCAGAGTCAGGTGATTATCGTTGTCTCTGATTGGGAACCATATTTAGGCAGCCATATTCTGTGAGTGTTTGGTGGGTGATTGTTCCTGTCTTTGTGTTTGCACCAGATAGGCTGTATAGGTTTTCGTTATTTCATTTCATTTATTTTTGTAGTTTCTGTATGTATAGTTTTTCCTTCATTAAAATATCATGAATCATCATCACGCTGCATTTTGGTCCGATCCTTGTTCTACCTCTTCGTCAGAGGAGGAGATAGAAGAGAGCCGTTACACATTCAATAGTTTTTCTTTATTTTTACTATTTTCTACATTGTAGACTAATACTGAAGACATCAAAACTATGAAATAACACATATAGAATAATATACTCACCAAAAAAGTGTTAAACAAATTCAAACATATTTTATATTTGAGATTCTCCAAAGTAGCCACCCTTTGCCTAGATGACAGTTTTGCACGCTCTTGGCATTCTCTCAACCAGCTTCACCTGGAATGCCTTTCCAACAGTTTTGAAGGAGTTTCCACATATTTGTTTTTCAATAGGACAATGACCCAACACATCTCCAGGCTGTGTAAGGGCTATTTGACCAAGAAGGAGAGTGATGGAGTGCTGCATCACATGACCCGGCCTCCACAATCACCCGACCTCATGAGTTGGACTGCAGAGTGAAGGAAAAGCAGCCAACAAGTGCTCAGCATATGTGGGAACTTTTTCAAGACTGTTAGAAAAGCATTCCAGGTGAAGATGGTTGAGAGAATATCAAGAGTGTGCAAAGCTGTCATCAGTTCCATTTTTGCTTGGCCACCACCCAGGCAGTAGGCACCCCAATGGATGCCTTTCAGAACCCATTTTATAAACCTGTTTGGTTCTTGTTGTCAGTTGTTAGCATTAGCGGTGCATGGGTAAACTCACTGGGGAAGCTCTATGTGTTGTAATGTTTGTATTGTTTGCTCTATAACCTGTTAGTTCATATGCCTTGTGACTGTGATATAGAGGCCTAAAGGCAGAGACAATAAGAAGACAGGGGCAAATTCAACCATGTAGAGTAACAGATAGTTACATGACCTACAGCTAGTAACTATAGTTACATGACCTACAGCTAGTAACTATAGTTACATGACCTACAGCTAGTAACAGATAGTTACATGACCTACAGCTAGTAACAGTTACATGACTTACAGCTAGTAACTATAGTTACATGACCTACAGCTAGTAACTATAGTTACATGACCTACAGCTAGTAACTATAGTTACATGACCTACAGCTAGTAACTATAGTTACATGACCTACAGCTAGTAACTATAGTTACATGACCTACAGCTAGTAACTATAGTTACATGACTTACAGCTAGTAACAGATAGTTACATGACCTACAGCTAGTAACTATAGTTACATGACTTACAGCTAGTAACTATAGTTACATGACCTACAGCTAGTAACTATAGTTACATGACTTACAGCTAGTAACTATAGTTACATGACCTACAGCTAGTAACAGTTACATGACCTACAGCTAGTAACTATAGGTACATGACCTACAGCTAGTAACTATAGTTACATGACCTACAGCTAGTAACTATAGTTACATGACCTACAGCTAGTAACTATAGTTACATGACTTACAGCTAGTAACTATAGTTACATGACCTACAGCTAGTAACAGTTACATGACCTACAGCTAGTAACTATAGTTACATGACCTACAGCTAGTAACTATAGTTACATGACCTACAGCTAGTAACTATAGTTACATGACTTACAGCTAGTAACTATAGTTACATGACCTACAGCTAGTAACAGTTACATGACCTACAGCTAGTAACTATAGTTACATGACCTACAGCTAGTAACTATAGTTACATGACCTACAGCTAGTAACAGTTACATGACCTACAGCTAGTAACTATAGTTACATGACCTACAGCTAGTAACTATAGTTACATGACCTACAGCTAGTAACTATAGTTACATGACCTACAGCTAGTAACAGATAGTTACATGACCTACAGCTAGTAACTATAGTTACATGACTTACAGCTAGTAACTATAGTTACATGACCTACAGCTAGTAACTATAGTTACATGACCTACAGCTAGTAACTATAGTTACATGACCTACAGCTAGTAACTATAGTTACATGACCTACAGCTAGTAACTATAGGTACATGACCTACAGCTAGTAACTATAGTTACATGACTTACAGCTAGTAACTATAGTTACATGACCTACAGCTAGTAACTATAGTTACATGACCTACAGATAGTTACATGACCTACAGCTAGTAACTATAGTTACATGACCTACAGCTAGTAACAGATAGTTAGTTACATGACCTACAGCTAGTAACAGATAGTTACCTGGTTGGGTGTTTCCGACATTAAACAACTATTGATTTAGAACCACGGAGAAAGTAGAAAACAGGAGCTGCCTCCACTATTTCAGCACCATTTCAATATAAAATCACCTCTGCTTAGTTTAATACAGTGACAACTAAAAGATACCAAAAACTATTTAGCTCAGTCAACATAAGATAAATATGATGTGGCTCTCCATGGTTCTGATTGGTGCGTGTGTGTGTGCGTGTGTGCGTGCGTGCGTGTGTGCGTGCGTGCGTGTGTGCGTGCGTGCGTGTGTGCGTGTGTGTGTGTGTGTGTGTGTATGTGTGTGTGTGTGTGTGCGTGTTAGTTCAAGTAGAAAAACATGTTGACTCCCTAGTTGTAGAGGAGCACCGATGCCATCCTCCTCTCCTTCATGTTGACGAAACGAAAAGGCAGAGTTGCAAAGAAAAAAGCCTAATCTCAGACTGGCCAATAAAAAGAAAAGATTAAGATGGAAAAAAAGAACACAGACACTGGACAGAAAGGCCAGCATCCCAGAGTCGCCTCTTCACTGTTGACGTTGAGACTGGTGTTTTGCGGGTACTATTTAATGAAGCTGCCATTTGAGGACTTGTGAGGCGTTTGTTTCTCAAACTAGACACTCTAATATACTTGTACCATGATAGATGTCTGTCTGTTATCTATGTAGCTGTACCATGATAGATGTCTGTCTGTTATCCATGTAGCTGTTCCATGATAGATGTCTGTCTGTTATCCATGTAGCTGTACCATGATAGATGTCTATTATCCATGTAGCTGTACCATGATAGATGTCTGTCTGTTATCCATGTAGCTGTACCATGATAGATGTCTGTCTGTTATCCATGTAGCTGTACCATGATAGATGTCTGTCTGTTATCCATGTAGCTGTACCATGATAGATGTCTGTCTGTTATCCATGTAGCTGTACCATGATAGATGTCTGTCTGTTATCCATGTAGCTGTTCCATGATAGATGTCTGTCTGTTATCCATGTAGCTGTACCATGATAGATGTCTGTTATCCATGTAGCTGTACCATGATAGATGTCTGTTATCCATGTAGCTGTACCATGATAGATGTCTGTTATCCATGTAGCTGTACCATGATAGATGTCTGTCTGTTATCCATGTAGCTGTACCATGATAGATGTCTGTTATCAATGTAGCTGTACCATGATAGATGTCTGTTATCCATGTAGCTGTACCATGATAGATGTCTGTTATCCATGTAGCTGTACCATGGTAGATGTCTGTTATCCATGTAGCTGTACCATGGTAGATGTATGTTATCCATGTAGCTGTACCATGATAGATGTATGTTATTCATGTAGCTGTACCATGATAGATGTCTGTTATTCATGTAGCTGTACCATGTTAGATGTCTGTTATCCATGTAGCTGTACCATGATAGATGTCTGTTATCCATGTAGCTGTACCATGATAGATGTCTGTCTGTTATCCATGTAGCTGTACCATGATAGATGTCTGTTATCCATGTAGCTGTACCATGATAGATGTCTGTTATCCATGTAGCTGTACCATGATAGATGTCTGTTATCCATGTAGCTCTACCATGGTAGATGGCTGTTATCCATGTAGCTGTACCATGGTAGATGTCTGTTATCCATGTAGCTGTACCATGATAGATGTATGTTATTCATGTAGCTGTACCATGATAGATGTCTGTTATCCATGTAGCTGTACCATGATAGATGTATGTCTGTTATCCATGTAGCTGTACCATGATAGATGTCTATTATCCATGTAGCTGTACCATGATAGATGTCTGTTATCCATGTAGCTGTACCATGATAGATGTCTGTCTGTTATCCATGTAGCTGTACCATGATAGATGTCTGTCTGTTATCCATGTAGATGTACCATGATAGATGTCTGTTATCCATGTAGCTGTACCATGATAGATGTCTGTTATCCATGTAGCTGTACCATGATAGATGTCTGTTATCAATGTATCTGTACCATGATAGATGTCTGTCTGTTATCCATGTAGCTGTACCATGATAGATGTCTGTTATCCATGTAGCTGTACCATGATAGATGTCTGTTATCCATGTAGCTGTACCATGATAGATGTCTGTTATCCATGTAGCTGTACCATGGTAGATGGCTGTTATCCATGTAGCTGTACCATGGTAGATGTCTGTTATCCATGTAGCTGTACCATGATAGATGTATGTTATTCATGTAGCTGTACCATGATAGATGTCTGTTATCCATGTAGCTGTACCATGATAGATGTCTGTTATCCATGTAGCTGTACCATGATAGATGTATGTCTGTTATCCATGTAGCTGTACCATGATAGATGTCTATTATCCATGTAGCTATACCATGATAGATGTCTGTTATCCATGTAGCTGTACCATGATAGATGTCTGTCTGTTATCCATGTAGATGTACCATAATAGATGTCTGTTATCCATGTAGCTGTACCATGATAGATGTCTGTTATCCATGTAGCTGTACCATGATAGATGTCTGTTATCAATGTAGCTGTACCATGATAGATGTCTGTTATCCATGTAGCTGTACCATGATAGATATCTGTCTGTTATCCATGTAGCTGTACCATGATAGATGTCTGTCTGTTATCCATGTAGCTGTACCATGATAGATGTATGTTATCCATGTAGCTGTACCATGATAGATGTCTGTTATCCATGTAGCTGTTCCATGATAGATGTCTGTTATCCATGTAGCTGTACCATGATAGATGTCTGTTATTCATGTAGCTGTACCATGATAGATGTCTGTTATCCATGTAGCTGTACCATGATAGATGTCTGTTATCCATGTAGCTGTACCATGATAGATGTCTGTCTGTTATCCATGTAGCTGTACCATGATAGATGTCTGTTATCCATGTAGCTGTTCCATGATAGATGTCTGTCTGTTATCCATGTAGCTGTACCATGATAGATGTCTGTTATCCATGTAGCTGTTCCATGATAGATATCTGTCTGTTATCCATGTAGCTGTACCATGATAGATGTCTGTTATCCATGTAGCTGTACCATGATAGATGTCTGTTATCCATGTAGCTGTTCCATGATAGATGTCTGTCTGTTATCCATGTAGCTGTTCCATGATAGATGTCTGTCTGTTATCCATGTAGCTGTACCATGATAGATGTATGTCTGTTATCCATGTAGCTGTACCATGATAGATGTCTGTCTGTTATCCATGTAGCTGTACCATGATAGATGTCTGTCTGTTATCCATGTAGCTGTTCCATGATAGATGTCTGTCTGTTATCCATGTAGCTGTACCATGATAGATGTCTGTTATCCATGTAGCTGTACCATGATAGATGTCTGTTATCCATGTAGCTGTACCATGATAGATGTCTGTTATCCATGTAGCTGTACCATGATAGATGTCTGTCTGTTATCCATGTAGCTGTACCATGATAGATGTCTGTTATCCATGTAGCTGTACCATGATAGATGTCTGTTATCCATGTAGCTGTACCATGATAGATGTCTGTTATCCATGTAGCTGTACCATGGTAGATGTCTGTTATCCATGTAGCTGTACCATGGTAGATGTCTGTTATCCATGTAGCTGTACCATGATAGATGTCTGTCTGTTATCCATGTAGCTGTACCATGATAGATGTCTGTTATCAATGTAGCTGTACCATGATAGATGTCTGTTATCCATGTAGCTGTACCATGATAGATGTCTGTTATCCATGTAGCTGTACCATGGTAGATGTCTGTTATCCATGTATCTGTACCATGGTAGATGTCTGTTATCCATGTAGCTGTACCATGGTAGATGTATGTTATCCATGTAGCTGTACCATGATAGATGTATGTTATTCATGTAGCTGTACCATGATAGATGTCTGTTATTCATGTAGCTGTACCATGATAGATGTCTGTTATCCATGTACCTGTACCATGATAGATGTCTGTTATCCATGTAGCTGTACCATGATAGATGTCTGTCTGTTATCCATGTAGCTGTACCATGATAGATGTCTGTTATCCATGTAGCTGTACCATGATAGATGTCTGTTATCCATGTAGCTGTACCATGATAGATGTCTGTTATCCATGTAGCTGTACCATGATAGATGTCTGTTATCCATGTAGCTGTACCATGATAGATGTCTGTTATCCATGTAGCTGTACCATGATAGATGTCTGTTATCCATGTAGCTGTACCATGATAGATGTCTGTCTGTTATCCATGTAGCTGTACCATGATAGATGTCTGTTATCCATGTAGCTGTACCATGATAGATGTCTGTTATCCATGTAGCTGTACCATGATAGATGTCTGTCTATTATCCATGTAGCTGTACCATGATAGATGTCTGTTATCCATGTAGCTGTACCATGATAGATGTCTGTTATCCATGTAGCTGTACCATGATAGATGTCTGTTATCCATGTAGCTGTACCATGATAGATGTCTGTTATCCATGTAGCTGTACCATGATAGATGTCTGTCTGTTATCCATGTAGCTGTACCATGATAGATGTCTGTCTGTTATCCATGTAGCTGTACCATGATAGATGTCTGTTATCCATGTAGCTGTACCATGATAGATGTCTGTTATCCACGTAGCTGTACCATGATATATGTCTGTTATCCATGTAGCTGTACCATGATAGATGCCTGTCTGTTATCCATGTAGCTGTACCATGATAGATGTCTGTTATCCATGTAGCTGTACCATGATAGATGTCTGTCTGTTATCCATGTAGCTGTACCATGATAGATGTCTGTTATCCATGTAGCTGTACCATGATAGATGTCTGTTATCAATGTAGCTGTACCATGATAGATGTCTGTTATCCATGTAGCTGTACCATGATAGATGTCTGTCTGTTATCCATGTAGCTGTTCCATGATAGATGTCTGTCTGTTATCCATGTAGCTGTACCATGATAGATGTCTGTTATCCATGTAGCTGTACCATGATAGATGCCTGTTATCCATGTAGCTGTTCCATGATAGATGTCTGTTATCCATGTAGCTGTACCATGATAGATGTCTGTTATTCATGTAGCTGTACCATGATAGATGTCTGTTATCCATGTAGCTGTACCATGATAGATGTCTGTCTGTTATCCATGTAGCTGTACCATGATAGATGTCTGTTATCCATGTAGCTGTACCATGATAGATGTCTGTCTGTTATCCATGTAGCTGTACCATGATAGATGTCTGTTATCCATGTAGCTGTTCCATGATAGATGTCTGTCTATCCATGTAGCTGTACCATGATAGATGTCTGTTATCCATGTAGCTGTTCCATGATAGATGTCTGTTATCCATGTAGCTGTACCATGATAGATGTCTGTTATCCATGTAGCTGTACCATGATAGATGTCTGTTATCCATGTAGCTGTTCCATGATAGATGTCTGTTATCCATGTAGCTGTACCATGATAGATGTCTGTTATCCATGTAGCTGTACCATGATAGATGTCTGTTATCCATGTAGCTGTACCATGATAGATGTCTGTTATCCATGTAGCTGTACCATGATAGATGTCTGTCTGTTATCAATGTAGCTGTACCATGATAGATGTCTGTTATCCATGTAGCTGTACCATGATAGATGTCTGTCTGTTATCCATGTAGCTGTACCATGATAGATGTCTGTCTATCCATGTAGCTGTACCATGATAGATGTATGTTATCCATGTAGCTGTACCATGATAGATGTCTGTTATCCATGTAGCTGTACCATGATAGATGTCTGTTATCCATGTAGCTGTACCATGATAGATGTCTGTTATCCATGTAGCTGTACCATGATAGATGTCTGTTATCCATGTAGCTGTACCATGATAGATGTCTGTTATCCATGTAGCTGTACCATGATAGATGTCTGTTATCCATGTAGCTGTACCATGATAGATGTCTGTTATCCATGTAGCTGTACCAAGATAGATGTATGTTATCAATGTAGCTGTACCATGATAGATGTCTGTTATCCATGTAGCTGTACCATGATAGATGTCTGTTATCCATGTAGCTGTACCATGATAGATGTCTGTCTGTTATCCATGTAGCTGTACCATGATAGATGTCTGTCTGTTATCCATGTAGCTGTACCATGATAGATGTCTGTTATCTATGTAGCTGTACCATGATAGATGTCTGTTATCCATGTAGCTGTACCATGATAGATGTCTGTTATCCATGTAGCTGTACCATGATAGATGTCTGTTATCCATGTAGCTGTACCATGATAGATGTCTGTTATCCATGTAGCTGTACCATGATAGATGTCTGTCTGTTATCCATGTAGCTGTACCATGATAGATGTCTGTTATCCATGTAGCTGTACCATGATAGATGTCTGTTATCCATGTAGCTGTACCATGATAGATGTCTGTTATCCATGTAGCTGTACCATGATAGATGTCTGTTATCCATGTAGCTGTACCATGATAGATGTCTGTTATCCATGTAGCTGTACCATGATAGATGTCTGTTATCCATGTAGCTGTACCATGATAGATGTCTGTTATCCATGTAGCTGTACCATGATAGATGTCTGTTATCCATGTAGCTGTACCATGATAGATGTCTGTTATCCATGTAGCTGTACCATGATAGATGTCTGTTATCCATGTAGCTGTACCATGATAGATGTCTGTTATCTATGTAGCTGTACCATGATAGATGTCTGTTATCCATGTAGCTGTACCATGATAGATGTCTGTCTATTATCCATGTAGCTGTACCATGATAGATGTCTGTTATCCATGTAGCTGTACCATGATAGATGTCTGTCTGTTATCCATGTAGCTGTACCATGATAGATGTCTGTCTATCCATGTAGCTGTACCATGATAGATGTCTGTTATCCATGTAGCTGTACCATGATAGATGTCTGTTATCCATGTAGCTGTACCATGATAGATGTCTGTTATCCATGTAGCTGTACCATGATAGATGTCTGTCTGTTATCCATGTAGCTGTACCATGATAGATGTCTGTCTGTTATCCATGTAGCTGTACCATGATAGATGTCTGTTATCCATGTAGCTGTACCATGATAGATGTCTGTTATCCATGTAGCTGTACCATGATAGATGTCTGTTATCCATGTAGCTGTACCATGATAGATGTCTGTTATCCATGTAGCTGTACCATGATAGATGTCTGTTATCCATGTAGCTGTACCATGATAGATGTCTGTTATCCATGTAGCTGTACCATGATAGATGTCTGTTATCTATGTAGCTGTACCATGATAGATGTCTGTTATCCATGTAGCTGTACCATGATAGATGTCTGTCTATTATCCATGTAGCTGTACCATGATATATGTCTGTTATCCATGTAGCTGTACCATGATAGATGTCTGTTATCCATGTAGCTGTACCATGATAGATGTCTGTTATCCATGTAGCTGTACCATGATAGATGTCTGTCTGTTATCCATGTAGCTGTACCATGATAGATGTCTGTTATCCATGTAGCTGTACCATGATAGATGTCTGTTATCCATGTAGCTGTACCATGATAGATGTCTGTTATCCATGTAGCTGTACCATGATAGATGTGTCTGTTATCCATGTAGCTGTACCATGATAGATGTCTGTTATCCATGTAGCTGTACCATGATAGATGTCTGTCTGTTATCCATGTAGCGTACCATGATAGATGTCTGTCTGTTATCCATGTAGCTGTACCATGATAGATGTCTGTTATCCATGTAGCTGTACCATGATAGATGTCTGTTATCCATGTAGCTGTACCATGATAGATGTCTGTTATCCATGTAGCTGTACCATGATAGATGTCTGTTATCCATGTAGCTGTACCATGATAGATGTCTGTCTATCCATGTAGCTGTACCATGATAGATGTCTGTTATCCATGTAGCTGTACCATGATAGATGTCTGTTATCCATGTAGCTGTACCATGATAGATGTCTGTTATCCATGTAGCTGTACCATGATAGATGTCTGTTATCAATGTAGCTGTACCATGATAGATGTCTGTTATCCATGTAGCTGTACCATGATAGATGTCTGTTATCCATGTAGCTGTACCATGATAGATGTCTGTCTGTTATCCATGTAGCTGTACCATGATAGATGTCTGTCTGTTATCCATGTAGCTGTACCATGATAGATGTCTGTTATCCATGTAGCTGTACCATGATAGATGTCTGTTATCCATGTAGCTGTACCATGATAGATGTCTGTCTATTATCCATGTAGCTGTACCATGATAGATGTCTGTTATCCATGTAGCTGTACCATGATAGATGTCTGTTATCCATGTAGCTGTACCATGATAGATGTCTGTCTGTTATCCATGTAGCTGTACCATGATAGATGTCTGTTATCCATGTAGCTGTACCATGATAGATGTCTGTCTATCCATGTAGCTGTACCATGATAGATGTCTGTCTGTTATCCATGTAGCTGTACCATGATAGATGTCTGTTATCCATGTAGCTGTACCATGATAGATGTCTGTTATCCATGTAGCTGTACCATGATAGATGTCTGTTATCCATGTAGCTGTACCATGATAGATGTCTGTTATCCATGTAGCTGTACCATGATAGATGTCTGTTATCCATGTAGCTGTACCATGATAGATGTCTGTTATCCATGTAGCTGTACCATGATAGATGTCTGTTATCCATGTAGCTGTACCATGATAGATGTCTGTTATCCATGTAGCTGTACCATGATAGATGTCTGTTATCCATGTAGCTGTACCATGATAGATGTCTGTCTATTATCCATGTAGCTGTACCATGATAGATGTCTGTTATCCATGTAGCTGTACCATGATAGATGTCTGTCTGTTATCCATGTAGCTGTACCATGATAGATGTCTGTCTGTTATCCATGTAGCTGTACCATGATAGATGTCTGTTATCCATGTAGCTGTACCATGATAGATGTCTGTTATCCATGTAGCTGTACCATGATAGATGTCTGTTATCCATGTAGCTGTACCATGATAGATGTCTGTCTGTTATCCATGTAGCTGTACCATGATAGATGTCTGTCTGTTATCTATGTAGCTGTACCATGATAGATGTCTGTTATCCATGTAGCTGTACCATGATAGATGTCTGTTATCCATGTAGCTGTACCATGATAGATGTCTGTTATCCATGTAGCTGTACCATGATAGATGTCTGTTATCCATGTAGCTGTACCATGATAGATGTCTGTTATCCATGTAGCTGTACCATGATAGATGTCTGTTATCCATGTAGCTGTACCATGATAGATGTCTGTTATCTATGTAGCTGTACCATGATAGATGTCTGTTATCCATGTAGCTGTACCATGATAGATGTCTGTCTATTATCCATGTAGCTGTACCATGATAGATGTCTGTTATCCATGTAGCTGTACCATGATAGATGTCTGTTATCCATGTAGCTGTACCATGATAGATGTCTCTGTTATCCATGTAGCTGTACCATGATAGATGTCTGTCTGTTATCCATGTAGCTGTACCATGATAGATGTCTGTTATCTATGTAGCTGTACCATGATAGATGTCTGTTATCCATGTAGCTGTACCATGATAGATGTCTGTTATCCATGTAGCTGTACCATGATAGATGTCTGTTATCCATGTAGCTGTACCATGATAGATGTCTGTTATCCATGTAGCTGTACCATGATAGATGTCTGTTATCCATGTAGCTGTACCATGATAGATGTCTGTTATCCATGTAGCTGTTCCATGATAGATGTCTGTTATCCATGTAGCTGTACCATGATAGATGTCTGTTATTCATGTAGCTGTACCATGATAGATGTCTGTTATCCATGTAGCTGTACCATGATAGATGTCTGTCTGTTATCCATGTAGCTGTACCATGATAGATGTCTGTTATCCATGTAGCTGTACCATGATAGATGTCTGTCTGTTATCCATGTAGCTGTACCATGATAGATGTCTGTTATCCATGTAGCTGTTCCATGATAGATGTCTGTCTGTTATCCATGTAGCTGTACCATGATAGATGTCTGTTATCCATGTAGCTGTTCCATGATAGATATCTGTCTGTTATCCATGTAGCTGTACCATGATAGATGTCTGTTATCCATGTAGCTGTACCATGATAGATGTCTGTTATCCATGTAGCTGTTCCATGATAGATGTCTGTCTCTTATCCATGTAGCTGTACCATGATAGATGTCTGTTATCCATGTAGCTGTACCATGATAGATGTCTGTTATCCATGTAGCTGTACCATGATAGATGTCTGTTATCCATGTAGCTGTACCATGATAGATGTCTGTCTGTTATCCATGTAGCTGTACCATGATAGATGTCTGTTATCCATGTAGCTGTTCCCATGATAGATGTCTGTCTGTTATCCATGTAGCTGTACCATGATAGATGTCTGTCTGTTATCCATGTAGCTGTACCATGATAGATGTATGTTATCTATGTAGCTGTACCATGATAGATGTCTGTTATCCATGTAGCTGTACCATGATAGATGTCTGTTATCCATGTAGCTGTACCATGATAGATGTCTGTTATCCATGTAGCTGTACCATGATAGATGTCTGTCTGTTATCCATGTAGCTGTACCATGATAGATGTATGTTATCCATGTAGCTGTACCATGATAGATGTCTGTTATCCATGTAGCTGTACCATGATAGATGTCTGTTATCCATGTAGCTGTACCATGATAGATGTATGTTATCAATGTAGCTGTACCATGATAGATGTCTGTTATCCATGTAGCTGTACCATGATAGATGTCTGTTATCCATGTAGCTGTACCATGATAGATGTCTGTCTGTTATCCATGTAGCTGTACCATGATAGATGTCTGTCTGTTATCCATGTAGCTGTACCATGATAGATGTCTGTTATCTATGTAGCTGTACCATGATAGATGTCTGTTATCCATGTAGCTGTACCATGATAGATGTCTGTCTATTATCCATGTAGCTGTACCATGATAGATGTCTGTTATCCATGTAGCTGTACCATGATAGATGTCTGTTATCCATGTAGCTGTACCATGATAGATGTCTGTCTGTTATCCATGTAGCTGTACCATGATAGATGTCTGTTATCCATGTAGCTGTTCCCATGATAGATGTCTGTCTGTTATCCATGTAGCTGTACCATGATAGATGTCTGTCTGTTATCCATGTAGCTGTACCATGATAGATGTCTGTTATCTATGTAGCTGTACCATGATAGATGTCTGTTATCCATGTAGCTGTACCATGATAGATGTATGTTATCCATGTAGCTGTACCATGATAGATGTCTGTTATCCATGTAGCTGTACCATGATAGATGTCTGTTATCCATGTAGCTGTACCATGATAGATGTCTGTTATCCATGTAGCTGTACCATGATAGATGTCTGTTATCCATGTAGCTGTACCATGATAGATGTCTGTTATCTATGTAGCTGTACCATGATAGATGTCTGTTATCCATGTAGCTGTACCATGATAGATGTCTGTCTATTATCCATGTAGCTGTACCATGATAGATGTCTGTTATCCATGTAGCTGTACCATGATAGATGTCTGTCTGTTATCCATGTAGCTGTACCATGATAGATGTCTGTCTGTTATCTATGTAGCTGTACCATGATAGATGTCTGTTATCCATGTAGCTGTACCATGATAGATGTCTGTTATCCATGTAGCTGTACCATGATAGATGTCTGTTATCCATGTAGCTGTACCATGATAGATGTCTGTCTGTTATCCATGTAGCTGTACCATGATAGATGTCTGTCTGTTATCTATGTAGCTGTACCATGATAGATGTCTGTTATCCATGTAGCTGTACCATGATAGATGTCTGTTATCCATGTAGCTGTACCATGATAGATGTCTGTTATCCATGTAGCTGTACCATGATAGATGTCTGTTATCCATGTAGCTGTACCATGATAGATGTCTGTTATCCATGTAGCTGTACCATGATAGATGTCTATTATCCATGTAGCTGTACCATGATAGATGTCTGTTATCTATGTAGCTGTACCATGATAGATGTCTGTTATCCATGTAGCTGTACCATGATAGATGTCTGTCTATTATCCATGTAGCTGTACCATGATAGATGTCTGTTATCCATGTAGCTGTACCATGATAGATGTCTGTTATCCATGTAGCTGTTCCCATGATAGATGTCTGTCTGTTATCCATGTAGCTGTACCATGATAGATGTCTGTCTGTTATCCATGTAGCTGTACCATGATAGATGTCTGTTATCTATGTAGCTGTACCATGATAGATGTCTGTTATCCATGTAGCTGTACCATGATAGATGTATGTTATCCATGTAGCTGTACCATGATAGATGTCTGTTATCCATGTAGCTGTACCATGATAGATGTCTGTTATCCATGTAGCTGTACCATGATAGATGTCTGTTATCCATGTAGCTGTACCATGATAGATGTCTGTTATCCATGTAGCTGTACCATGATAGATGTCTGTTATCTATGTAGCTGTACCATGATAGATGTCTGTTATCCATGTAGCTGTACCATGATAGATGTCTGTCTGTTATCCATGTAGCTGTACCATGATAGATGTCTGTTATCCATGTAGCTGTACCATGATAGATGTCTGTCTGTTATCCATGTAGCTGTACCATGATAGATGTCTGTCTGTTATCTATGTAGCTGTACCATGATAGATGTCTGTTATCCATGTAGCTGTACCATGATAGATGTCTGTTATCCATGTAGCTGTACCATGATAGATGTCTGTTATCCATGTAGCTGTACCATGATAGATGTCTGTTATCCATGTAGCTGTACCATGATAGATGTCTGTTATCCATGTAGCTGTACCATGATAGATGTCTGTTATCCATGTAGCTGTACCATGATAGATGTCTGTTATCTATGTAGCTGTACCATGATAGATGTCTGTTATCCATGTAGCTGTACCATGATAGATGTCTGTCTATCCATGTAGCTGTACCATGATAGATGTCTGTTATCCATGTAGCTGTACCATGATAGATGTCTGTCTGTTATCCATGTAGCTGTACCATGATAGATGTCTGTCTGTTATCCATGTAGCTGTACCATGATAGATGTCTGTTATCCATGTAGCTGTACCATGATAGATGTCTGTTATCCATGTAGCTGTACCATGATAGATGTCTGTCTGTTATCCATGTAGCTGTACCATGATAGATGTCTGTCTGTTATCTATGTAGCTGTACCATGATAGATGTCTGTTATCCATGTAGCTGTACCATGATAGATGTCTGTTATCCATGTAGCTGTACCATGATAGATGTCTGTTATCCATGTAGCTGTACCATGATAGATGTCTGTCTGTTATCCATGTAGCTGTACCATGATAGATGTCTGTTATCCATGTAGCTGTTCCATGATAGATGTCTGTCTGTTATCCATGTAGCTGTACCATGATAGATGTCTGTTATCCATGTAGCTGTACCATGATAGATATCTGTCTGTTATCCATGTAGCTGTACCATGATAGATGTCTGTTATCCATGTAGCTGTACCATGATAGATGTCTGTTATCCATGTAGCTGTTCCATGATAGATGTATGTCTGTTATCCATGTAGCTGTACCATGATAGATGTCTGTTATCTATGTAGCTGTACCATGATAGATGTCTGTTATCCATGTAGCTGTACCATGATAGATGTCTGTCTATTATCCATGTAGCTGTACCATGATAGATGTCTGTTATCCATGTAGCTGTACCATGATAGATGTCTGTTATCCATGTAGCTGTACCATGATAGATGTCTATTATCCATGTAGCTGTACCATGATAGATGTCTGTTATCCATGTAGCTGTACCATGATAGATGTCTGTCTGTTATCCATGTAGCTGTACCATGATAGATGTCTGTCTGTTATCCATGTAGCTGTACCATGATAGATGTCTGTTATCCATGTAGCTGTACCATGATAGATGTCTGTTATCCATGTAGCTGTACCATGATAGATGTCTGTTATCCATGTAGCTGTACCATGATAGATGTCTGTTATCCATGTAGCTGTACCATGATAGATGTCTATTATCCATGTAGCTGTACCATGATAGATGTCTGTTATCCATGTAGCTGTACCATGATAGATGTCTGTTATCCATGTAGCTGTACCATGATAGATGTCTGTTATCCATGTAGCTGTACCATGATAGATATCTGTCTGTTATCCATGTAGCTGTACCATGATAGATGTCTGTTATCCATGTAGCTGTTCCATGATAGATGTCTGTCTGTTATCCATGTAGCTGTACCATGATAGATGTCTGTTATCCATGTAGCTGTTCCATGATAGATATCTGTCTGTTATCCATGTAGCTGTACCATGATAGATGTCTGTTATCCATGTAGCTGTACCATCATAGATGTCTGTTATCCATGTAGCTGTTCCATGATATATGGCTGTCTCTTATCCATGTAGCTGTACCATGATAGATGTCTGTTATCCATGTAGCTGTACCATGATAGATGTCTGTTATCCATGTAGCTGTACCATGATAGATGTCTGTTATCCATGTAGCTGTACCATGATAGATGTCTGTCTGTTATCCATGTAGCTGTACCATGATAGATGTCTGTTATCCATGTAGCTGTACCATGATAGATGTCTGTCTGTTATCCATGTAGCTGTACCATGATAGATGTCTGTCTGTTATCCATGTAGCTGTACCATGATAGATGTCTGTTATCTATGTAGCTGTACCATGATAGATGTCTGTTATCCATGTAGCTGTACCATGATAGATGTCTGTTATCCATGTAGCTGTACCATGATAGATGTCTGTTATCCATGTAGCTGTACCATGATAGATGTCTGTCTGTTATCCATGTAGCTGTACCATGATAGATGTCTGTTATCCATGTAGCTGTACCATGATAGATGTCTGTTATCCATGTAGCTGTACCATGATAGATGTCTGTTATCCATGTAGCTGTACCATGATAGATGTCTGTTATCCATGTAGCTGTACCATGATAGATGTCTGTCTGTTATCCATGTAGCTGTACCATGATAGATATCTGTCTGTTATCTATGTAGCTGTACCATGATAGATGTCTGTTATCCATGTAGCTGTTCCATGATAGATGTCTGTCTGTTATCCATGTAGCTGTACCATGATAGATGTCTGTTATCCATGTAGCTGTACCATGATAGATGTCTGTTATCCATGTAGCTGTACCATGATAGATGTCTGTTATCCATGTAGCTGTACCATGATAGATGTCTGTTATCCATGTAGCTGTACCATGATAGATGTCTGTTATCCATGTAGCTGTACCATGATAGATGTCTGTTATCCATGTAGCTGTACCATGATAGATGTCTGTTATCCATGTAGCTGTACCATGATAGATGTCTGTTATCCATGTAGCTGTACCATGATAGATGTCTGTCTGTTATCCATGTAGCTGTACCATGATAGATGTCTGTCTGTTATCCATGTAGCTGTACCATGATAGATGTCTGTCTGTTATCCATGTAGCTGTACCATGATAGATGTCTGTTATCCATGTAGCTGTACCATGATAGATGTCTGTCTATTATCCATGTAGCTGTACCATGATAGATGTCTGTTATCCATGTAGCTGTACCATGATAGATGTCTGTCTGTTATCCATGTAGCTGTACCATGATAGATGTCTGTAGCTGTACCATGATAGATGTCTGTTATCCATGTAGCTGTACCATGATAGATGTCTGTTTTCAATGTAGCTGTACCATGATATATGTCTGTTATCCATGTAGCTGTACCATGATAGATGTATGTCTGTTATCCATGTAGCTGTACCATGATAGATGTATGTCTGTTATCCATGTAGCTGTACCATGATAGATGTCTGTTATCCATGTAGCTGTACCATGATAGATGTCTGTTATCTATGTAGCTGTACCATGATAGATGTCTGTTATCCATGTAGCTGTACCATGATAGATGTCTGTCTATTATCCATGTAGCTGTACCATGATAGATGTCTGTTATCCATGTAGCTGTACCATGATAGATGTCTGTTATCCATGTAGCTGTACCATGATAGATGTCTGTTATCCATGTAGCTGTACCATGATAGATGTCTGTTATCCATGTAGCTGTACCATGATAGATGTCTGTCTGTTATCCATGTAGCTGTACCATGATAGATGTCTGTTATCCATGTAGCTGTACCATGATAGATGTCTGTCTGTTATCCATGTAGCTGTACCATGATAGATGTCTGTTATCCATGTAGCTGTACCATGATAGATGTCTGTTATCCATGTAGCTGTACCATGATAGATGTCTGTTATCCATGTAGCTGTACCATGATAGATGTCTGTCTGTTATCCATGTAGCTGTACCATGATAGATGTCTGTTATCCATGTAGCTGTACCATGATAGATGTCTGTTATCCATGTAGCTGTACCATGATAGATGTCTGTTATCCATGTAGCTGTACCATGATAGATGTCTGTTATCCATGTAGCTGTACCATGATAGATGTCTGTTATCCATGTAGCTGTACCATGATAGATGTCTGTCTGTTATCCATGTAGCTGTACCATGATAGATGTCTGTTATCCATGTAGCTGTACCATGATAGATGTCTGTTATCCATGTAGCTGTACCATGATAGATGTCTGTCTGTTATCCATGTAGCTGTACCATGATAGATGTCTGTTATCCATGTAGCTGTATCCATGATAGATGTCTGTTATCCATGTAGCTGTACCATGATAGATGTCTGTCTATCCATGTAGCTGTACCATGATAGATGTCTGTTATCCATGTAGCTGTACCATGATAGATGTCTGTTATCCATGTAGCTGTACCATGATAGATGTCTGTTATCCATGTAGCTGTACCATGATAGATGTATGTCTGTTATCCATGTAGCTGTACCATGATAGATATCTGTCTGTTATCTATGTAGCTGTACCATGATAGATGTCTGTTATCCATGTAGCTGTACCATGATAGATGTCTGTTATCTATGTAGCTGTACCATGATAGATGCCTGTTATCAATGTAGCTGTACCATGATAGATGTCTGTCTGTTATCCATGTAGCTGTACCATGATAGATGTCTGTTATCCATGTAGCTGTACCATGATAGATGTCTGTTATCCATGTAGCTGTACCATGATAGATGTCTGTTATCCATGTAGCTGTACCATGATAGATGTCTGTCTGTTATCCATGTAGCTGTACCATGATAGATGTCTGTTATCCATGTAGCTGTACCATGATAGATGTCTGTCTGTTATCCATGTAGCTGTACCATGATAGATGTCTGTCTGTTATCCATGTAGCTGTACCATGATAGATGTATGTCTGTTATCCATGTAGCTGTACCATGATAGATGTCTGTTATCCATGTAGCTGTACCATGATAGATGTCTGTTATCCATGTAGCTGTACCATGATAGATGTCTGTTATCCATGTAGCTGTACCATGATAGATGTCTGTTATCCATGTAGCTGTACCATGATAGATGTCTGTCTGTTATCCATGTAGCTGTACCATGATAGATGTCTGTTATCCATGTAGCTGTACCATGATAGATGTCTGTTATCCATGTAGCTGTACCATGATAGATGTCTGTATGTTATCTATGTAGCTGTACCATGATAGATGTCTGTTATCCATGTAGCTGTACCATGATAGATGTCTGTTATTCATGTAGCTGTTCCATGATAGATGTCTGTCTGTTATCCATGCAGCTGTACCATGATAGATGTCTGTTATCCATGTAGCTGTACCATGATAGATGTCTGTTATCCATGTAGCTGTACCATGATAGATGTCTGTTATCCATGTAGCTGTACCATGATAGATGTCTGTTATCCATGTAGCTGTACCATGATAGATGTCTGTTATCCATGTAGCTGTACCATGATAGATGTCTGTTATCCATGTAGCTGTACCATGATAGATGTCTGTTATCCATGTAGCTGTACCATGATAGATGTCTGTTATCCATGTAGCTGTACCATGATAGATGTCTGTTATCCATGTAGCTGTACCATGATAGATGTCTGTCTGTTATCCATGTAGCTGTACCATGATAGATGTCTGTCTGTTATCCATGTAGCTGTACCATGATAGATGTCTGTCTGTTATCCATGTAGCTGTACCATGATAGATGTCTGTTATCCATGTAGCTGTACCATGATAGATGTCTGTCTATTATCCATGTAGCTGTACCATGATAGATGTCTGTTATCCATGTAGCTGTACCATGATAGATGTCTGTCTGTTATCCATGTAGCTGTACCATGATAGATGTCTGTCTGTTATCCATGTAGCTGTACCATGATAGATGTCTGTTATCCATGTAGCTGTACCATGATAGATGTCTGTTATCAATGTAGCTGTACCATGATATATGTCTGTTATCCATGTAGCTGTACCATGATAGATGTATGTCTGTTATCCATGTAGCTGTACCATGATAGATGTCTGTTATCCATGTAGCTGTACCATGATGTATGTCTGTTATCCATGTAGCTGTACCATGATAGATATCTGTCTGTTATCTATGTAGCTGTACCATGATAGATGTCTGTTATCCATGTAGCTGTACCATGATAGATGTCTGTTATCCATGTAGCTGTACCATGATAGATATCTGTTATCCATGTAGCTGTACCATGATAGATATCTGTCTGTTATCCATGTAGCTGTACCATGATAGATGTCTGTTATCCATGTAGCTGTACCATGATAGATGTCTGTTATCCATGTAGCTGTACCATGATAGATGTCTGTCTGTTATCCATGTAGCTGTACCATGATAGATGTCTGTTATCTATGTAGCTGTACCATGGTAGATGTCTGTTATCCACGTAGCTGTACCATGATAGATGTCTGTCTGTTATCCATGTAGCTGTACCATGATAGATGTCTATTATCCATGTAGCTGTACCATGATAGATGTCTGTTATCCATGTAGCTGTACCATGATAGATGTCTGTTATCCATGTAGCTGTACCATGATAGATGTCTGTTATCCATGTAGCTGTACCATGATAGATGTCTGTTATCCATGTAGCTGTACCATGATAGATGTCTGTTATCCATGTAGCTGTACCATGATAGATGTCTGTTATCCATGTAGCTGTACCATGATAGATGTCTGTCTGTTATCCATGTAGCTGTACCATGATAGATGTCTGTTATCCATGTAGCTGTTCCATGATAGATGTCTGTCTGTTATCCATGTAGCTGTACCATGATAGATGTCTGTTATCCATGTAGCTGTACCATGATAGATGTCTGTTATCAATGTAGCTGTACCATGATAGATGTCTGTCTGTTATCCATGTAGCTGTACCATGATAGATGTCTGTCTGTTATCCATGTAGCTGTACCATGATAGATGTCTGTCTGTTATCCATGTAGCTGTACCATGATAGATGTCTGTCTGTTATCCATGTAGCTGTACCATGATAGATGTCTGTTATCCATGTAGCTGTACCATGATAGATGTCTGTTATCCATGTAGCTGTACCATGATAGATGTCTATTATCCATGTAGCTGTACCATGATAGATGTCTGTTATCCATGTAGCTGTACCATGATAGATGTCTGTTATCCATGTAGCTGTACCATGATAGATATCTGTCTGTTATCCATGTAGCTGTACCATGATAGATGTCTGTCTGTTATCTATGTAGCTGTACCATGATAGATGTCTGTCTGTTATCCATGTAGCTGTACCATGATAGATGTCTGTTATCCATGTAGCTGTACCATGATAGATGTCTGTTATCTATGTAGCTGTACCATGATAGATGTCTGTTATCCATGTAGCTGTACCATGATAGATGTCTGTTATCCATGTAGCTGTACCATGATAGATGTCTGTTATCCATGTAGCTGTACCATTCATGTACCATGAAGATTCAACCTCATAGTTTGGAAATAAATATGAACACAGGAAAATTACGTGTTTGACTTTACTGGGCCTCATTATTAGACTTTGCCACCCCATAGTGTATGAATAAAATCATAATTAGACTTTGCCACCCCATAGTGGAGCTGATGCTTTCAAGGAGCGGGACACTAATCCGGACGCTTATAAGAAATCCCGCTCTGCCCTCAGACGAACCATCAAACAGGTAAAGCGTCAATACAGGACTAAGACTGAATCTTACTACACCGGCTCTGATGCTCGTCGGATGTGGCAGGGCTTGAAAACTATTTCGGACTACAAAGGGAGACCCAGCCACAAGCTGCCTAGTGACGCGAGCCCACCAGACGAGCCTTTTATGCTCGCTTCGAGGCAAGCAACACTGAAGCATGCATGAGAGCATCAGCTGTTCTGGATGACTGTGTGATCAGGCTCACCGTAGCCACTGTGGGAGAGTCCTTTAAACAGGTCAACATTCACAAAGCCACAGGGCCAGACGGATTACAAGGACGTGTACTCAAAGCATGCACAGAGGAAGAGGCAAGTTTCTTCACTGACATTTTCAGCTTCTCCCTGGCCGAGTCTATAATACCTACATGTTTCAAACAGACCACCATAGTCCCTGTGCCCAAGAAAGGTAACTTTCCTAAATGATTGCTGCCCCGTAGCACTCACGTCTGTAGCCATGAAGTACTTTGAAAGGCTGGTCATGGCTCACAACACCATCATGCCAGAAACACCCACTCAAATGTGCGTACTGCCCCAACAGATCCACAGATGACACAATCTCAATCGCACTCCAAACTGCCCTTTACCACCTGGACAAAAGGAACACCTATGTGAGAATGGTGTTCATTAACTTCTCTAGGGTAAGATGCAGCATTGGGAATTTTGGATGAAAAGCGTGCCCAAATTAAACTTCCTGCTACTCTGCCATAAAAGCTAGAATATGCATATAATTAGTCGATTTGGATAGAAAACACTCAAGTTTCTAAAACTGTTTGAATGATGTCTGTGAGTATAACAGAACTCATATGGCAGGAAAAAACCAGGAGGTGGGAAATCTGAGGTTTGTAGTTTTTCGACTCTTCGAATACACAGTGTCTATGGGGTCATGTTACACTTCCTAAGGCTTCCACTAGATGTCAACAGTCTTTAGAAACTTCTTTGATGCTTCTACTGTGAAGTGGGGCCAAATGAGAGGGGAATGAGTCATAGGTCTGCCAGCAGCTATATTTCTGATTTTTGTGACTCCTCTCTTTGGCTGGAAAAATGGTTGTGTTTTTCTGTGACTTGGCTCTGACCATAATCGTTTGGTTTGCTTTCGTCGTAAAGCCTTTTTGATATCGGACACTGTGACTGGATTTACAACAAGTATATCTTTAAAATGGTGTTAAATACTTATATGTTTTAGGAATTTTAATTATGGGATTTCTGTTGTTTTGAATTTGGCGCCCTGCAGTTTCACTGGCTGTTGACAGGTGGGACGCTACCGTCCCACGTATCCTAGAGAGGTTAACTACAGCTCAGCGTTCAACACCATAGTGCCCTCAAAGCTCATCACTAAGCTAAGAACCCTGGGAATAAACACCTCCCTCTGCAACTGGATCCTGGACTTCCTGACGGGCTGTCCCCAGGTGGTGAGGGTAGGCAACAACACATCTGCCACGCTGATCCTCAACACTGGGGCCCCTCAGAGGTGCGTGCTTAGTCTCCTCCTGTACTCCCTGTTTACCCACGACTGTGTGGCCAAACACGACTCCCAACACCGACAACGATGAGACAACCTATAGGGAAGAGGTCAAAGACCTGGCTGTGTGGTGCCAGGACAACAACCTTTACCTCAATGTGAGCAAGACAAAGGAGCTGATCGTGGACTGCAGGAAAATCAAATCAAACCAAATCAAAATGTATTTGTCACATACACATGGTTAGCAGATGTTAATGCGAATGTAGCGAAATGCTTGTGCTTCTAGTTCCGACAATGCAGTAATAACCAACAAGTAATCTAACTAACAATTACAAAACTACTGTCTTATACACAGTGTAAGGGGATAAAGAATATGTACATAAGTATATATGAATGAGTGATGGTACAGAGCAGCATAGGCAAGATACAGTAGATGGTATCGAGTACAGTATATACATATGAGATGAGTATGTAAACAAAGTGGCATAGTTAATGATGTGGCTAGTGATACATGTATTACATAAGGATGCAGTCGATGATATAGTGTACAGTATATACGTATGCATATGAGATGAATAATGTAGGGTAAGTAACATTATATAAGGTAGCATTGTTTAAAGTGGCTAGTGATATATTTACATCATTTCCCGTCAATTCCCATTATTAAAGTGGCTGGAGTTGAGTCAGTGTCAGTGTCAGTGTGTTGGCAGCAGCCACTCAATGTTAGTGGTGGCTGTTTAACAGTCTGATGGCCTTGAGATAGAAGCTGTTTTTCAGTCTCTCGGTCCCAGCTTTGATGCACCTGTACTGACCTCGCCTTCTGGATGATAGCGGGGTGAACAGGCAGTGGCTCGGGTGGTTGATGTCCTTGATGATCTTTATGGCCTTCCTGTAACATCGGGTGGTGTAGGTGTCCTGGAGGGCAGGTAGTTTGCCCCCGGTGATGCGTTGTGCAGACCTCACTACCCTCTGGAGAGCCTTACGGTTGAGGGCGGAGCAGTTGCCGTACCAGGCGGTGATACAGCCCGCCAGGATGCTCTCGATTGTGCATCTGTAGAAGTTTGTGAGTGCTTTTGGTGACAAGCCGAATTTCTTCAGCCTCCTGAGGTTGAAGAGGCGCTGCTGCGCCTTCTTCACGATGCTGTCTGTGTGAGTGGACCAATTCAGTTTGTCTGTGATGTGTATGCCGAGGAACTTAAAACTTGCTACCCTCTCCACTACTGTTCCATCGATGTGGATAGGGGGGTGCTCCCTCTGCTGTTTCCTGAAGTCCACAATCATCTCAGCCCCATCAATGTTATTGGGGGCCTGTTATAGATGAGGCTGAGTCTAGTCATGTTGTAGATGAGGCTGGGTCTAGCTGTAGTTGAGCAGGTCGACTGCGTCAAGTTCCTTGGTGTCCACATCACCAACAAACTATAATGGTCCAAACACCAACACAATCATGAAGAGGGCACGACAAAACCTTTTCCCCGTCAGGAGATTTGACAGGGGTCCCCAGATCCTCAAAAAGTTATACAGCTGCACCATCAAGAGTATCCTGACCGGTTGCATCACCGCCTGGTATGGCAACTGCTTGGCTTCTGACCGTAAGGTGCTACAGAGGACAGTGCGTACATCACTGGGGCCAAGCTTCCCGCCATCCAGGACCTATATACTAGGCGGTGTCAGATGAAAGCCCAAAAAATTGTCAAAGACTCCAGTCACCCAAGTCATAGACTGTTCTCTCTGCTACCGCACGGCAAGCAATACCGGAGTGCCAAGTCTAGGTCGAAGACGCTTCTAAACAGCTTCTAACCCCAAGCCATAAGGCTCCTGAATGTCTAATCAAATGGCCACCCAGACCCAGTTTCATCATTGCCCGACCCCTTTATAACATGACTAGACATGCTGCTACTCTCTCCCACTCCCGCAGAGGGCCTTTATAGACCCAGCCTCATCTACACCACAATCCATAACATGACTAGACCCAGCCTCATCTACACCACCATCTATAACATGAATAGACCCAGCCTCATCTACACCACCATCTATAGCCTGACTAGACTCAGCCGCATCTATAACATGACTAGACCCAGTCTCATCTATAACATAACTAGACCCAGTCTCATCTATAACATGACTAGACCCAGTCTCATCTATAACATGACTAGACCCAGTCTCATCTATAACATGACTAGACATGACTAGACCCAGTCTCATCTATAACATGACTAGACCCAGTCTCATCTATAACATGACTAGACCCAGTCTCATCTATAACATGACTAGACCCAGTCTCATCTATAACATGACTAGACCCAGCCTCATCTATAACATGACTAGACCCAGTCTCATCTATAACATGACTAGACCCAGTCTCATCTATAACATGACTAGACCCAGTCTCATCTATAACATGACTAGACCCAGCCTCATCTATAACATGACTAGACCCAGTCTCATCTATAACATGACTAGACCCAGTCTCATCTATAACATGACTAGACCCAGTCTCATCTATAACATGACTAGACCCAGCCTCATCTATGACATGACTAGACCCAGCCTCATCTATAACATGACTAGACCCAGCCTCATCCATAACATGACTAGACCCAGCCTCATCTATAACATGACTAGACTCAGTCTCATCTATAACATGACTAGACCCAGCCTCATCTATAACATGACTAGACCCAGCCTCATCTATAACATGACTAGACATGACTAGACCCAATCTCATCTATAACATGACTAGACCCAGCCTCATCTATAACATGACTAGACATGACTAGACCCAGCCTCATCTATAACATGACTAGACCCAGTCTCATTTATAACATGACTAGACCCAGCCTCATCTATAACATGACTAGACCCAGCTTCATCTATAACATGACTAGACTCAGCCTCATCTATAACATGACTAGACCCAGCCTCATCTATAACATGACTAGACCCAGCCTCATCTATAACATGACTAGACCCAGCCTCATCTATGACATGACTAGACCCAGCCTCATCTATAACATGACTAGACCCAGCCTCATCCATAACATGACTAGACCCAGCCTCATCTATAACATGACTAGACCCAGCCTCATCTATGACCCTAGACCCAGCCTCATCTATGACATGACTAGACCCAGCCTCATCTATAACATGACTAGACCCAGCCTCATCCATGACATGACTAGACCCAGCCTCATCCATAACATGACTAGACTCAGCCTCATCTATAACATGACTAGACCCAGCCTCATCCATAACATGACTAGACCCAGCCTCATCTACACCACCATCTATTTCACAGTAAGGTCTCCACCTGTTGGTTAAGGGCTTGTATTCAGCATTTCACAGTAAGGTTAAGGGCTTGTATTCAGCATTTCACAGTAAGGTTAAGGGCTTGTATTCAGCATTTCACAGTAAGGTTAAGGGCTTGTATTCAGCATTTCACAGTAAGGTTAAGGGCTTGTATTCAGCATTTTGTTGGGCGCATTTCACGCAGATAAGGTTAAGGGCTTGTATTCAGCATTTCACAGTTCAAGGTTAGATGCATTTCAGCAGGGCTTGTATTCAGCATTTCACAGTAAGGCTAAGGGCTTGTATTCAGCATTTCACGGTAAGGTTAAGGGCTGAGGATGTATTCAGCATTTGTATTCAGCATTTCACAGTAAGGTTAAGGGCTTGTATTCAGCATTTCACGGTAAGGTTAAGGGCTTGTATTCAGCATTTCACGGTAAGGTTAAGGGCTTGTATTCAGCATTTCACGGTAAGGTTAAGGGCTTGTATTCAGCATTTCACGGTAAGGTCTACACCTGTTTTATTTGGCGCATGTGACAAATTAGTTTTTTTTTTTTTGTTTGTTTTTAAACTCCTGCTGGTGGTTACTTTGAAGTATCTCAAATATAAATATATTTTCAAATCAAACTTTATTTGTCACATGCGCTGAATACAATGCTTATTACAAGCCCTTAACCAACAGTGCAGTTCAAGAAGAGTTAAGAAAATATTTACCAAATAAACTAAAGTAAAAAATAATATGCCAATTGGAGTGGTTCTGGTGTATCCGGGAGGATGCTGTTGATATGCGCCATGACCAGCCTTTCAAAACACTTCATGGCTATGGACGGGAGTGCTATGGGGCGGTAATTATTTAGACAGGTTACCTTCACTTCATTGGGCACAGGGATTATGGTGGTCTGTTTGAAACGTGGTTATTACAGACTCGGTCAGGGAGACATTGAAAATGTCAGTGAAGACACTTGCCAGTTGGTCCGCGCATGCTCGCAGTACACGTCCTGGTAATCCATCTGGCCCTGCAGTTTTGTGGATGTTGACGTGTTTAAAGGTCTTGCTCACATTGGCTACCGAGAGCGTTACCACACAGTCGTCCAGAACAGCTGCTTCAGTGTTGCTTGCCTCGGAAAAAAAGGCATTTAGGTCTTCTGGTAGGCTCTCGTCACTGGGCAGCTCGCGTCTAGATCTCCCTTTTGTAATAGTTCTCAAGCCCTGCCACATCTGAGTCAGAGCATAAGGGTCACAGTTAAATATTTTGTATGATCTCTTATACTATTTTATACTATTTTGTTGTGATCACTGCATCCAACGGGTATGGATACAGCTTTAGAACAAAGTTCTACAGTATTAGTAAAAATGTGGGATATGGCTCTGAATATATACAACACCTCCCCTATAAACATTACAGGGATATGGCTCTGAATATATACAACACCTCCCCTATAAACATTACAGGGATATGGCTCTGAATATATACAACAACACCTCCCCTATAAACATTACAGGGATATGGCTCTGAATATTGTGACGACCCTCCCACTCTGTCTGCCGTATTCTCTCTGTTATTTCCTTATTAGGATGCTGGTGGGCGGAGTTGGGAGGGTCGTCAGCTACATGGGAAACACCTGGGCCCGGTGTCTCCCAGGATAAATACACCACTTCCCCATTCATGGAGGAGACTCTCTCCATGCAGACACCTTTATAGATGTGGTTGTTTTTCTTGGTGTTTTTTTTTGGTTGTTTGCTTTGGAACCTTTCAACACCCTGCATTATCACATTCATGCAAAACACTCACTTACACTACTGACTACTGATTACAGACACCATTGTAATTTATACTTGGTTACTTATTTAATAAATATATATTTTATTACTCCTTATCTCCACGTTGTCTCCCTTTTGTTACGGGCTTTGAGCCGGTTCGTGACAAGTGGGGGCTCATCCGGGATATTTGAACTATTGGTTTGGGAGACCGTGGAGGTACGTGTTTGGTTTGAATATGGTGTTTGAGTGTGATCGGCCCAGTATTGGTTTGGGAGACCGTGGAGGTACGTGTTTGGTTTGAATATGGTGTTTGAGTGTGATAGGCCCAGTATTGGTTTGGGAGACCGTGGAGGTACGTGTTTGGTTTGAATATGGTGTTTGAGTGTGATCGGCCCAGTATTGGTTTGGGAGACCGTGGAGGTACGTGTTTGGTTTGAATATGGTGTTTGAGTGTGATCGGCCCAGTATTGGTTTGGGAGACCTTGGAGGTACGTGTTTGGTTTGAATATGGTGTTTGAGTTTGATAGACCCAGTATTGGTTTGGGAGACCGTGGAGGTACGTGTTTGGTTTGAATATGGTGTTTGAGTGTGATCGGCCCAGTATTGGTTTGGGAGACCATGGAGGTACGTGTTTGGTTTGAATATGGTGTTTGAGTTTGATCGGCCCAGTATTGGTTTGGGAGACCGTGGAGGTACGTGTTTGGTTTGAATATGGTGTTTGAGTGTGATCGGCCCAGTATTGGTTTGGGAGACCGTGGAGGTACGTGTTTGGTTTGAATATGGTGTTTGAGTGTGATCGGCCCAGTATTGGTTTGGGAGACCGTGGAGGTACGTGTTTGGTTTGAATATGGTGTTTGAGTGTGATCGGCCCAGTATTGGTTTGGGAGACCGTGGAGTTTGTATGTGTTTGGTTTGAATATGGTGTTTGAGTGTGATTGAGTGTGATCAGTATTGGTTTGGGAGACCGTGGAGGTACGTGTTTGGTTTGAATATGGTGTTTGAGTGTGATCGGCCCAGTATTGGTTTGGGAGACCGTGGAGGTACGTGTTTGGTTTGAATATGGTGTTTGAGTGTGATCGGCCCAGTATTGGTTTGGGAGACCGTGGAGGTACGTGTTTGGTTTGAATATGGTGTTTGAGTGTGATCGGCCCAGTATTGGTTTGGGAGACCGTGGAGGTACGTGTTTGGTTTGAATATGGTGTTTGAGTGTGATCGGCCCAGTATTGGTTTGGGAGACCATGGAGGTACGTGTTTGGTTTGAATATGGTGTTTGAGTGTGATCGGCCCAGTATTGGTTTGGGAGACCGTGGAGGTACGTGTTTGGTTTGAATATGGTGTTTGAGTGTGATCGGCCCAGTATTGGTTTGGGAGACCGTGGAGGTACGTGTTTGGTTTGAATATGGTGTTTGAGTGTGATCGGCCCAGTATTGGTTTGGGAGACCGTGGAGGTACGTGTTTGGTTTGAATATGGTGTTTGAGTGTGATCGGCCCAGTATTGGTTTGGGAGACCGTGGAGGTACGTGTTTGGTTTGAATATGGTGTTTGAGTGTGATCGGCCCAGTATTGGTTTGGGAGACCGTGGAGGTACGTGTTTGGTTTGAATATGGTGTTTGAGTGTGATCGGCCCAGTATTGGTTTGGGAGACCGTGGAGGTACGTGTTTGGTTTGAATATGGTGTTTGAGTGTGATCGGCCCAGTATTGGTTTGGGAGACCATGGAGGTACGTGTTTGGTTTGAATATGGTGTTTGAGTGTGATCGGCCCAGTATTGGTTTGGGAGACCATGGAGGTACGTGTTTGGTTTGAATATGGTGTTTGAGTGTGATCGGCCCAGTATTGGTTGCCTTTGTTGTTTGGTTTGTGTGCTGTGTTGGAGAGACTATAATGGTTAGTTTCCAGGCCCTGCCTAGCCTGAACTCTTGTTCTACTTTCTGTTGGGAAGTCAGTCTGAGGAGGTGAGTAAATCTGCTGTGTACCTCGGTGGGAGATTTGGGTAGGGTAGTGGAACTTGCTACCCGGAGCTATAGCCTTTTTCCCCTGATAGGTTTAGCGACGTGTTTCATTTTTTGGAATATGTTGGGCATGGTTAATGTTTGTTATTTTTGTGTGGTGTCTGTGGACTGAGCAGTTGTCTCGGGGGCACATCCGTGGCTTGGTGGAATTTGCCAGCATGCTGGGGAGGTCTATTTCCTTGCCAGCGGGCTACAGTGCGTAAATTCCCACCGCAAATCTGCACGAAGACTAGGGTTGAGTTATTGTAGGTTTTGGGGAAGCTCCGTATCTCATCTCTCTTCTGTGGTGCTCAGGGTGATTGTCAATTCTCGGGTTGTGGTCTGGTGTGCTCAGCAGAAGGGAAGAGCGAGAATTTTTTTTGTGTGATTATGGCGTCTTATGTAGATAAGTTCATTCGCTCTCCATCAGAGGAATTGTTAGATTTAGGTACTAAAGAACAGCTGTTAAAGGTCACGGAACACTACGAGGTTGAGATTAGTGATAAACGTCTAAAGAATTCTATTAGGTTGATATTGAAGGCCAATCTGATGGAGAGTGGTATTCTTGAAGTTACCACTGGGCCAGCCTCTGCTGAGGATTTGTCGTCTCCCCATAACGTTACAATGGCCATTCCATCGGTTAGTCCTAGTAGCCTTCTTTTTGAACAGCAGAAAGAACTGCTTTTGTTACAGCTGGAGCATGATCGTGAGAAGAGAGAGCATGATCGGGAGCATGATCGTGAGAAGCTAGAGCATGATCGTGTAAAATATGAAAAGGAATTGGCATTTAAACAAGAAATGGAGCGTGCTAAAATCAAGTTGCAACAAGAACGTATAGAGTTGGTTAGGGAAGGAAAGATCTCAGGGGAGAGTTTGTTTTGGGAAGATGACCCAGATTTACCTAGGGGTAGTTCTGCTTTTGGTCGTGCCCCAGAGACATTTGATATTGTTGGGAACTTACGGTTATTGCCTCGGTTTAATGAAAGGGACCCCGAGACATTCTTTTCGTTGTTTGAGCGGGTTGCTGACGCTAGGAGTTGGCCTGATTCTGACCGCACTTTAATGTTGCAGTGTGTGCTGACTGGTAAAGCGCAGGAAGCATATTCAGCTCTTAGTGTACACGACAGTGCCAGTTATGATAAAGTTAAAACAGCTGTGTTACAGATTTATGAATTGGTCCCTGAGGCTTACCGCCAACGATTTAGAACTTTAAAAGGGATGATAACCAGACTCATGTTGAGTTTGCGCGACAGTTATCTTTACAGTTTAATCGCTGGTGTTCCGCCTCTGCAGTTGTGACTTTCCAAGGGCTGTGTGATCTGATTATGTTAGAGCAATTTAAGGACACAATTCCTGATCGTATTGCCACGTATATTAATGAACAGAAAGTAAAGAATGTTGCTGAAGCTGCGGTTTTGGCGGACGAGTATGTGTTGACTCACAAAAGTGTCTTTGCAGAGCCCCGTATTCGGAAAGAGTGGGGGCGTTCGGATAGATTTGGGCTTCGCTCACCGAGATACTTTGGTTCTCCGGCAGAGTTCTATTCAACTAGGGTTGAACCTGACTCCCATGGTAAAGCTGACTTTGGGCAGTAGTGTCACTACTGTCAAGGTTCAGGTCATTGGAAAAACGAATGTCCACTTCTCAGGTCAAAGGGTGCTTACGCTAAATCTAAGCCTACTGCGTTAGCTGCACCTGTTCCACATCAGTTCATTCATGACTCATTTCCTCAGGCCCAGGAGAATGTGAAAGTCCATATTGATCCAGACTATTTACCTTTCATTACGGAAGGTTTTGTGTCTATGTTAGGAAGTAAAGACCTAGTGCCAGTGAAGATCCTGAGAGACACAGGTGCCTCTGAATCATTTGTGTTGGAGTCTGTGTTACCCTTTTCTGCTGAGACTGATTCGGGGAATAGTGTTCTAATTAGGGGAATAGGTTTGAACACTCTGTCAGTTCCATTGCATAAACTGATGTTGGATTGTGGGCTGGTGCAGGGTGAAGTTGTTGTGGGTGTGCGTCCTTCGTTGCCTATTGAGGGTATCGATGTTATCCTTGGGAATAACTTGGCTGGTGAGCGTGTATGGCCTGTCGTGTTTCCATCTCTAGTGGTTTCCACTAAGCCGTCATTTGTTGGGATTCCTGATGAGAGTGTACAGAGTTTCCCAGAGGTGTTCTCTGCGTGTGCAGTGACACGTTCTATGAGCCGTGGCGAACTGGTCACTGCGCCGACTAATGATAATAATACAAAGTATGTCACTGCTTTCCCTGTTATCCTGTTGCTTCTACTCGGGACGCTTGCGTCCCAACTAGAGCTCTGGAAATGCAAATGCGCTACGCTAAATGCTAATAGTATTAGTTAAAACTCAAAAGTTCATTAAAATACACATGCAGGGTATCGAATTAAAGCTACACTCGTTGTGAATCCAGGCAACAAGTCAGATTTTTAAAATGCTTTTCGGCGAAAGCATGAGAAGCTATTATCTGATAGCATGCAACACCCCAAAAGACCCACAGGGGACGTAAACAAAATAATTAGCATTTCGGCGTTACACAAACCGCACAATAAAATAGAAAACATTCATTACCTTTCACCATCTTCTTTGTTGGCACTCCTAGATGTCCCATAAACACTATTTGGGTCTTTATTTCGATTAAATCGGTCCATATAAAGCCTAGATATTGTTATATGTAGACTGTGTGATAAACGAAAAAAACATCGTTTCAAAACGTAACGTCATTTTTTAAAATTCAAAAGTCGACGATAAACTTTCACAAAACACTTCAAATACGTTTGTAATGCAACTTTAGGTATTAGTAAACGTTAATAAGCGATAAAATTCATCAGGAGGCGATGTAAAGATCATTAGCTGTCCGTCTGGAAAAATGTCCGGCTAGAAACTCAACGAAAATATCCGGTCCTAGACCGGATTAGATACGGTGTCCTGTATGTGTTTGACCAAGAAAAAACTCGAAGGGAAATGACAAGACTCTAGACACCCTGTGGAAGCTGTAGGTACTGCAACCTCAGTCAATTAATTGTGGTTCACGTTTATCAATGGGTTCAAGTAGCGCATGGATATATTTTCCCCATTTTCAGTGATCAGTTTTTCCTGTGCTTTTCGATGTAAATGCCGTTCTGGTAAAGCCACAGCAGTGATTTAACCAGTTTTTTAAACGGCTGAGTGTTTTCTATCCACACAGACTAAGCAAATGCATATACCATATTCCTGGCATGAGTAGCAGGGCGCTGAAATGTTGCGCGATTTTTAACAGAATGTTCAAAAAAGTAGAGGGTCGACTGAAGAGGTTAACCCGTTATCTGTAACCCGCTCAGATCTAATCAAGGCACAACGGGATGACCCCACGTTGGAAGAGTTGCGTGATCAAATTGTGCCTATAGAACAGTTGGGAGTTGTCGCCCATGGCTATTTTCTCCAAGAGGATGTCCTGATGAGAAAGTGGGTGTCTCATGATAGTGTTTTTCTGGGGGAGGCAATTAGTCAGGTTGTTGTACCAGTTAAGCTTCGTGAGTTGGTGTTGGAAACTTCTCACAGCGACGTGGCTGGACATATGGGGGTGAGGAAAACCTACAATCGCATATTAAGACATTTCTTTTGGCCTAGATTAAAGAGGGATGTTTCTGATTTTATCAAAACTTGTCACACCTGTCAATTAACTGGTAAGCCTAATCAAGCTATTAAACCAGTACCATTGTTTCCTATTCCTGTACTCAGCCAACCTTTTGAGTATCTGATTATTGACTGTGTGGGTCCTCTGCCTCGTTCTAAAAAGGGTAGCAGTTACCTGTTCACTGTGATGTGTCACACCACTAGGTTTCCTGCTGCCTATCCTCTCCGATCTATCACGACAAAATCGGTGTTAAAAGCTCTGACTCAGTTTCTCTCATTGTTTGGAATCCCTAAGGTCATTCAGAGTGATCAAGGATCTAATTTTACCTCTAATCTGTTTGGTCAGGTTCTTCAACAGCTCCATATTAAACACAATTTGTCTAGCGCCTATCACGCGCAAAGTCAAGGAGCACTGGAACGTTTCCATCAAACACTTAAGTCTTTGTTGAGAGCTTATTGTACTGAGATGGATAAGGATTGGGAGGAGGGGTTGCCTTGGTTACTGTTAGCCGCTAGGGAAGTTTCACAGGAGAGCACAGGTTTCAGTCCAAATGACCTTGTGTTTGGACATAGGGTGCGTGGACTTTTATCTGTTCTCCAGGATGACTGGAAGTCTCCCGAGCCTCCTCAGTCCCTGTTATCGTATGTGTGTGATTTCCGGCGATGGCTGTACGCCGCTGGTGAAATGGCTAAAGAGAAGTTATCATCTTCACCAATTGTTGGTTCTCCTTTTCAAGCCAAGTTTCAAGGTCCATATACAGTGGTGTGCCAGTACACTGAGCAAAATTATCTAGTTGCCACTCCAGAATGGAGGAAAGCACACCAGCTGTGCCATGTAAATCTGTTAAAACCCTATTATGCACCTTCCTCTGAGACTGAACAGTGTGATTCTACAGAGGACGGTAAACCTGTTCTTTTGGCTGATACCGTTGTTTCCTTGGGTTCTTGTCGTGCTAGATCTGTGCATGAGGAGGAAGATGTTCCTGGTCCTGACGATTGTATATTGCAGGGTAGATTGAAAAATTCAGAAACACTGGATATTTTAGACGGTCTTCTCACTCACCTACCTGTTGATGGGCGGAAAGAAATGGTTGGTCTGATTCAGAGATTTCCAGGTTTGTTTTCTGATACACCTACACGTACAAACTTAATAGAACATGATATTGACATTGGAGGTGCTGACCCCATTCGTCAGCGGTTCTATAGAGTTTCTTCAGAGAAATTACGTTGTCTGGATGCTGAGGTCAAGTACATGCTGGAGAGTAAGATAGCAGAGCCTTCTTTCTCCAGTTGGGTTTCTCCTGTATCTTGGTCAGTAAACCGGATGGAACAAACCGTTTTGTACGGACTACCGTAAGGTAAACACTGTCACAAAGCCAGATTCATTTCCTCTTCCTCGGATGGAGGACTGTGTTGATCAAGTCGGTGCAGCTAAGTTTGTGAGCAAATTTGACCTGTTAAAAGGCTATTGGCAGGTGCCACTGACGAGTAGGGCACGTGAAATCTATGAATCGTTGGAAGTGACTATGAATCGTTGGAAGTGACTATGAATCGTTGGGAGTTGTAAAAATTAAGAAGGACCCTGATGTTCTTTTCGTTGGAGTTTGTAGCTGTTGGTCTTTTGTGCCATGTTCCTGAATGTTTACGTGACTGACCATTGTTTCGGGTTGTCATGTTCTATCTTTGCTGTCTGTTCCCTCCTGGTCTTGTGTTCTTCTTTCCTCTTAAAATATTGCTTCCTATGCACAAAGGTTGCTGAGGTCTGGGGAGGAGGAGGTTGGTTGGTGCAGGTGGAGATGTGAACACATAACCCCTCGTCAATTTGGGACGCGGGAGGCCTGTGTCAATTTGGGACACGGGAGGCCTGTGTCAATTTGGGACGCGGGAGGCCTGTGTCAATTTGGGACGCGGGAGGCTGGTATGTTGTTCCGGGGTCCTTGCTGGTCCCCGGTTTTATGGGGGGGATTGTGACGACCCTCCCACTCTGTCTGCCGTATTCTGTCTTTGTTCTTGTTTCCTTATTAGGATGCCGGTGGGCGGAGTTGGGAGGGTCGTCAGCTACATGGGAAACACCTGGGCCAGGTGTCTCCCAGGATAAATAGACCTCTTCCACATTCATGGAGGAGACTCTCTCCATGCAGACACCTTTGTAGATTGTGTTGTGGTTCTTGGTGGCCTTTTGTTTGTTTGCTTTGGCACCTTTCAACACCCTGCTTTATCACATTCATGCATGCAAAACACTCACTTACACTACTGATTACTGATTACACACACCATTGTATATTATACTTAGTTTTTTAGTTAATAAATATATGTTTTGCTACTCCTTATCTCCACGTTGTCTCCCTTTGTTACGGGCTTTGAGCCGGTTCGTGACAATATGGCTCTGAATATATACAACAACACCTCCCCTATAAACATTACAGGGATATGGCTCTGAATATATACAGCAACACCTCCCCTATAAACATTACAGGGATATGGCTCTGAATATATACAGCAACACCTCCCCTATAAACATTACAGGGATATGGCTCTGGATATATACAACACCTCCCCTATAAACATTACAGGGATATGGCTCTGAATATATACAACACCTCCCCTATAAACATTACAGGGATATGGCTCTGAATATATACAGTAACACCTCCCCTATAAACATTACAGGGATATGGCTCTGAATATATACAGCAACACCTCCCCTATAAACATTACAGGGATATGGCTCTGAATATATACAACAACACCAACCCCATAAACATTACAGGGATATGGCTCTGAATATATAAAGCAACACCTCCCCTATAAACATTACAGGGATATGGCTCTGAATATATACAGCAACACCTCCCCTATAAACATTACAGGGATATGGCTCTGAATATATACAACAACACCTCCCCTATAAACATTACAGGGATATGGCTCTGAATATATACAAACACTCCCCTATAAACATTACAGGGATATGGCTCTGAATATATACAGGAACACCTCCCCTATAAACATTACAGGGATATGGCTCTGAATATATACAGCAACACCTCCCCTATAAACATTACAGGGATATGGCTCTGAATATATACAGCAACACCTCCCCTATAAACATTACAGGGAAATGGCTCTGAATATATACAGCAACACCTCCCCCATAAGCATTACAGGGATATGGCTCTGAATATATACAACACCTCCCCTATAAACATTACAGGGATATGGCTCTGAATATATACAGCAGCACCTCCCCTATAAACATTACAGGGATATGGCTCTGAATATATACAACACCTCCCCCATAAACATTACAGGGATATGGCTCTGAATATATACAGCAACACCTCCCCTATAAACATTACAGGGATATGGCTCTGAATATATACAACACCTCCCCTATAAACATTACAGGGATATGGCTCTGAATATATACAACACCTCCCCTATAAACATTACAGGGATATGGCTCTGAATATATACAACAACCCCTCCCCTATAAACATTACAGGGATATGGCTCTGAATATATACAGCAACACCTCCCCTATAAACATTACAGGGATATGGCTCTGAATATATACAACAACACCTCCCCTATAAGCATTACAGGGATATGGCTCTGAATATATACAACACCTCCCCTATAAGCATTACAGGGATATGGCTCTGAATATATACAGCAACACCTCCCCTATAAACATTACAGGGATATGGCTCTGAATATATACAGCAACACCTCCCCTATAAACATTACAGGGATATGGCTCTGAATATATACAGCAACACCTCCCCTATAAACATTACAGGGATATGGCTCTGAATATATACAGCAACACCTCCCATATAAACATTACAGGGATATGGCTCTGAATATATACAACAACACCTCCCCTATAAACATTACAGGGATTATGGCTCTGAATATATACAGCAACACCTCCCCTATAAACATTACAGGGATATGGCTCTGAATATATACAGCAACACCTCCCCTATAAACATTACAGGGATATGGCTCTGAATATATACAGCAACACCTCCCTATAAACATTACAGGGATGGCTCTGAATGGCTCTGAAACATATACAATATATACAGCACCTCCCCTATAAACATTACAGGGATATGGCTCTGAATATATACAACAACACCTCCCTATAAACATTACAGGGATATGGCTCTGAATATATACAACAACACCTCCCCTATAAACATTACAGGGATATGGCTCTGAATATATACAACAACACCTCCCCTATAAACATTACAGGGATATGGCTCTGAATATATACAACAACACCTCCCCTATAAACATTACAGGGATATGGCTCTGAATATATACAGCAACACCTCCCCTATAAACATTACAGGGATATGGCTCTGAATATATACAACAACACCTCCCCTATAAACATTACAGGGATATGGCTCTGAATATATACAGCAACACCTCCCCTATAAACATTACAGGGATATGGCTCTGAATATATACAGCACCTCCCCTATAAACATTACAGGGATATGGCTCTGAATATATACAACACCTCCCCTATAAACATTACAGGGATATGGCTCTGAATATATACAGTAACACCTCCCCTATAAACATTACAGGGATTATGGCTCTGAATATATACAGCAACACCTCCCCTATAAACATTACAGGGATATGGCTCTGAATATATACAGCACCTCCCCTATAAACATTACAGGGATATGGCTCTGAATATATACAACAACACCTCCCCTATAAACATTACAGGGATATGGCTCTGAATATATACAACACCTCCCCTATAAACATTACAGGGATATGGCTCTGAATATATACAGCAACACCTCCCCTATAAACATTACAGGGATATGGCTCTGAATATATACAGCAACACCTCCCCTATAAACATTACAGGGATATGGCTCTGAATATATACAACACCACCTCCCCTATAAACATTACAGGGACGTGGCTCTGAATATATACAGCAACACCTCCCCTATAAACATTACAGGGATATGGCTCTGAATATATACAGCACCTCCCCTATAAACATTACAGGGATATGGCTCTGAATATATACAACACCTCCCCTATAAACATTACAGGGATATGGCTCTGAATATATACAGCAACACCTCCCCTATAAACATTACAGGGATATGGCTCTGAATATATACAGCAACACCTCCCCTATAAACATTACAGGGATATGGCTCTGAATATATACAGCAACACCTCCCCTATAAACATTACAGGGATATGGCTCTGAATATATACAACAACACCTCCCCTATAAACATTACAGGGATATGGCTCTGAATATATACAGCAACACCTCCCCTATAAACATTACAGGGATATGGCTCTGAATATATACAACACCTCCCCTATAAACATTACAGGGATATGGCTCTGAATATATACAACACCTCCCCTATAAACATTACAGGGATATGGCTCTGAATATATACAGTAACACCTCCCCTATAAACATTACAGGGATATGGCTCTGAATATAGAGAGCAACACCTCCCCTATAAACATTACAGGGATATGGCTCTGAATATATACAGTAACACCTCCCCTATAAACATTACAGGGATATGGCTCTGAATATAGAGAGCAACACCTCCCCTATAAACATTACAGGGATATGGCTCTGAATATATACAACAACACCTCCCCTATAAACATTCCTGTCTCTTCTAGATGTTATATCCTTGTATTTCTGCTGCTGTATCATCAAATGAATTATCTAAGTGAGTCTCAGAAATGGCTAATATATGAATGTTATCTGATGTTAGTAAGTTATTGATTTCACGAACCTTATTTCAAAGGCTACATGTATTAATATTGGCTATTTTCAGACATTTCCTGGGAAGTTTGTAATAAATAGACATAATATGGAAAAGACAAACAAAGAAGATTACAAATACATACATTCAGTAGCCCATTAATCAGTTGGTGTGTGTGTGTGTGTGTGTGTGTGTGTGTGTGTGTGTGTGTGTGTGCGTGCGTGCGTGCGTGCGTGCGTGCGTGCGTGGGTGCGTGTGTGCGTGTGTGCGTGTGTGTGTGTGTGCGTGCGCGCGCTGTGGGGTTGAAGCTTGTTCGTAACTGACTTGCCTAGTTAAATAAAGGTAAAAATAAAAGCTATGAATCCACAGGCTTGGCTCTCTCAATCCTTCCAGGCTTCCAGGAGGGAGGGTGGACAATGAGCCTGTCATAGCGGATGTAAGCAATATCCTCACGCGCTCTGGCAGCTTTCATGGCTGGGATCAGTTCTTTCCTCTTCTGGGGCACAGCGTCTGTGTAGGGTCTCTGTTTCAGGGCTGTTCTACTCTACTTTGTGTCATTCTGTCCTCTTCTTGATCCCAGCTGTTATACTGACCTCTTCCTGACCCCAGCTGTTATACTGACCTCTTCCTGACTCCTGCTGTTATACTGACCTCTTCCTGACCCCAGCTGTTATACTGACCTGTTCCTGACCCCAGCTGTTATACTGACCTCTTCCTGACCCCAGCTGTTATACTAACCTCTTCCTGACCCCAGCTGTTATACTGACCTCTTCCTGACCCCTGCTGTTATACTGACCTCTTCCTGACCCCAGCTGTTATACTGACCTCTTCCTGACCCCTGCTGTTATACTGACCTCTTCCTGACCCCTGCTGTTATACTGACCTGTTCCTGACCCCTGCTGTTATACTGACCTCTTCCTGACCCCTGCTGTTAAACTGACCTCTTCCTGACCCCAGCTGTTATACTGACCTGTTCCTGACCCCAGCTGTTATACTGACCTGTTCCTGACCCCTGCTGTTATACTGACCTGTTCCTGACCCCTGCTGTTATACTGCATTCTAAAAGATGACATATCATAAACTAGTCCTAACCCTAAACGCTGACCTCTAACCATAACCAGTAACCCCTGACCTCTAACCCCTGAACTCTAACCATAACCCCTGACCTCTAACCCCAACCCCTGACCTCTAAACCCTGACCTCTAACCCTAACCCCTCACCCCTAATCCCTTACCTCTTATCCCTGACCTCTAACCCTAACCCCTGAACTCTAACCATAACCCCTGACCTCTAACCCCAACCCCTGACCTCTAAACCCTGACCTCTAACCCTAACCCCTCACCCCTAATCCCTTACCTCTAATCCCTGACCTCTAACCCTAACCCCTGAACTCTAACCATAACCTCTAACTCCTTACCTCTAACCCTAACCCCTGAGCTCTAACCCCTGACCTCTAACCCTAACCTCTAACCCTAACCCCTGACCTCTAATCCCTTACCTCTAACCATAACCCCTGACCTCTAACCATAATCCCTGATCCCTAACCCTAACCTCTAACCCTAACCCCTGACCTCTAATCCCTTACCTCTAACCCTAACCCCTGACCTCTAACTCTAACCCCTGACCTCTAACCCCTGACCTCTAACCATAACCCCTGACCTCTAATCCCTTACCTCTAACCCTAACCCCTGACCTCTAATCCCTTACCTCTAACCATAACCCCTGACCTCTAACCATAACCCCTGACCTCTAATCCCTTACCTCTAACCCTAACCCCTGACCTCTAATCCCTTACCTCTAACCATAACCCCTGACCTCTAACCATAACCCCTGACCTCTAACCATAATCCCTGATCTCTAACCCTAAACCCTGACCTCTAACTCTAACCCCTGACCTCTAACCACTGCTGTTTCTATTTTCCCCAGGGCTACCCCTATTTGTGTCTGCGGGGAGGGACAGAGACTGTCTACAGGCTGGGGACACCTGCTCCAGTGATGACACATGCAGCCCTCGTCTGCGGACGCTGAGACAGTGTGTGGCGGGGGACGGCAGTGTGAAGCTGGGCCCTGGAGCCAGGAACCAGTGTGAGAACGCAGTCACGGCCCTGCTGTCCTCCCCACTGCATGGCTGCCAGTGTAAACGAGGCATGAAGAGAGAGAAGAACTGCCTCAGTATCTATTGGAGCCTGCACCAGTCTGTCCTGCATGGTGAGACAATAACACCTAGCCCTAATCTATAGTACCAGTCTGTTTAACACCTAGCCCTAATCTATAGCACCAGTCTGTCCTGCATGGTGAGACAATAACACCTAACCCTAATCTATAGCACCAGTCTGTTTAACACCTAGCCCTAATCTATAGTACCAGTCTATATAACACCTAACCCTAATCTATATTACCAGTCTGTTTAACACCTAACCCTAATCTATATTACCAGTCTATATAACACCTAGCCCTAATCTATAGCACCAGTCTGTCCTGCATGGTGAGGCAATAACACCTAGCCCTAATCTATAGCACCAGTCTGTTTAAACACCTAGCCCTAATCTATAGCACCAGTCTGTCCTGCATGGTGAGGCAATAACACCTAGCCCTAATCTATATTACCAGTCTGTCCTACATGGTGAGACAATAACACCTAGCGCTAATCTATAGCACCAGTCTGTCCTACATGGTGAGACAATAACACCTAGCGCTAATCTATAGCACCAGTCTGTCCTGCATGGTGAGACAATAACACCTAACCCTAATCTATATTACCAGTCTATATAACACCTAACCCTAATCTATAGCACCAGTCTATATAACACCTAGTCCTAATCTATATCACCAGTCTGTTTAACACCTAGCCCTAATCTATAGCACCAGTCTATATAACACCTAACCCTAATCTATAGCACCAGTCTGTTTAACACCTAGCCCTAATCTATAGCACCAGTCTGTCCTGCATGGTGAGACAATAACACCTAGCGCTAATCTATATTACCAGTCTGTTTAACACCTAGCCCTAATCTATAATACCAGTCTGTCCTGCATGGTGAGACAATAACACCTAGCCCTAATCTATAGCACCAGTCTGTTTAACACCTAGCCCTAATCTATAGCACCAGTCTGTCCTGCATGGTGAGACAATAACACCTAACCCTAATCTATAGCACCAGTCTGTTTAACACCTAGCCCTAATCTATAGTACCAGTCTATATAACACCTAACCCTAATCTACATTACCAGTCTGTTTAACACCTAACCCTAATCTATATTACCAGTCTATATAACACCTAGCCCTAATCTATAGTACCAGTCTGTCCTGCATGGTGAGACAATAACACCTAACCGTAATCTATAGTACCAGTCTATATAACACCGAGCCCTAATCTATAGCACCAGTCTGTCCTACATGGTGAGATTATAACACCTAGCCCTAATCTATAGTACCAGTCTATATAACACCTAGCCCTAATCTATAGCACCAGTCTATATAACACCTAGCCCTAATCTATACTACCAGTCTATATAACACAGCCCTAATCTATAGTACCAGTCTATATAACACTTAGTCCTAATCTATAGTACCAGTCTATATAACACCTAGCCCTAATCTATAGTACCACTCTATATAACACCTAGCCCTAATCTATAGTACAAGTCAATATAATACAGCCCTAATCTATAGTACCAGTCTATATAACACAGCCCTAATCTATAGTACCAGTCTATATAGACCAGCCCTAATCTATAGAACCAGTCTATATAACACCTAGTCCTAATCTATAGTACCAGTCTATGTAACACCTAGTCCTAATCTATAGTACCAGTCTGTATAACACCTAGTCCTAATCTATAGTACCAGTCTATATAACACCTAGCCCTAATGTATAGTACCAGTCTGTATAACACCTAGTCCTAATCTATAGTACCAGTCTATATAACACCAAGCCCAATCTATAGTACCAGTCTGTTTAACACCTAGCCCTAATCTATAGTTCCGGTCTGTCCTACATGGTGAGATTATAACACCTAACCCCAATCTATAGTACCAGTCTATATACCACCTAGCCCTAATCTATAGCACCAGTCTCTCCTACATGGTGAGATTATAACACCTAACCCCAATCTATAGTACCAGTCTATGTAACATCTAGCCTAATCTATAGTACCAGTCTGTCCCAAGCCCTAATCATGGTGAGATTATATTACACCTAGTCCTAATCTATAGTACCAGTCTATATAACACCTATTCCTAATCTATATTACCAGTCTATATAACACCTAGTCCTAATCTATAGTACCAGTCTATATAACACCTAACCCTAATCTACATTACCAGTCTGTTTAACACCTAACCCTAATCTATATTACCAGTCTATATAACACCTACTCCTAATCTATAGTACCAGTCTATATAACACCTAGCCCTAATCTATAGTACCAGTCTGTCCTGCATGGTGAGACAATTACACCTAACCGTAATCTATAGTACCAGTCTATATAACACCGAGCCCTAATCTATAGCACCAGTCTGTCCTACATGGTGAGATTATAACACCTAGCCCTAATCTATAGTACCAGTCTATATAACACCTAGCCCTAATCTATAGCACCAGTCTATATAACACCTAGCCCTAATCTATACTACCAGTCTATATAACACAGCCCTAATCTATAGTACCAGTCTATATAACACTTAGTCCTAATCTATAGTACCAGTCTATATAACACCTAGCCCTAATCTATAGTACCACTCTATATAACACCTAGCCCTAATCTATAGTACAAGTCAATATAATACAGCCCTAATCTATAGTACCAGTCTATATAACACAGCCCTAATCTATAGTACCAGTCTATATAGACCAGCCCTAATCTATAGAACCAGTCTATATAACACCTAGTCCTAATCTATAGTACCAGTCTATGTAACACCTAGTCCTAATCTATAGTACCAGTCTGTATAACACCTAGTCCTAATCTATAGTACCAGTCTGTATAACACCTAGTCCTAATCTATAGTACCAGTCTATATAACACCTAGCCCTAATGTATAGTACCAGTCTGTATAACACCTAGTCCTAATCTATAGTACCAGTCTATATAACACCAAGCCCTAATCTATAGTACCAGTCTGTTTAACACCTAGCCCTAATCTATAGTTCCGGTCTGTCCTACATGGTGAGATTATAACACCTAACCCCAATCTATAGTACCAGTCTATATACCACCTAGCCCTAATCTATAGCACCAGTCTCTCCTACATGGTGAGATTATAACACCTAACCCCAATCTATAGTACCAGTCTATGTAACATCTAGCCCTAATCTATAGTACCGGTCTGTCCTACATGGTGAGATTATATTACCTAGTCCTAATCTATAGTACCAGTCTATATAACACCTATTCCTAATCTATATTACCAGTCTATATAACACCTAGTCCTAATCTATAGTACCAGTCTATATAACACCTAGCCCTAATCTATAGTACCACTCTATATAACACCTAGCCCTAATCTATAGTACAAGTCAATATAATACAGCCCTAATCTATAGTACCAGTCTATATAACACAGCCCTAATCTATAGTACCAGTCTATATAGACCAGCCCTAATCTATAGAACCAGTCTATATAACACCTAGTCCTAATCTATAGTACCAGTCTATGTAACACCTAGTCCTAATCTATAGTACCAGTCTGTATAACACCTAGTCCTAATCTATAGTACCAGTCTGTATAACACCTAGTCCTAATCTATAGTACCAGTCTGTATAACACCTAGTCCTAATCTATAGTACCAGTCTATATAACACCTAGCCCTAATGTATAGTACCAGTCTGTATAACACCTAGTCCTAATCTATAGTACCAGTCTATATAACACCAAGCCCTAATCTATAGTACCAGTCTGTTTAACACCTAGCCCTAATCTATAGTTCCGGTCTGTCCTACATGGTGAGATTATAACACCTAACCCCAATCTATAGTACCAGTCTATATACCACCTAGCCCTAATCTATAGCACCAGTCTCTCCTACATGGTGAGATTATAACACCTAACCCCAATCTATAGTACCAGTCTATGTAACATCTAGCCCTAATCTATAGTACCGGTCTGTCCTACATGGTGAGATTATATTACCTAGTCCTAATCTATAGTACCAGTCTATATAACACCTATTCCTAATCTATATTACCAGTCTATATAACACCTAGTCCTAATCTATAGTACCAGTCTATATAACACCTAACCCTAATCTACATTACCAGTCTGTTTAACACCTAACCCTAATCTATATTACCAGTCTATATAACACCTACTCCTAATCTATAGTACCAGTCTATATAACACCTAGCCCTAATCTATAGTACCAGTCTGTCCTGCATGGTGAGACAATAACACCTAACCGTAATCTATAGTACCAGTCTATATAACACCTAGCCTAATCTATAGCACCAGTCTGTCCACATGGTGAGATTATAACACCTAGCCCTAATCTATAGTACCAGTCTATATAACACCTAGCCCTAATCTATAGCACCAGTCTATATAACACCTAGCCCTAATCTATACTACCAGTCTATATAACACAGCCCTAATCTATAGTACCAGTCTATATAACACTTAGTCCTAATCTATAGTACCAGTCTATATAACACCTAGCCCTAATCTATAGTACCACTCTATATAACACCTAGCCCTAATCTATAGTACAAGTCAATATAATACAGCCCTAATCTATAGTACCAGTCTATATAACACAGCCCTAATCTATAGTACCAGTCTATATAGACCAGCCCTAATCTATAGAACCAGTCTATATAACACCTAGTCCTAATCTATAGTACCAGTCTATGTAACACCTAGTCCTAATCTATAGTACCAGTCTGTATAACACCTAGTCCTAATCTATAGTACCAGTCTGTATAACACCTAGTCCTAATCTATAGTACCAGTCTATATAACACCTAGCCCTAATGTATAGTACCAGTCTGTATAACACCTAGTCCTAATCTATAGTACCAGTCTATATAACACCAAGCCCTAATCTATAGTACCAGTCTGTTTAACACCTAGCCCTAATCTATAGTTCCGGTCTGTCCTACATGGTGAGATTATAACACCTAACCCCAATCTATAGTACCAGTCTATATACCACCTAGCCCTAATCTATAGCACCAGTCTCTCCTACATGGTGAGATTATAACACCTAACCCCAATCTATAGTACCAGTCTATGTAACATCTAGCTCTAATCTATAGTACCAGTCTGTCCTATGGTGAGATTATATTACCTAGTCTAATCTATAGTACCAGTCTATATAACACCTATTCCTAATCTATATTACCAGTCTATATAACACCTAGTCCTAATCTATAGTACCAGTCTATATAACACCAAGCCCTAATCTATAGTACCAGTCTATATAACACCTAGTCCTAATCTATAGTACCAGTCTATATAACACCTAGCCCTAATCTATAGTACCAGTCTATATAACACCTAGTCCTAATCTATAGTACCAGTCTATATAACACCTAGCCCTAATCTATAGTACCAGTCTATATAACACCTAGCCCTATATCTAAAAGTACCAGTCTATATAACACAGCCTAATCTATAGTACAGTCAATATAACACCTAGCCTCCTTGAGCCCTTAACATCTAGTACCAGTCTATGGTGAGATTATATTACTCTAGTCCTAATCTATAGTACCAGTCAGAGCCCTAATCTATAGTACCAGTCTAACACCTAGCCTAATCTATAGTACCAGTCAATATAACACCTAGTCCTAATCTATAGTACCAGTCTATATAACACCTAGCCCTAATCTATAGTACCAGTCAATATAACACCTAGTCTAATCTATAGCCAGTCTAATACACAGCCCTAATCTATAGTACCAGTCTCTGAACACCTAGTCCTAATCTATAGTAGCAGTCTATATAACACCCCTAATCTATAGTACCAGTCTAATATAATCACCTAAATCTATAGTACCAGTCTATATAACACCAAATAACACTAATCTATAGTACCAGTCTATAACACCTAGCCCTAATCTATAATACCACTATATAACACCTAGCCTAATCTATAGTACCAGTCTATATAACACAGCCTAGTACCAGTCTATATAGCTAATCTAGTACCAGTCTATATAACACCTAGCCCTAATCTATAATACCAGTCTATAAATAAGAACAATCTATAATACCAGTCTATATAACACCTTGTCCTAATCTATAGTACCAGTCTATATAACACCTAGCCCTAATCTATAGTACCATTAACACCTAGTCCAATCTATAGTACCAGTCTATATAACATCTAGCCCTAATCTATAGTACCGGTCTGTCCTTCTGGTGAGATTATATTACCTAGTCCTAATCTATAGTACCAGTCTATATAACACCTATTCCTAATCTATATTACCAGTCTATATAACACCAAGCCCTAATCTATAGTACCAGTCTATATAACACCTAGTCCTAATCTATAGTACCAGTCTATATAACACCTAGCCTAATCTATAGTACCAGTCTATATAACACCTGATGTCCTAATCTATATTACCAGTCTATATAACCTAGTCCTAATCTATAGTACCAGTCTATATAACACCTATTCCTAATCTATAACCAGTCTATATAACACCTGTCTAATCTATAGTACCAGTCTATATAACACCTCCTAATCTATAGTACCAGTCTATATAACACCTAGTCCTAATCTATAGTACCAGTCTATATAACACTCCTAATCTATAGTACCAGTCTATATAACACCTAGCCTAATCTATAGTACCAGTCTATATAACACAGCCTAATCTATAGTACCAGTCTATATAATACCTAGTCCTAATCTAGTCCCTATAGTACCAGTCTATATAACACCTAGTCCTAATCTATAGTACCAGTCTATATAACACAGCCCTAATCTATAGTACCAGTCTATATAATACCTAGTCCTAATCTATAGTACCAGTCTATATAACACCTAGCCCTAATCTATAGTACCAGTCTATATAACACAGCCCTAATCTATAGTACCAGTCAATATAACACCTAGCCCTAATCTATAGTACCAGTCTATATAACACCTAGCCCTAATCTATAGTACCAGTCTATATGACACGTAGTCATAATCTATAGTACCAGTCTATATAACATCTAGCCCTAATCTATAGTACCGGTCTGTCCTACATGGTGAGATTATATTACCTAGTCCTAATCTATAGTACCAGTCAATATAACACCTAGCCCTAATCTATAGTACCAGTCAATATAACACCCAGCCCTAATCTATAGTACCAGTCAATATAACACCTAGCCCTAATCTATAATACCATTCTATATAACACCTAGCCCTAATCTATAATACCAGTCTATATAACACCTAGCCCTAATCTATAGTACCAGTCTATATAACACCCAGTCATAATCTATAGTACCAGTCTATATAACACCTTGTCCTAATCTATAGTACCAGTCTATATAACACCTAGCCCTAATCTATAGTACCAGTCTATATAACACCTAGTCATAATCTATAGTACCAGTCTATATAACATCTAGCCCTAATCTATAGTACCGGTCTGTCCTACATGGTGAAATTATATTACCTAGTCCTAATCTATAGTACCAGTCTATATAACACCTAGTCCTAATCTATAGTACCAGTCTATATAACACCTAGCCCTAATCTATAGTACCAGTCAATATAACACCTAGTCCTTCTATAGTTGAAGTCTATATAACACCTAGCCTAATCTATAGTACCAGTCTATATAAATAAAATCTATAGTACCAGTCTATATAACACAGCCCTAATCTATAGTACCAGTCTATATAACACCTAGTCCTAATCTATAGTACCAGTCTATATAACACCTAGCCCTAATCTATAGTACCAGTCAATATAACACCTAGCCCTAATCTATAATACCAGTCTATATAACACCTAGCCCTAATCTATAATACCAGTCTATATAACACCTATTCCTAATCTATAGTACCAGTCTATATAACAGCTAGTCCTAATCTATAGTACCAGTCTATATAACACCTAGTCCTAATCTATAGTACCAGTCTATATAACACCTATTCCTAATCTATATTACCAGTCTATATAACACCTAGTCCTAATCTATAGTACCAGTCTATATAACACCAAGCCCTAATCTATAGTACCAGTCTATATAACACCTAGTCCTAATCTATAGTACCAGTCTATATAACACCTAGCCCTAATCTATAGTACCAGTCTATATAACACCTAGTCCTAATCTATAGTACCAGTCTATATAACACAGCCCTAATCTATAGTACCAGTCTATATAATACCTAGTCCTAATCTATAGTACCAGTCTATATAACACCTAGCCCTAATCTATAGTACCAGTCTATATAACACCTAGTCCTAATCTATAGTACCAGTCTATATAACACAGCCCTAATCTATAGTACCAGTCTATATAATACCTAGTCCTAATCTATAGTACCAGTCTATATAAACTAGCCTAATCTATAGTACCAGTCTATATAACACAGCCTAATCTATAGTACCAGTCAATATAACACCTAGCCTAATCTATAGTACCAGTCTATATAACACCTAGCCCTAATCTATAGGTGACCAGTCTATATAACACTGTAGTCATAATCTATAGTACCAGTCTATATAACATCTAGCCCTAATCTATAGTACCGGTCTGTCCTACATGGTGAGATTATATTACCTAGTCCTAATCTATAGTACCAGTCAATATAACACCTAGCCCTAATCTATAGTACCAGTCAATATAACACCTAGTCCTAATCTATAGTACCAGTCAATATAACACCTAGCCCTAATCTATAGTACAAGTCAATATAACACCTAGCCCTAATCTATAGTACCAGTCTATATAACACCTAGCCCTAATCTATAGTACCAGTCTATATAACACGTAGTCATAATCTATAGTACCAGTCTATATAACATCTAGCCCTAATCTATAGTACCGGTCTGTCCTACATGGTGAGATTATATTACCTAGTCCTAATCTATAGTACCAGTCTATATAACACCTATTCCTAATCTATATTACCAGTCTATATAACACCTAGTCCTAATCTATAGTACCAGTCTATATAACACCAAGCCCTAATCTATAGTACCAGTCTATATAACACCTAGTCCTAATCTATAGTACCAGTCTATATAACACCTAGCCCTAATCTATAGTACCAGTCTATATAACACCTAGTCCTAATCTATAGTACCAGTCTATATAACACCTAGTCCTAATCTATAGTACCAGTCTATATAACACCTATTCCTAATCTATATTACCAGTCTATATAACACCTAGTCCTAATCTATAGTACCAGTCTATATAACACCAAGCCCTAATCTATAGTACCAGTCTATATAACACCTAGTCCTAATCTATAGTACCAGTCTATATAACACCTAGCCCTAATCTATAGTACCAGTCTATATAACACCTAGTCCTAATCTATAGTACCAGTCTATATAACACAGCCCTAATCTACCTGACATATATACTAGTCCTAATCTATAGTACCAGTCTATATAACACCTAGCCCTAATCTATAGTACCAGTCTATATAACACCTAGTCCTAATCTATAGTACCAGTCTATATAACACAGCCTAATCTATAGTACCATTTATAACATTTGAACAATCTATAGTACCAGTCTATATAACACCTAGCCCTAATCTATAGTACCAGTCTATACTGGCACAGCCCTAATCTATAGTACCAGTCAATATAACACCTAGCCCTAATCTGTAGTACCAGTCTATATAACACCTAGCCCTAATCTATAGTACCAGTCTATATGACACGCCAGAAGAGGACTAGTCATAATCTATAGTACCAGTCTATATAACATCTAGCCCTAATCTATAGTACCGGTCTGTCCTTATGGTGAGATTATATTACCTAGTCCTAATCTATAGTACCAGTCAATATAACACCTAGCCCTAATCTATAGTACCAGTCAATATAACACCCAGCCCTAATCTATAGCCAGTCAATATAACACCAGCCCAATCTATAATACCATTCTTATAACACCTAGCCCTAATCTATAATACCAGTTTATAACACCTAGCCCTAATCTATAGTACCAGTCTATTTCATAATCTATAGTACCAGTCTATATAACACCTTGTTTCTGTAGTACCAGTTTATAACACCTGGCCCTTCTATAGTACCAGCTTTAACACCTAGTCATAATCTATAGTACCAGTCTATATAAATCTAAATTTGATTCTGTCCTGATGGTGAAATTATATTACCTAGTCCTAATCTATAGTACCAGTCTATATAACACCTAGTCCTAATCTATAGTACCAGTCTATATAACACCTAGCCCTAATCTATAGTACCAGTCAATATAACACCTAGTCCTAATCTATAGTACCAGTCTATATAACACCTAGCCCTAATCTATAGTACCAGTCTATATAACACCTAGTCCTAATCTATAGTACCAGTCTATATAACACAGCCCTAATCTATAGTACCAGTCTATATAACACCTAGTCCTAATCTATAGTACCAGTCTATATAACACCTAGCCCTAATCTATAGTACCAGTCAATATAACACCTAGCCCTAATCTATAATACCAGTCTATATAACACCTAGCCCTAATCTATAATACCAGTCTATATAACACCTAGCCTAATCTATAGTACCAGTCTATATAACACCTAGTCCTAATCTATAGTACCAGTCTATATAACACCTAGCCCTAATCTATAGTACCAGTCTATATAACACCTAGTCCTAATCTATAGTACCAGTCTATATAACACAGCCCTAATCTATAGTACCAGTCAATATAACACCTAGCCCTAATCTATAGTACCAGTCTATATAACACCTAGCCCTAATCTATAGTACCAGTCTATATAACACGTAGTCATAATCTATAGTACCAGTCTATATAACATCTAGCCCTAATCTATAGTACCGGTCTGTCCTACATGGTGAGATTATATTACCTAGTCCTAATCTATAGTACCAGTCTATATAACACCTAGTCCTAATCTATAGTACCAGTCTATATAACACCTAGCCCTAATCTATAGTACCAGTCAATATAACACCTAGCCTAATCTATAGTACCAGTCAATATAACACCTAGCCTAATCTATAGTACCAGTCTATATAACACCTAGCCCTAATCTATAGTACCAGTCTATATAACACGTAGTCATAATCTATAGTACCAGTCTATATAACATCTAGCCCTAATCTATAGTACCGGTCTGTTCTACATGGTGAGATTATATTACCTAGTCCTAATCTATAGTACCAGTCAATATAACACCTAGCCCTAATCTATAGTACCAGTCAATATAACACCTAGTCCTAATCTATAGTACCAGTCAATATAACACCTAGCCCTAATCTATAGTACCAGTCAATATAACACCTAGCCCTAATCTATAGTACCAGTCTATATAACACCTAGCCCTAATCTATAGTACCAGTCTATATAACACGTAGTCATAATCTATAGTACCAGTCTATATAACATCTAGCCCTAATCTATAGTACCAGTCTATGGTGAGATATATTACCTAGCCTAATCTATAGTACCAGTCAATATATTCCTAATCTATATTACCAGTCTAATCTAATCTAGTACCAGTCTATATAACACAGCCCTAATCTATAGTACCAGTCAATATAACACCTAGCCCTAATCTATAGTACCAGTCTATATAACACCTAGCCCTAATCTATAGTACCAGTCTATATAACACCTAGTCCTAATCTATAGTACCAGTCTATATAACACCTAGTCCTAATCTATAGTACCAGTCTATATAACATATAGTACCAGTCTATATAACACCTAGCCCTAATCTATAGTACCAGTCAATATAACACCTAGCCCTAATCTATAGTACCAGTCTATATAACACCTAACCTAATCTATAGTACCAGTCTATATAACACAGCCCTAATTTATAGTACCAGTCAATATAACACCTAGCCTAATTATAGTACCACTATATAACACCCAATCTATAGTACAAGTCTATATAACACCTAGTCCTAATCTATAGTACCAGTCTATATAAAACCTAGCCCTAATCTATAGTACCAGTCTATCCTACATGGTGAGATTATAACACCTAACCCCAATCTATAGTACAAGTCTATATAACACCTAGCCCTAATCTATAGTACCAGTCTATATAAAACCTAGCCCTAATCTATAGTACCAGTCAATGGTGATAACACCTAACCCCAATCTATAGTACAAGTCTATATAACACCTAGCCCTAATCTATAGTACCAGTCTATATAACACCTAGCCCTAATCTATAGTACCAGTCAATATAACACCAAGCCCTAATCTATAGTACCAGTCTATATAACACCTAACCCTAATCTATAGTACCAGTCTATAAAACACCTAGTCCTAATCTATAGTACCAGTCTATATAACACCTAGCCCTAATCTATAGTACCAGTCTATATAACACCTAGCCCTAATCTATAGTACCAGTCTATATAACACCTAGCCCTAATCTATAGTACCAGTCTGTATAACACCTACCCCTAATCTATAGTACCAGTCTATATAACACCTACTCCTAATCTATAGTACCAGTCTGTCCTACATGTTTAGTCTATAGCACTTAGGGACATGGGATTGAGAGGACAGGGAGAGAGAGAGAGAGAGAGAGACAGGGAGAGAGAGGGACAGGGAGATTGAGAGAGGACAGGGAGAGGGAGAGAGTAGACAAGGAGAGAGAGAGAGGGGACAAGGAGATAATGGGACAGGGAGAGAGGGACAGGGAGATTGAGAGAGGACAGGGAGATTGAGAGAGGACAAGGAGAGAGAGAGGACAAGGACAGAATGGGACAGGGAGAGAGAGGGACAGGGAGATTGAGAGAGGACAGGGAGATTGAGAGAGGACAGTGAGATTGAGAGAGGACAGGGAGATTGAGAGAGAGAGAGGACAAGGACAGAATGGGACAGGTTGAGAGAGAGAGGGACAGGGAGAGAGAGAGAGAGAGAGAGAGAGGACAAGGAGAGAAAGGGACAGGTTGAGAGAGAGTGTCAGGGAGAGAGAGAGAGAGGGACAGGGAGAGACAAACTGTCTCAGTATCTATTGGAGCCTGCATAGTGAGACCACAGGAAAGGCCAGGGGAGATGTCAGGGGTCAAAGATCAGACACGGGGTCAAGGAACTCTAGTCTGTACCTACTTTGTCAGCTCGACTGTATGTCCACCTACTTCAATTACTAAACATTTATTGGGTGATTCCTGAAAACATTGACGTGTGTCTGTCTGCAGGACTGAGTCTGGTGGAGAGTTACCCGTACGAACCAGAGGAGAGGGGCTTTGACTACGTACGCCTGGCCTACATGGCTGCAGGTGAGTGCTTACCCTGGGGGTAGATAGAGGGGGCAGCTATAGTCCTGGCCTACATGGCTGCAGGTGAGTGTTTACCCTGGGGGTAGATAGAGGGGGGCAGCTATAGTCCTGGCCTACATGGCTGCAGGTGAGTGTTTACCCTGGGGGTAGATAGAGGGGGGCAGCTATAGTCCTGTGCCTCTATCACTGCAGGTGAGTGTTTACCCTGGGGGTAGCTATAGTCCTGTGCTGTGTGTCTCTAACCAACTAGACAACCTGTCTGTGTGTCTAGGTGACTAACCTGTGTTTACCCTGGGGGTAGATAGACTAACCTGTCTGGGTCTACCCTGGGACAGCTATAGTCCTGTCTGTGTGTCTACGCTGGGACCAACTAGACTAACCTGTCTGTGTGTCTACCCTGGGACCAACTAGACTAACCTGTCTGTGTGTCTACCCTGGGACCAACTAGACTAACCCTGGACCCTGGGACCAACTAGACTAACCTGTCTGTGTGTCTACCCTGGGACCAACTAGACTAACCTGTCTGTGTGTCTACCCTGGGACCAACTAGACTAACCTGTCTGTGTGTCTACCCTGGGACCAACTAGACTAACCTGTCTGTGTGTCTACCCTGGGACCAACTAGACTAACCTGTCTGTGTGTCTACCCTGGGACCAACTAGACTAACCTGTCTGGGTCTACCACCAACTAGACTAACCTGTCTGTGTGTCTACCCTGGGACCAACTAGACTAACCTGTCTGTGTGTCTACCCTGGGACCAACTAGACTAACCTGTCTGACCCTGGGACCAACTAGACTAACCTGTCTGTGTGTCTACCCTGGGACCAACTAGACTAACCTGTCTGTGTGTCTACCCTGGGACCAACTAGACTAACCTGTCTGTGTGTCTACCCTGGGACCAACTAGACTAACCTGTCTGTGTGTCTACCCTGGGACCAACTAGACTAACCTGTCTGTGTGTCTACCCTGGTCTGACCTGGGACTAGACTAACCTGTCTGTGTGTCTACCCTGGGACCAACTAGACTAACCTGTCTGTGTGTCTAACTAGACTAACCTGTCTGTGTGTCTACCCTGGGACCAACTAGACTAACCTGTCTGTGTGTCTACCCTGGGACCAACTAGACTAACCTGTCTGTGTGTCTACCCTGGGACCAACTAGACTAACCTGTCTGTGTGTCTACCCTGGGACCAACTAGACTAACCTGTCTATAGAATAGACATTTCGTGATATGTAACTTTTAAGTTGCATTTATTTGGTCAGTCCAAAATGACTTTTTATTTCTGCCATGGAAATAAATGTATTTCCTATTACCATTTGTGGTTTCTATGCCTTTAGTTTTCCCATGTGGACCAATTTATCTGTGAATTGTGAAAAGCGAATTAATTTTCCTTGCGTATCCTTTGAAGATCGTCATGTGAAAAGATTCTGGGGACGAGCATGTACATCTTCAATATGTACCCATTGTTCGTCTTTAGGGGTTGGAGGGGTTCACCGACCACCACAGATAAACTCACTCTTCTTCGGGCCTGTTTCTTTAAACTATGATCATTTTCAACATTTTGATACCATATTTATATAATTATATAAAATAACATGCAATGAATTGTTCAGCAAGGCAAGGCAAGGCAAGGCAAGGCAAGGCAAGGCAAGGCAAGGCAAGGCAAGGCACACAGAGCTCTGCATTAACCCTCCAAAATATGATATTAAACGATGAGGGCTAATTAAACTCAGACAGTGTCCAGACAGAACAGACACATCCAACACTTGATTCATGTTATATTTAGTACCTTCTACAGATAAGACTTATTTTAGATTGCTTTTTAATTTACATAGAATGAATCCTTTTCATTTAATTTCCAGATGCAGGAGGCTTATCACTAAAAACTTCAATTAGTCTTATTAATCATTGGGACAGACATCCTGTATGGGTCCTGGTCAGAAGACATCCTGTTTGGGTCCTGGTCAGAAGACATCCTGTTTGGGTCCTGGTCAGAAGACACTCTGTTTGGGTCCTGGTCAGAAGACATCCTGTTTGGGTCCTGGTCAGAAGACATCCTGATTGGGTCCTGGTCAGAAGACACTCTGTTTGGGTCCTGGTCAGAAGACATCCTGTTTGGGTCCTGGTCAGGGTTAGGGACCACTACATAGGGGACAGGGTTAGGGACCACTACATAGGGGACAGGGTTAGGGACCACTACATAGGGGACAGGGTTAGGGACCACTACATAGGGGACAGGGTTAGGGACCACTACATAGGGGACAGGGTTAGGGACCACTACATAGGGGACAGGGTTAGGGACCACTACATAGGGGACAGGGTTAGGGACCACTACATAGGGGACAGGGTTAGGGACCAGACTTAAAGTCAACATTTACTCAATGAAATATATTTTTTAAATGTATTTATAGTTATTATTTATTAATGAAGCTGTTTTTACATAATCCGATGTCACAAAGTGTTATTCCTTGTTTTGTTTCCAGTAGATGAGGTAGGCATAACGACGTTGAACCGTTGTCTGGACGCGGCGAAGGCGTGTAACGTGGACGAGACGTGTCAGAAGCTCCGTACGGAATACGTCTCGGCCTGCATCCAGCCGTCGGCCCGCTCAGGCCCCTGTAACAGAGCCAGGTGTAACAAGGCTCTCAGGAAGTTCTTCGACCGGGTCCCTCCTGACTACACCCACCAGCTGCTGTTCTGCCCCTGCACAGGTAGGAGGGGCGGGGGGTAGTGTGGGTGTGTATAGTGTGTGGGTGTGTATAGTGTGTGGGTGTCTAGTGTAGTGTGTGAGTGTGTAGTGTGTGTAGTGGGTGAGTGTGTGTGTGTGGGTGTGTATAGTGTGTGTGTGTAGTGTGTGGGTGTGTATAGTGTGTGGGTGTGTGAGTGTAGTGTGTGGGTGTGTATAGTGTGTGTGTGGGTGTGTATAGTGTGTGGGTGTGTGAGTGTAAGTGTAGTGTGTGTGTGTGTGTGTAGTGTGTGGGTGTGTATAGTGTGTGAGTGTAAGTGTAGTGTGTGTGTGTGTGTGTAGTGTGTGGGTGTGTATAGTGTGTGGGTGTGTGAGTGTAAGTGTAGTGTGTGTGGGTGTGTGAGTGTAAGTATAGTGTGTGGGTGTGTGAGTGAGTGTAAGTGTAGTGTGTGGGTGTGTGTGTGTGTGTGTGTGTGTGTGTGTGTGTGTAGTGTGTGGGTGTGTATAGTGTGTGTAGTGTGTGGGTGTGTATAGTGTGTGGGTGTGTGAGTGTAAGTGTAGTGTGTGGGTGTGTGAGTGAGTGTAAGTGTAGTGTGTGGGTGTGTGAGTGAGTTTAAGTGTAGTGTGTGGGTGTGTGAGTGAGTGTGTGTGTGTGTGTGTAGTGTGTGGGTGTGTATAGTGTGTGTAGTGTGTGGGTGTAAGTGTAGTGTGTGTGGGTGTGTGAGTGTAAGTGTAGTGTGTGGGTGTGTGTGTGTGTGGGTGTGTGTGTGTGTGTGTGTAGTGTGTGGGTGTGTATAGTGTGTGTAGTGTGTGGGTGTGTATAGTGTGTGGGTGTGTGAGTGTAAGTGTAGTGTGTGGGTGTGTGAGTGAGTGTAAGTGTAGTGTGTGGGTGTGTGAGTGAGTGTAAGTGTAGTGTGTGGGTGTGTGAGTGAGTGTAAGTGTAGTGTGTGGGTGTGTGAGTGAGTGTAAGTGTAGTGTGTGGGTGTGTGAGTGAGTGTAAGTGTAGTGTGTGGGTGTGTGAGTGAGTGTAAGTGTAGTGTGTGGGTGTGTGTGTTTGAGTGTAGTGGGTGGGTGAGTGTGGAACTAACCCAGTCTAACCCTGTCCAGACATGGCGTGCGCTGAGAGACGGAGACAGACCATCATACCAGCCTGCTCCTACGAGGACCAAGACAAACCCAACTGTCTGGCTGCACTGCGACTCTGTAGAACGACTACGTCTGCAGGTAAGGCTGGGTTGGCTGGGTGGGTTGGCTGGGTGGGTGGGTGGGTGGGTGGGTGGGTGGGTTGGTTGGGTTGGCTGGGTGGGTGGGTGGGTTTGTTGGCTGGGTTGGCTGGGTGGGTGGGTGGGTTGGCTGGGTGGGTGGGTGGGTTGGCTGGGTTGGCTGGGTGGGTGGGTGTATGGGTGGGTTGGCTGGGTGGGTGGCTGTATGGGTGGGTTGGCTGGGTGGGTGGGTATATGGGTGGGTTGGCTGGGTGGGTGGGTGTATGGGTGGGTGGGCTGGGTGGGTGGATGGGTGTATGGGTGGGTGGGCTGGGTGGGTGGGTGGGCTGGGTGGGTGGGTGTATGGGTGGGTTGGGTGGGTTGGCTGGGTGGGTGGGTGGGTGGGTGTATGGGTGGGTTGGCTGGGTGGGTGGGTGGGTTGGCTGGGTGGGTGGGTGTATGGGTGGGTTGGCTGGGTGGGTGGGTGTATGGGTGGGTGGGTGTATGGGTGGGTGGGCTGGGTGTATGGGTGGGTTGGCTGGGTGGGTGGGTGTATGGGTGGGTGGGTTGGCTGGGTGGGTGGGTGTATGGCTGGGTGAGTTGGCTGGGTGGGTGGGTGTATGGGTGGGTTGGCTGGGTTGGTTGGCTGGCTGGCTGGCTGGGTGGGTTGGCTGGGTGGGTTGGCTCGGTGGGTGGGTGTATGGGTGGGTTGGCTGGCTGGGTGGGTTGGTGTATGGGTGGGTGGGTGGGTGTATGGGTGGGTTGGCTGGGTGGGTGGGTGTATGGGTGGGTTGGCTGGGTTGGTTGGCTGGCTGGCTGGGTGGGTTGGCTGGGTGGGTGGGTGTATGGGTGGGTGTATGGGTGGGTTGGTTGGCTGGCTGGGTGGGTTGGCTGGGTGGGTGGTTGTATGGGTGTGCTGGCTGGGTGGGTTGGCTGGGTGGGTGGGTGGGTTGGCTGGCTGGCTGGCTGGCTGGGTGGGGTGGGTGGGTGTATGGGTGGGTTATCTGGGTTGGTTGGCTAGGTGGGTTGGCTAGGTTGGTTGGTTGGCTGTGTGGGTGTATGGGTGGGTTGGCTGGGTGGGTTGGTGGGTGGGTGGGTGTATGGGTGGGTTGGCTGGGTGGGCTGGGTGGGTGGGTGTATGGGTGGGATGGCTGGGTGGGTGGCTGTATGGGTGGGTATATGCATGGGTGGGTGGGTGGGTTGGCTGGTTGGGTGGGCGGATGTGCAGCTTTGTGTGTTTGAATGTATATTTGTGGGGGTGTGTTGAGACCATACGTTTCCACAGAGTCTAGAGTTATTCTGTTGGAGGGTCCAGTTCAACATACTATACTGTTGGATGGTCCAGTTCAACATACTATACTGTTGGATGGTCCAGTTCAACATACTACACTGTTGGATGGTCCAGTTCAACATACTACTATGGTATACTGTTGGATGGTCCAGTTCAACATACTACACTGTTGGATGGTCCAGTTCAACATACTACTATGGTATACTGTTGGATGGTCCAGTTCAACATACTACACTGTTGGATGGTCCAGTTCAACATACTACTATGGTATACTGTTGGATGGTCCAGTTCAACATACTACTATGGTATACTGTTGGAGGGTCCAGTTCAACATACTATACTGTTGGATGGTCCAGTTCAACATACTATACTGTTGGAGGGTCCAGTTCAACATACTATACTGTTGGAGGGTCCAGTTCAACATACTACTATTTTATACTGTTGGAGGGTCCAGTTCAACATACTATACTGTTGGATGGTCCAGTTCAACATACTATACTGTTGGAGGGTCCAGTTCAACATAATACTATAGTATACTGTTGGAGGGTCCAGTTCAACATACTATACGGGTGGAGGGTCCAGTTCAACATACTATACGGGTGGAGGGTCCAGTTCAACATACTATACTGTTGGATGGTCCAGTTCAACATACTACACTGTTGGAGGGTCCAGTTCAACATACTATACTGTTGGAGGGTCCAGTTCAACATACTACTATGGTATACTGTTGGAGGGTCCAGTTCAACATACTATACTGTTGGATGGTCCAGTTCAACATACTATACTGTTGGATGGTCCAGTTCAACATACTACACTGTTGGATGGTCCAGTTCAACATACTATACTGTTGGAGGGTCCAGTTCAACATACTATACTGTTGGATGGTCCAGTTCAACATACTACTATAGTATACTGTTGGAGGGTCCAGTTCAACATACTATACTGTTGGATGGTCCAGTTCAACATACTACACTGTTGGATGGTCCAGTTCAACATACTATACTGTTGGAGGGTCCAGTTCAACATACTATACTGTTGGATGGTCCAGTTCAACATACTACTATTTTATACTGTTGGAGGGTCCAGTTCAACATACTACTATAGTATACTGTTGGAGGGTCCAGTTCAACATACTACTATTTTATACTGTTGGATCGTCCAGTTCAACATACTATACTGTTGGATGGTCCAGTTCAACATACTATACTGTTGGATGGTCCAGTTCAACATACTACACTGTTGGATGGTCCAGTTCAACATACTATACTGTTGGATGGTCCAGTTCAACATACTACACTGTTGGATGGTCCAGTTCAACATACTATACTGTTGGATGGTCCAGTTCAACATACTACACTGTTGGATGGTCCAGTTCAACATACTACACTGTTGGATGGTCCAGTTCAACATACTATACTGTTGGATGGTCCAGTTCAACATACTACTATAGTATACTGTTGGAGGGTCCAGTTCAACATACTATACTGTTGGAGGGTCCAGTTCAACATACTATACTGTTGGAGGGTCCAGTTCAACATACTATACGGGTGGAGGGTCCAGTTCAACATACTATACTGTTGGATGGTCCAGTTCAACATACTATACTGTTTGATGGTCCAGTTCAACATACTATACTGTTGGAGGGTCCAGTTCAACATACTATACTGTTGGAGGGTCCAGTTCAACATACTACTATGGTATACTGTTGGAGCGTCCAGTTCAACATACTATACTGTTGGATGGTCCAGTTCAACATACTACACTGTTGGATGGTCCAGTTCAACATACTATACTGTTGGAGGGTCCAGTTCAACATACTATACTGTTGGAGGGTCCAGTTCAACATACTACTATGGTATACTGTTGGAGGGTCCAGTTCAACATACTATACTGTTGGATGGTCCAGTTCAACATACTATACTGTTGGATGGTCCAGTTCAACATACTACACTGTTGGATGGTCCAGTTCAACATACTATACTGTTGGATGGTCCAGTTCAACATACTACTATAGTATACTGTTGGATGGTCCAGTTCAACATACTACTATAGTATACTGTTGGATGGTCCAGTTCAACATACTATACTGTTGGAGGGTCCAGTTCAACATACTATACTGTTGGATGGTCCAGTTCAACATACTACTATAGTATACTGTTGGAGGGTCCAGTTCAACATACTATACTGTTGGAGGGTCCAGTTCAACATACTATACTGTTGGATGGTCCAGTTCAACATACTACACTGTTGGATGGTCCAGTTCAACATACTATACTGTTGGATGGTCCAGTTCAACATACTATACTGTTGGAGGGTCCAGTTCAACATACTACACTGTTGGATGGTCCAGTTCAACATACTATACTGTTGGATGGTCCAGTTCAACATACTACTATAGTATACTGTTGGAGGGTCCAGTTCAACATACTATACTGTTGGATGGTCCAGTTCAACATACTATACTGTTGGAGGGTCCAGTTCAACATACTATACTGTTGGATGGTCCAGTTCAACATACTATACTGTTGGATGGTCCAGTTCAACATACTACTATTTTATACTGTTGGAGGGTCCAGTTCAACATACTACTATAGTATACTGTTGGAGGGTCCAGTTCAACATACTATACTGTTGGAGGGTCCAGTTCAACATACTATACTGTTGGAGGGTCCAGTTCAACATACTACTATTTTATACTGTTGGATGGTCCAGTTCAACATACTATACTGTTGGATGGTCCAGTTCAACATACTACACTGTTGGATGGTCCAGTTCAACATACTATACTGTTGGATGGTCCAGTTCAACATACTACACTGTTGGATGGTCCAGTTCAACATACTATACTGTTGGATGGTCCAGTTCAACATACTACTATAGTATACTGTTGGAGGGTCCAGTTCAACATACTATACTGTTGGATGGTCCAGTTCAACATACTACTATGGTATACTGTTGGATGGTCCAGTTCAACATACTACTATAGTATACTGTTGGAGGGTCCAGTTCAACATACTATACTGTTGGATGGTCCAGTTCAACATACTATACTGTTGGATGGTCCAGTTCAACACACTATACTGTTGGATGGTCCAGTTCAACATACTACACTGTTGGATGGTCCAGTTCAACATACTATACTGTTGGATGGTCCAGTTCAACATACTACACTGTTGGATGGTCCAGTTCAACATACTATACTGTTGGATGGTCCAGTTCAACATACTACTATAGTATACTGTTGGAGGGTCCAGTTCAACATACTACTATAGTATACTGTTGGAGGGTCCAGTTCAACATACTATACTGTTGGAGGGTCCAGTTCAACATACTACACTGTTGGATGGTCCAGTTCAACATACTATACTGTTGGAGGGTCCAGTTCAACATACTATACTGTTGGAGGGTCCAGTTCAACATACTATACTGTTGGAGGGTCCAGTTCAACATACTATACTGTTGGAGGGTCCAGTTCAACATACTATATTGTTGGATGGTCCAGTTAGAGACTGATCGATAACTTCAGGAAGTGCTCAGGTTCCTTTGATCGAATATTAGTTTTTGGTTAAAGATTTGATAACATTCAGTACCAAAAATATGCAATATGAGAAAGGGGGCAAATACTTTTTCACAGCACTGTATCTGGGGAAGAGTATAAAAATATTTTTAGAGTGTTGAAAGTCTCCAAGAGCACAGTGGTCTCCATCATTGTGGATTAGAAAAAAATATAGAACTACCCAGTCTCTGTCTAGAAATGGCTGCCCAACCAAACAGCAACCAGGCAAGAAGGACCTTGGTCAGGGAGGTGACCAAGAACCCAATGACCACTCTGGCAGAACCACAGAGTTCCTTGGCTTTGATGGGAGAACCTGCCAGAATGACATCAGTCTCTATAGCACTTCACCAATCTGCCAGATAGAAGCCACTCCTGAGAAAAAGGCACATGACAGCAGTTTGCAAAAAGACACATGAAAGACTTTGGAAAGCATTTGGCAAAAGATTATGTGGTCTGATCAGACCAACATTTAACTATTTGGCCTGAATGCAAAGCACTGTTGTCATGGAAATTCTAACCAGAAAGGAAGAGAGACTGTTGATTCTTCACACAACAACTTTTTATTATAAGATCTGGAACGGTTAACAATCACTCAAAAGGTGCAGAGTTAAGAACGAACAAGAGTTGGGTCTCAGCTTTTATAACCTTTGTCTACGTGGCAGTTTAACAGATGTGTGAGAGCCTGGTGGGAACATAGCGTACAAACAAGTCATAACGCCAGTTTCGTTACTATCTAGCTGATGCTGCTCCAGCTAGCCTATGTTATCTTCATATCACCTCACAGCTGTGCCCTTGAAAGATACGAATAGGATGGACCAAAAATTGGTCACTCTCAGGCAGCCCTTTGTCTTTGGCCACGTGACTAAGTTACACTGAGACAAGAGAGGAAAAATACTTGCTTCTTCTTTCATGACAGAAACAGACAGTGGAAATGTACAGGTTTAAGGCTTGTACAGCACATGCGCATAACAGAGTTTGTTATTGTCCCCACCATATTCCTCCCTTTTGAGACTAATTTCAACCTAATACTAAATTACAAGTAAGCATGTACGTAATAATTCATAATGTAAGCCAATTATGTCATAATCTAAGCAAAAATTCAACCAAGCAAAATATAAAACATTGTTGGAGAGGGTTTTCTTACACTAGTACATTATCTTTGTAAATGGCTTCTGTTGAGCCTCTGAGTTTTTTTTACCTTCACATGGTGCAAAACATTCTTCAGGGAATCATCATTTATACAGTTACACAGGAATACACTCTTCATCTGTACAAAGAGGACAGTCATCACGTTGACACTGTCCACAGTACAGGCGTTCAGCATCGACCTCCTGCTTCTTCCAGCAATGTGGCGGTTATTGTTTGCTGGACTCCTGTCCTGAGCCTGCGGTTGGCTCGAGCTGGAGTGGCTGTTATTTAAGTCTCGTCCTGAGCCTGCGGTTGGCTCGAGCTGGAGTGGCTGTTATTTAAGTCGCCGTGGGACTATGCTGGTGTTGCATACTTCAGTTGCATTGTGGCCACTTCTTGCTTTGTGCTGTTCTGCTCCTCTCAGGAGCCATAAAATGTCTGGCGTGAACCCACATAGACCTCTCTGTAACCTTTACCTCCATCTTGGTCGAAGGGAAGAGGAGGAGGAGAGGAGAAGGGAAGAGAAGGAGTTCTATATGATGATGATGATGAGGGACACGGGAGGGTGTTAGTGGGTATGAGGTATGGTACTGTATATCATAGCAGATCCATATGAGTCTAATACCCTTAGTCTAGCAGTCATTAGTCTAATACCCTTGGTCTAGCAGTCATTAGTCTAATTCCCTTGGTCTAGCAGTCATTAGTCTAATTCCCTTGGTCTAGCAGTCATTAGTCTAATTCCCTTGGACTAGCAGCCAGGAGATCTTATACATTTTGTTCTATGAGATAATCTTCATCAGCTAACATCACTTTGGCATTTATGTAATACAGCGTGGTGTGGGTAAGGCTCTGCATCTGTGGTAGCCATGAGTGGGTAAGTCTCTGTGGTAGCCATGAGTGGGTAAGTCTCTGTGGTAGCCATGTATGGGTAAGGCTCTGTGGTAGCCATGTGTGGGTAAGGCTCTGTGGTAGCCATGTGTGGGTAAGGCTCTGTGGTAGCCATGTGTGGGTAAGGCTCTGTGGTAGCCATGTGTGGGTAAGGCTCTGTGGTAGCCATGTGTGGTAAAGGCTCTGTGGTAGCCATGTGTGGTTAAGGCTCTGTGCTAGCCATGAGTGGGTAAGTCTCTGTGGTAGCCATGTGTGGTTAAGGCTCTGCATCTGTGGTAGCCATGAGTGGGTAAGTCTCTGTGGTAGCCATGTGTGGGTAAGGCTCTGTGGTAGCCATGTGTGGGTAAGGCTCTGTGGTAGCCATGTGTGGGTAAGGCTCTGTGGTAGCCATGAGTGGGTAAGTCTCTGTGGTAGCCATGTGTGGGTAAGGCTCTGTGGTAGCCATGTGTGGGTAAGGCTCTGTGGTAGCCATGTGTGGGTAAGGCTCTGTGGTAGCCATGTGTGGGTAAGGCTCTGCATCTGTGGTAGCCATGAGTGGGTAAGTCTCTGTGGTAGCCATGAGTGGGTAAGTCTCTGTGGTAGCCATGTGTGGGTAAGCCTCTGTGGTAGCCATGAGTGGGTAAGTCTCTGTGGTAGCCATGTGTGGGTAAGGCTCTGTGGTAGCCATGTGTGGGTAAGGATCTGTGGTAGCCATGAGTGGGTAAGTCTCTGTGGTAGCCATGTGTGGGTAAGTCTCTGTGGTAGCCATGAGTGGGTAAGTCTCTGTGGTAGCCATGTGTGGGTAAGGCTCTGTGGTAGCCATGTGTGGGTAAGGCTCTGTGGTAGCCATGAGTGGCTAAGGCTCTGTGGTAGCCATGTGTGGGTAAGTCTCTGTGGTAGCCATGTGTGGGTAAGGCTCTGCATCTGTGGTAGCCATGAGTGGGTAAGTCTCTGTGGTAGCCATGTGTGGGTAATGCTCTGTGGTAGCCATGAGTGGGTAAGTCTCTGTGGTAGCCATGTGTGGGTAAGGCTCTGTGGTAGCCATGTGTGGGTAAGACTCTGTGGTAGCCATGAGTGGGTAAGTCTCTATGTTAGCCATGTGTGGGTAAGGCTCTGTGGTAGCCATGTGTGGGTAAGGCTCTGTGGTAGCCATGTGTGGTTAAGGCTCTGCATCTGTGGTAGCCATGAGTGGGTAAGTCTCTGTGGTAGCCATGTGTGGGTAATGCTTTGTGGTAGCCATGTGTGGGTAAGGCTCTGTGGTAACCATGTGTGGGTAAGGCTCTGTGGTAGCCATGAGTGGGTAAGTCTCTGTGGTAGCCATGTGTGGGTAATGCTCTGTGGTAGCCATGTGTGGGTAAGACTCTGTGGTAGCCATGAGTGGGTAAGTCTCTGTGTTAGCCATGTGTGGGTAAGGCTCTGTGGTAGCCATGTGTGGGTAAGGCTCTGTGGTAGCCATGTGTGGTTAAGGCTCTGCATCTGTGGTAGCCATGAGTGGGTAAGTCTCTGTGGTAGCCATGTGTGGGTAATGCTTTGTGGTAGCCATGTGTGGGTAAGGCTCTGTGGTAACCATGTGTGGGTAAGGCTCTGTGGTAGCCATGAGTGGGTAAGTCTCTGTGGTAGCCATGTGTGGGTAATGCTCTGTGGTAGCCATGTGTGGGTAAGACTCTGTGGTAGCCATGTGTGGGTAAGGCTCTGTGGTAGCCATGTGTGGGTAAAGCTCTGTGGTAGCCATGAGTGGGTAAGTCTCTGTGGTAGCCATGTGTGGGTGATGCTCTGTGGTAGCCATGAGTGGGTAAGTCTCTGTGGTAGCCATGTGTGGGTGATGCTCTGTGGTAGCCATGTGTGGGTAAGGCTCTGTGGTAGCCATGTGTGGGTAAGGCTCTGTGGTAGCCATGTGTGGGTAAGTCTCCGTGGTAGCCATCTGTGGGTAAGGCTCTGTGGTAAGTGATGGATGTTGTATTCTGCATTCCTCCCTCCTCCTCCCCAGGTCCCGCTGGGCCCAGTTCCAGTATGACTGCCAGCCCTCAGAGCACGTTGCCAGCGGTTGCAAGCAGGACAATTACGCAGTCTGTCTCCTTGCCTATACCGGCCTCATAGGTAAGAACTAACACTAACATGTTTGTTAATAATAGGCTTGCAAAACTGGACGGATAAAATTTGCAGATCGTGAGATGCTCCCGTTTATTCAAATGAAACCTGGGGGTAAGCTGGGTAGATGGTGGAGGAATGCAGGTGAGACAGGGGGAGGAAGGCAGGGAGACGGGGGAGCAAGGCAGAGGAGTAAAGAGGAGGAAGGCAGGGAGACGGGGGAGCAAGGCAGAGGAGTAAAGAGGAGGAAGGCAGGGAGACGGGGGAGCAAGGCAGAGGAGCAAAGAGGAGGAAGGCAGGGGAGACGGGAGGAAGGCAGGAGACGGGAGGAAGGCAGGTGAGTAAGGGGGAGGAAGGCAGGTGAGTAAGGGGGGCCAGGGGAGACGGGAGGAAGGCAGGTGAGTAAGGGGGAGGAAGGCAGGGAGACTGGAGGAAGGCAGGTGAGTAAGGGGGGCAGGGGAGGCGGGAGGAAGGCAGGTGAGTAAGGGGGAGGAAGGCAGGAGAGGGAGGAAGGCAGGTGAGTAAGGGGGAGGAAGGCAGGGAGACGGGAGGAAGGCAGGTGAGTAAGGGGGTGGGGGCAGGGAGGCGGAGGAAGGCAGGTGAGTAAGGGGGGGTGGGGGGGGGCAGGGGAGACGGGAGGAAGGCAGGTGAGTAAGGGGGAGGAAGGCAGGGAGACTGGAGGAAGTCAGGTGAGTAAGGGGGTGGGGGCAGGGAGACGGGAGGAAGGCAGGTGAGTAAGGGGGAGGAAGGCAGGTGAGTAAGGGCGGGAAGGCAGGTGAGGAAGGGGGCGAAGGCAGGTGAGTAAGGGGGAAGGCAGGTGAGTAAGGGGGCGAAGGCAGGTGAGTAAGGGGGAAGGCAGGTGAGTAAGGGGGGAGGCAGGTGAGTAAGGGGGGCAGGTGAGTAAGTGGGGGGGGAAGGCAGGTGAGTAGGGGGGGAGGCAGGTGAGTAAGGGGGAAGGCAGGTGAGTAAGGGGGAAGGCAGGTGAGTAAGGGGGGGAGGCAGGTGAGTAAGGGGGGAAGGCAGGTGAGTAAGGGGGGCAGGTGAGTAAGGGGGGGAAGGCAGGTGAGTAAGGGGGAAGGCAGGTGAGTAAGGGGAAGGCAGGTGAGTAAGGGGGGAGGCAGGTGAGTAAGGGGGAGGAAGGCAGGTGAGAAAGGGGGAGGAAGGCAGGTGAGTAAGGGGGAAGGCAGGTGAGTAAGGGGGGAGCAGGTGAGTAAGGGGGAAGGCAGGTGAGTAAGGGGGAGGAAGGCAGGTGAGTAAGGGGGGGAAGGCAGGTGAGTAAGGGGGAGGAAGGCAGGTGAGTAAGGGGGAGGAAGGCAGGGAGGAAGGGGGGAGGAAGGCAGGGGAGTAAGGGGGAAGGCAGGGAGACGGGAGGAAGGCAGGTGAGTAAGGGGGGGAGGTAGGGGAGACGGGAGGAAGGCAGGTGAGTAAGGGGGGGCAGGGGAGACGGGAGGAAGGCAGGTGAGTAAGGGGGAGGAAGGCATGGAGACCGGAGGAAGGCAGGTGTGTAAGGGGGGAAGGCAGGGGGAGACAGGAGGAAGGCAGGTGAGTAAGGGGGTGGCAGGTGAGTAGGGGGAGAAAGGCAGGGAGGCGGGAGGAAGGCAGGGGAGACGGGAGGAAGGCAGGGGAGTAGGGGGGAGGCAGGGGAGACGGGAGGAAGGCAGGGGAGACGGGAGGAAGGCAGGTGAGTAAGGGGGAGGCAGGGGGACGGGAGGAAGGCAGGTGAGTAAGGGGGGCAGGGGAGATGGGAGGAAGGCAGGTGAGTAAGGGGGAGGTAGGGGAGACGGGAGGAAGGCAGGTGAGTAAGGGGGGCAGGGGAGACGGGAGGAAGGCAGGTGAGTAAGGGGGGAGGAAGGCAGGGAGACGGGAGGAAGGCAGGTGTGTAAGGGGGAAGGCAGGGAGACAGGAGGAAGGCAGGTGAGTAAGGGGGTGGCAGGTGAGTAGGGGGAGAAAGGCAGGGAGACGGGAGGAAGGCAGGGGAGTAGGGGGAAGGCAGGGGAGAAGGGAGGAAGGCAGGGGAGACGGGAGGAAGGCAGGTGAGTAAGGGGGAGGCAGGGGAGACGGGAGGAAGGCAGGTGAGTAAGGGGGCAGGGAGATGGGAGGAAGGCAGGTGAGTAGGGGGGAGGCAGGGGAGACGGGAGGAAGGCAGGGGAGTAAGGGGAGGAAGGCAGGGGAGTAAGGGGGGAAGGCAGGTGAGTAAGGGGGAGGAAGGGGGTAAGGGGGAGGAAGGCAGGTGAGTAAGGGGGAGGAAGGCAGGGTGAGTAAGGGGGAGGAAGGCAGGTGAGTAAGGGGGGGAGGAAGGCAGGTGAGTAAGGGGAGGAAGGCAGGTGAGTAAGGGGGAGGAAGGCAGGGAGACTGGAGGAAGGCAGGTGAGTAAGGGGGAGGAAGGCAGGAGACGGGAGGAAGGCAGGTGAGTAAGGGGGAGGAAGGCAGGGGAGTAAGGGGGGGGAAGGCAGGTGAGTAAGGGGGAGGAAGGCAGGTGAGTAAGGGGGAGGAAGGCAGGGGAGTAAGGGGGAGGAAGGCAGGGGAGTAAGGGGGAGGAAGGCAGGGGAGTAAGGGGGGAGGAAGGCAGGGGAGTAAGGGGGGAGGAAGGCAGGGGAGTAAGGGGGAGGAAGGCAGGGGGAGTAAGGGGGGAGGAAGGCAGGGGAGTAAGGGGGAGGAAGGCAGGTGAGTAAGGGGGAGGAAGGCAGGGGAGTAAGGGGGGAGGAAGGCAGGGGGAGTAAGGGGAGGAAGGCAGGGGAGTAAGGGGGAGGAAGGCAGGTGAGTAGGGGGGAGGAAGGCAGGTGAGTAAGGGGGAGGAAGGCAGGTGAGACGGGAGGAAGGCAGGTGAGTAAGGGGGAGGAAGGCAGGGAGACGGGAGGAAGGCAGGTGAGTAAGGGGGAGGAAGGCAGGGGAGGCGGGAGGAAGGCAGGTGAGTAAGGGGGAGGAAGGCACGGGAGGGAGGAGGAAGGCAGGGGAGACGGGAGGAAGGCAGGTGAGTAAGGGGGGAGGCAGGGGGTAGGGGGAGGCAGGGGAGGCGGGAGGAAGGCAGGTGAGTAAGGTGGGGGGCAGGGAGACGGGAGGAAGGCAGGTGAGTAAGGGGGGGAGGCAGGGAGGCGGGAGGAAGGCAGGTGAGTAGGGGGGGAAGGCAGGGGAGACGGGAGGAAGGCAGGGAGACGGGAGGAAGGCAGGTGAGTAAGGGGGAGGAAGGCAGGGAGACAGGAGGAAGGCAGGTGAGTAAGAGGGGAGGAAGGCAGGTGAGTAAGGGGGAGGAAGGCAGGTGAGTAAGGGGGAGGAAGGCAGGAGACAGGAGGAGGAAGGCAGGTGAGTAAGGGGGAGGAAGGCAGGTGAGTAAGGGGGAGGAAGGCAGGTGAGTAAGGGGGAGGAAGGCAGGTGAGTAAGGGGGAGGAAGGCAGGTGAGTAAGGGGGAGGAAGGCAGGTGAGTAAGGGGGAGGAAGGCAGGTGAGTAAGGGGGAGGAAGGCAGGTGAGTAAGGGGGGGGAGGAAGGCAGGTGAGTAAGGGTGGAGGAAGGCAGGTGAGTAAGGGTGGAGGAAGGCAGGAGAGACGGGAGGAAGGCAGGTGAGTAAGGGGGAGGAAGGCAGGTGAGTAAGGGGGAGGAAGGCAGGAGACGGGAGGAAGGCAGGTGAGTAAGGGGAGGAAGGCAGGTGAGTAAGGGGGAGGAAGGCAGGTGAGTAAGGGGGGAGGAAGGCAGGGAGACGGGAGGAAGGCAGATGAGTAAGGGGGAGGAAGGCAGGAGACGGGAGGAAGGCAGGTGAGTAAGGGGGAGGAAGGCAGGTGAGTAAGGGGAGGAAGGCAGGGAGACGGGAGGAAGGCAGGTGAGTAAGGGGAGGAAGACATGGAGATGGGAGGAAGGCAGGTGAGTAAGGGGGGCAGGGAGACAGGAGGAAGGCAGGTGAGTAAGGGGGAGGAAGGCAGGGAGACAGGAGGAAGGCAGGTGAGTAAGGGGGAGGAAGGCAGGAGACAGGAGGAAGGCAGGTGAGTAAGGGGGAGGAAGGCAGGTGAGTAAGGGGAGGCAGGCAGGTGAGTAAGGGGGAGGAAGGCAGGTGAGTAAGGGTGGAGGAAGGCAGGTGAGTAAGGAGGAGGATGGCAGGGGAGACGGGAGGAAGGCAGGTGAGTAAGGGGGAGGAAGGCAGGGGATTAAGGGGGAGGAAGGCAGGGAGATGGGAGGAAGGCAGGTGAGTAAGGGGGAGGAAGGCAGGTGAGTAAGGGGGAGGAAGGCAGGGAGACGGGAGGAAGGCAGGTGAGTAAGGGGGGCAGGAGATGGGAGGAAGGCAGGTGGGTAAGGGGGAGGAAGGCAGGGGAGTAAGGGGGAGGAAGGCAGGGAGGCGGGAGGAAGGCAGGGAGGCGGGAGGAAGGCAGGGGAGTAAGGGGGAGGAAAGCAGGGAGACGGGAGGAAGGCAGGTGAGTAAGGGGGAGGAAGGGAAGACGGGGAGAAAGGGGAGTGAGAGGGAGAGGAAGGCAGGGGAGCCAGAGGAGGAAGGCAGGGGATTAAGGGGGAGGAAGGCAGGGGATTAAGGGGGAGGAAGGCAGGGGATTAAGGGGGAGGAAGGCAGGGGAGACGGGGGAGGAAGACAGATTTCACTTCTTCCTCTACTGTGAGAAATACTCCAAAATAAGAAAATATTTTTCCAAGAAAATATCTCAATCAATTCCCAACTTTATTAAGGTTACGTTCCTGCAGCTACTCTTCCTGGTGTTTATTATGGACCCCCATTAGTTCCTGTCAAGGCAGCAGCTACTCTTCCTTGGGTTTATTATGGACCCCCATTAGTTCCTGTCAAGGCAGCAGCTACTCTTCCTGGTGTTTATTATGGACCCCCATTAGTTCCTGTCAAGGCAGCAGCTACTCTTCCTGGGGTTTATTATGGACCCCCATTAGTTCCTGTCAAGGCAGCAGCTACTCTTCCTGGGGTTTATTATGGACCCCCATTAGTTCCTGTCAAGGCAGCAGCTACTCTTCCTGGGGTTTATTATGGACCCCATTAGTTCCTGTCAAGGCAGCAGCTACTCTTCCTGGGGTTTATTATGGATCCCCATTAGTTCCTGTCAAGGCAGCAGCTACTCTTCCTGGGGTTTATTATGGACCCCCATTAGTTCCTGTCAAGGCAGCAGCTACTCTTCCTGGGGTTTATTATGGATCCCCATTAGTTCCTGCCAAGGCAGCAGCTACTCTTCCTGGGGTTTATTATGGACCCCCATTAGTTCCTGTCAAGGCAGCAGCTACTCTTCCTGGGGTTTATTATGGATACCCATTAGTTCCTGTCAAGGCAGCAGCTACTCTTCCTGGGGTTTATTATGGATACCCATTAGTTCCTGTCAAGGCAGCAGCTACTCTTCCTGGGGTTTATTATGGATACCCATTAGTTCCTGTCAAGGCAGCAGCTACTCTTCCTGGGGTTTATTATGGATACCCATTAGTTCCTGTCAAGGCAGCAGCTACTCTTCCTGGGGTTTATTATGGATACCCATTAGTTCCTGTCAAGGCAGCAGCTACTCTTCCTGGGGTTTATTATGGATCCCCATTAGTTCCTGTCAAGGCAGCAGCTACTCTTCCTGGTGTTTATTATGGATACCCATTAGTTCCTGCCAAGGCAGCAGCTACTCTTCCTGGGGTTTATTATGGATCCCCATTAGTTCCTGTCAAGGCAGCAGCTACTCTTCCTGGGGTTTATTATGGATCCCCATTAGTTCCTGTCAAGGCAGCAGCTACTCTTCCTGGGGTTTATTATGGATCCCCATTAGGTCCTGTCAAGGCAGCAGCTACTCTTCCTGGGGTTTATTATGGATCCCCATTAGTTCCTGTCAAGGCAGCAGCTACTCTTCCTGGGGTTTATTATGGATCCCCATTAGTTCCTGTCAAGGCAGCAGCTACTCTTCCTGGGGTTTATTATGGATCCCCATTAGTTCCTGCCAAGGCAGCAGCTACTCTTCCTGGGGTTTATTATGGACCCCCATTAGTTCCTGTCAAGGCAGCAGCTACTCTTCCTGGGGTTTATTATGGATACCCATTAGTTCCTGTCAAGGCAGCAGCTACTCTTCCTGGGGTTTATTATGGATACCCATTAGTTCCTGTCAAGGCAGCAGCTACTCTTCCTGGGGTTTATTATGGATACCCATTAGTTCCTGTCAAGGCAGCAGCTACTCTTCCTGGGGTTTATTATGGATACCCATTAGTTCCTGTCAAGGCAGCAGCTACTCTTCCTGGGGTTTATTATGGATACCCATTAGTTCCTGTCAAGGCAGCAGCTACTCTTCCTGGGGTTTATTATGGATCCCCATTAGTTCCTGTCAAGGCAGCAGCTACTCTTCCTGGTGTTTATTATGGATACCCATTAGTTCCTGCCAAGGCAGCAGCTACTCTTCCTGGGGTTTATTATGGATCCCCATTAGTTCCTGTCAAGGCAGCAGCTACTCTTCCTGGGGTTTATTATGGATCCCCATTAGTTCCTGTCAAGGCAGCAGCTACTCTTCCTGGGGTTTATTATGGATCCCCATTAGTTCCTGTCAAGGCAGCAGCTACTCTTACTGGGGTTTATTATGGATCCCCATTAGTTCCTGCCAAGGCAGCAGCTACTCTTCCTGGGGGTTTATTATGGATCCCCATTAGTTCCTGTCAAGGCAGCAGCTACTCTTACTGGGGTTTATTATGGATCCCCATTAGTTCCTGTCAAGGCAGCAGCTACTCTTCCTGGGGTTTATTATGGATCCCCATTAGTTCCTGTCAAGGCAGCAGCTACTCTTCCTGGGGTTTATTATGGATCCCCATTAGTTCCTGTCAAGGCAGCAGCTACTCTTCCTGGGGTTTATTATGGATCCCCATTAGTTCCTGTCAAGGCAGCAGCTACTCTTCCTGGGGTTTATTATGGATCCCCATTAGGTCCTGTCAAGGCAGCAGCTACTCTTCCTGGGGTTTATTATGGATCCCCATTAGTTCCTGTCAAGGCAGCAGCTACTCTTCCTGGGGTTTATTATGGATCCCCATTAGTTCCTGTCAAGGCAGCAGCTACTCTTCCTGGGGTTTATTATGGATCCCCATTAGTTCCTGCCAAGGCAGCAGCTACTCTTCCTGGGGTTTATTATGGACCCCCATTAGTTCCTGTCAAGGCAGCAGCTACTCTTCCTGGGGTTTATTATGGATACCCATTAGTTCCTGTCAAGGCAGCAGCTACTCTTCCTGGGGTTTATTATGGATACCCATTAGTTCCTGTCAAGGCAGCAGCTACTCTTCCTGGGGTTTATTATGGATACCCATTAGTTCCTGTCAAGGCAGCAGCTACTCTTCCTGGGGTTTATTATGGATACCCATTAGTTCCTGTCAAGGCAGCAGCTACTCTTCCTGGGGTTTATTATGGATACCCATTAGTTCCTGTCAAGGCAGCAGCTACTCTTCCTGGGGTTTATTATGGATCCCCATTAGTTCCTGTCAAGGCAGCAGCTACTCTTCCTGGTGTTTATTATGGATACCCATTAGTTCCTGCCAAGGCAGCAGCTACTCTTCCTGGGGTTTATTATGGATCCCCATTAGTTCCTGTCAAGGCAGCAGCTACTCTTCCTGGGGTTTATTATGGATCCCCATTAGTTCCTGTCAAGGCAGCAGCTACTCTTCCTGGGGTTTATTATGGATCCCCATTAGTTCCTGTCAAGGCAGCAGCTACTCTTACTGGGGTTTATTATGGATCCCCATTAGTTCCTGCCAAGGCAGCAGCTACTCTTCCTGGGGGTTTATTATGGATCCCCATTAGTTCCTGTCAAGGCAGCAGCTACTCTTACTGGGGTTTATTATGGATCCCCATTAGTTCCTGTCAAGGCAGCAGCTACTCTTACTGGGGTTTATTATGGATTTTTTTATTTAAAATATATATATATATATATATTTCACCTTTATTTAACCAGGTAGGCTAGTTGAGAACAAGTTCTCATTTGCAACTGCGACCTGGCCAAGATAAAGCTTAGCAGTGTGAACAGACAACACAGAGTTACACATGGAGTAAACAATGAACAAGTCAACAACACAGTAGAAAAAAAAGAGAGTCTATATACATTGTGTGCAAAAGGCATGAGGAGGTAGGCGAATAATTACAATTTAGCAGATTAACACTGGAGTGATAAATGATCAGATGGTCATGTACAGGTAGAGATATTGGTGTGCAAAAAAGCAGAAAAGTAAATAAATATAAACAGTATGGGGATGAGGTAGGTAAAATTGGGTGGGCTATTTACCGATAGACTATGTACAGCTGCAGCGATCGGTTAGCTGCTCAGATAGCAGATGTTTGAAGTTGGTGAGGGAGATAAAAGTCTCCAACTTCAGTGATTTTTGCAATTCGTTCCAGTCACAGGCAGCAGAGAACTGGAACGAAAGGCGGCCAAATGAGGTGTTGGCTTTAGGGATAATCAGTGAGATACACCTGCTGGAGCGTGTGCTACGGGTGGGTGTTGCCATCGTGACCAGTGAACTGAGATAAGGCGGAGCTTTACCTAGCATGGACTTGTAGATGACCTGGAGCCAGTGGGTCTGGCGACGAATATGTAGCGAGGGTCAGTCGACTAGAGCATACAGGTCGCAGTGGTGGGTGGTATAAGGTGCTTTAGTAACAAAATGGATGGCACTGTGATAAACTGCATCCAGTTTGCTGAGTAGAGTATTGGAAGCTATTTTGTAGATGACATCGCCGAAGTCGAGGATCGGTAGGATAGTGTCGTGGAAATTTCCTCTATTTACCAAATCATGAGAGCAAACCACAACACAAGTCAGAGTTATCATAAAGTCCATCTTTAATTATATGAGCTCCATCACAACCCTGTGACTCTCAGATCAATTCAGTGTCTATCAATGAATTCTCTGAGAGCCCCCTCTATATTGCAACTGAGATCCTTTATAGCAAAGATCCACCCCCCCTAGACGACATGACAAACCACAGGTCTTTAGGAACTTACACAAAGAAAATACTTTTCTTCAGAGAGCAGTATCCCCTAGCCAGACAGAGTTGGCTGTAAATTATCATTCAGTTTGGTCTCCTAAACAAAGCTCTTTTTTTCATCCTTGGTACAAAATGGTACCAAGACATTACCCCCACCCTATGATATATATCAAATTGTCATTTAGATACAACCAATTATAAATACAACCAATCCTGGACAAGCTCACGGAGAGGAGAGTGAGGCTATAGGTTAAGATAAAAGGGAGCATGAGAATGATTCCAGACACTGCCACCCTCCTTTCCCCACTAGAAAAAGGTAGGGAGTAAAAGATATGTTTACACGTGATGACACTTTGACCTCTCCCCTCTCTGCGGCCCATGTAACTTAGTCTTGACATAGAACAGATGACTGCAACCACAGTATTATATAAACATACCATTCTGATGAGAAGTAACTTACAAACATATGATGAATATAAAACATCTTACCTATGTTACCAACTAATTCTGAATTATTCCCCAACAATAGTCAGTTTTACTAGGGTAAGTTTGGCGGCGTGAGTGAAGGAGGCTTTGTTGCGGAATAGAAAGCCGACTCTAGATTTGATTTTAGATTGGAGATGTTTGATATGAGTCTGGAAGGAGAGTTTACAGTCTAGCCAGACACCTAGGTACTTATAGATGTCCACATATTCTAGGTCGGAACCATCCAGGGTGGTGATCCCCATTAGTTCCTGCCAAGGCAGCAGCTACTCTTCCTGGGGTTTATTATGGATCCCCATTAGTTCCTGCCAAGGCAGCAGCTACTCTTCCTGGGGTTTATTATGGATCCCCATTAATTCCTGCCAAGGCAGCAGCTACTCGTCCTGGGGTCCAAATCAATTTGTATTAGTCACATGCACAGAATACAGCCTTACAGTGAAATGCTTACTACGAGCCCCTAACCAACAATTTTGTTTAAAAAAAAATGTGGATAAGAATAAGAAATAAGAGTAACAAGTAATTAAAGAGCAGCAGTAAAATAATAATAGCGAGACTATATACAGGCGGGTACCGATACACAGTCGATGTTTTTAAATTTGACCTTAATTTACAGTTACATTACCTGAACACATCAGTTTATATCAGTTACATTACCTGAACACATCAGTTTATATCAATTACATTACCTGAACACATCAGTTTATATCAATTACATTACCTGAACACATCAGTTAATATCAGTTACATTATGTGTAATGTGGCAGGGCTTGCAAACTATTATGGTTTACAAAGGAAAGACAAAGCTGTGAACTGTCCAATGACGTGAGCCTACCAGACAAGCTAAATTCCTTCTATGCTTGCGTCGAGGCAAGCAACACTGAACCATGCATGAGAACACCAGCTGTTCCGGACGTCTGTGATCAAGCTCTCCGTAGCTGATGTGAGTAAGACCTTAAAAAGGTTAACATTCACAAGGGCGCAGAGCCAGACGGATTACCAGGAAGCATACTCAAAGCATGCGCTGACCAGCTGGTAAGTGTCTTCACTGACATTTCCAACCTGTCCCTGACAGAGTCTGTAATAACAGCAGTTGAAGTTGGAAGTTTACATACACTTAGGTTGGAGTCATTAAAACTCATTTTTCTACCACTCCACAGATTTCTTGCTAACAAACTATAGTTTGGGCAAGTTTACTCTTAGAATGACTCACAAGCTGTAATTGCTGACAGAGGTGCTTCTACAAAGTATTGACTCAGGGGTGTGAATACTTATGTAAATTAGATATTTCTGTATTTCATTTTTAATATTATTGTACTAATTTTAACACAAATAATGCTGGGTCAATAATGACCCAATTTGGGTAACTATATTACATCACTGGGTAACTATATTACATCACTGGGTAACTATATTACATCACTGGGTAACTATATTACATCACTGGGTAACTATATTACATCACTGGGTAACTATATTACATTCCCATCACTGGGTAACTATATTACATCACTGGGTAACTATATTACATCACTGGGTAACTATATTACATTCCCATTACTGGGTAACTATATTACATTACTGGGTAACTATATTACATCACTGGGTAACTATATTACATTCCCATCACTGGGTAACTATATTACATCACTGGGTAACTATATTACATCACTGGGTAACTATATTACATTCCCATCACTGGGTAAATATATTACATCACTGGGTAACTATATTACATCACTGGGTAACTATATTACATTCCCATCACTGGGTAACTATATTACATCACTGGGTAACTATATTACATCACTGGGTAACTATATTACATCACTGGGTAACTATATTACATTACTGGGTAACTATATTACATCACTGGGTAACTATATTACATCACTGGGTAACTATATTACATTCCCATCACTGGGTAACTATATTACATCACTGGGTAACTATATTACATCACTGGGTAACTATATTACATCACTGGGTAACTATATTACATTCCCATCACTGGGTAACTATATTACATCACTGGGTAACTATATTACATTCCCATCACTGGGTAACTATATTACATTACTGGGTAACTATATTACATTACTGGGTAACTATATTACATCACTGGGTAACTATATTACATCACTGGGTAACTATATTACATTACTGGGTAACTATATTACATTCCTATCACTGGGTAACTATATTACATCACTGGGTAACTATATTACATCACTGGGTAACTATATTACATCACTGGGTAACTATATTACATCACTGGGTAACTATATTACATTACTGGGTAACTATATTACATCACTGGGTAACTATATTACATTCCCATCACTGGGTAACTATATTACATTACTGGGTAACTATATTACATCACTGGGTAACTATATTACATCACTGGGTAACTATATTACATCACTGGGTAACTATATTACATTACTGGGTAACTATATTACATCACTGGGTAACTATATTACATCACTGGGTAACTATATTACATCACTGGGTAACTATATTACATCACTGGGTAACTATATTACATTCCCATCACTGGGTAACTATATTACATCACTGGGTAACTATATTACATTCCCATCACTGGGTAACTATATTACATCACTGGGTAACTATATTACATCACTGGGTAACTATATTACATTACTGGTTAACTATATTACATCACTGGGTAACTATATTACATCACTGGGTAACTATATTACATTCCCATCACTGGGTAACTATATTACATCACTGGGTAACTATATTACATCACTGGGTAACTATATTACATTCCCATCACTGGGTAACTATATTACATTACTGGGTAACTATATTACATTACTGGGTAACTATATTACATCACTGGGTAACTATATTACATCACTGGGTAACTATATTACATTCCCATCACTGGGTAACTATATTACATCACTGGGTAACTATATTACATCACTGGGTAACTATATTACATTCCCATCACTGGGTAACTATATTACATCACTGGGTAACTATATTACATCACTGGGTAACTATATTACATCACTGGGTAACTATATTACATCACTGGGTAACTATATTACATCACTGGGTAACTATATTACATTACTGGGTAACTATATTACATCACTGGGTAACTATATTACATCACTGGGTAACTATATTACATCACTGGGTAACTATATTACATCACTGGGTAACTATATTACATCACTGGGTAACTATATTACATTCCCATCACTGGGTAACTATATTACATCACTGGGTAACTATATTACATTCCCATCACTGGGTAACTATATTACATCACTGGGTAACTATATTACATCACTGGGTAACTATATTACATTACTGGGTAACTATATTACATCACTGGGTAACTATATTACATCACTGGGTAACTATATTACATCACTGGGTAACTATATTACATTACTGGTTAACTATATTACATCACTGGGTAACTATATTACATTACTGGGTAACTATATTACATCACTGGGTAACTATATTACATTCCCATCACTGGGTAACTATATTACATCACTGGGTAACTATATTACATTCCCATCACTGGGTAACTATATTACATCACTGGGTAACTATATTACATCACTGGGTAACTATATTACATCACTGGGTAACTATGTTACATTACTGGGTAACTATATTACATCACTGGGTAACTATATTACATTCCCATCACTGGGTAACTATATTACATCACTGGGTAACTATATTACATCACTGGGTAACTATATTACATTACTGGTTAACTATATTACATTACTGGTTAACTATATTACATCACTGGGTAACTATATTACATCACTGGGTAACTATATTACATTACTGGTTAACTATATTACATTACTGGTTAACTATATTACATCACTGGGTAACTATATTACATTCCCATCACTGGGTAACTATATTACATCACTGGGTAACTATATTACATCACTGGGTAACTATATTACATCACTGGGTAACTATATTACATTCCCATCACTGGGTAACTATATTACATCACTGGGTAACTATATTACATTCCCATCACTGGGTAACTATATTACATCACTGGGTAACTATATTACATTACTGGTTAACTATATTACATCACTGGGTAACTATATTACATCACTGGGTAACTATATTACATCACTGGGTAACTATATTACATCACTGGGTAACTATATTACATCACTGGGTAACTATATTACATTACTGGGTAACTATATTACATTACTGGGTAACTATATTACATTACTGGGTAACTATATTACATTACTGGGTAACTATATTACATCACTGGGTAACTATATTACATTACTGGGTAACTATATTACATCACTGGGTAACTATATTACATTCCCATCACTGGGTAACTATACTACATTCCCATCACTGGGTAACTATATTACATCACTGGGTAACTATATTACATCACTGGGTAACTATATTACATTCCCATCACTGGGTAACTATATTACATCACTGGGTAACTATATTACATTACTGGGTAACTATATTACATTACTGGGTAACTATATTACATCACTGGGTACCTATATTACATTCCCATCACTGGGTAACTAACTATATTACATCACTGGGTAACTATATTACATCACTGGGTAACTATATTACATTCCCATTACTGGGTAACTATATTACATTCCCATTACTGGGTAACTATATTACATCACTGGGTAACTATATTACATTACTGGGTAACTATATTACATCACTGGGTAACTATATTACATCACTGGGTAACTATATTACATCACTGGGTAACTATATTACATCACTGGGTAACTATATTACATCACTGGGTAACTATATTACATCACAGGGTAACTATATTACATCACTGGGTAACTATATTACATCACTGGGTAACTATATTACATTCCCACCACTGGGTAACTATATTACATCACTGGGTAACTATATTACATCACTGGGTAACTATATTACATCACTGGGTAACTATATTACATCACTGGGTAACTATATTACATTCCCATCACTGGGTAACTATATTACATCACTGGGTAACTATATTACATCACTGGGTAACTATATTACATTACTGGGTAACTATATTACATTACTGGGTAACTATATTACATTACTGGGTAACTATATTACATTACTGGGTAAATATATTACATTACTGGGTAACTATATTACATCACTGGGTAACTATATTACATTACTGGGTAACTATATTACATCACTGGGTAACTATATTACATCACTGGGTAACTATATTACATCACTGGGTAACTATATTACATCACTGGGTAACTATATTACATCACTGGGTAACTATATTACATCACTGGGTAACTATATTACATTACTGGGTAACTATATTACATCACTGGGTAACTATATTACATCACTGGGTAACTATATTACATTCCCATCACTGGGTAACTATATTACATTACTGGTTAACTATATTACATCACTGGGTAACTATATTACATCACTGGGTAACTATATTACATCACTGGGTAAATATATTACATTACTGGGTAACTATATTACATTACTGGGTAAATATATTACATCACTGGGTAACTATATTACATTACTGGGTAACTATATTACATCACCGGGTAACTATATTACATTACTGGGTAACTATATTACATCACTGGGTAACTATATTACATCACTGGGTAACTATATTACATCACCGGGTAACTATATTACATCACTGGGTAACTATATTACATCACTGGGTTATTGTGACCCAGCACTGTTGGGTTATGTGATACCTACCGGGTTTCCATTCACCCTCCAATCCCCCTACCCTGTATCCATTTACCCTCCACTCCCCCTACCGGGTATCCATTTACCCTCCACTCCCCCTACCGGGTATCCATTCACCCTCCACTCCCCCTACCGGGTATCCATTCACCCTCCACTCCCCCTACCGGGTATCCATTTACCCTCCACTCCTCCTACCGGGTATCCATTTACACTCCACTCCCCCTACCGGGTATCCATTTACACTCCACTCCCCCTACCGGGTATCCATTCACCCTCCACTCCCCCTACCGGGTATCCATTTACACTCCACTCCCCCTACCGGGTATCCATTCACCCTTCACTCCACTCCCCCTACCGGGTATCCATTTACCCTCCACTCCCCCTACCGGGTATCCATTTACCCTCCCCTCCCCCTACCGGGTATCCATTTAGCCTCCACTCCCCCTACCGGGTATCCATTTAGCCTCCACTCCCCCTACCGGGTATCCATTCACCCTCCACTCCCCCTACCGGGTATCCATTTACCCTCCACTCCCCCTACCGGGTATCCATTTAGCCTCCACTCCCCCTACCGGGTATCCATTTAGCCTCCCCTCCCCCTACCGGGTATCCATTTAGCCTCCACTCCCCCTACCGGGTATCCATTCACGCTCCACTCCCCCTACCGGGTATCCATTCACCCTCCACTCCCCCTACCGGGTATCCATTCACCCTCCACTCCCCCTACCGGGTATCCATTCACCCTCCACTCCCCCTACCGGGTATCCATTTACCCTCCACTCCCCCTACAGCGTATCCATTTACACTCCACTCCCCCTACCGGGTATCCATTCACCCTCCACTCCCCCTACCGGGTATCCATTCACCCTCCACTCCCCCTACCGGGTATCCATTTAACCTCCACTCCCCCTACCGGGTATCCATTTACCCTCCACTCCACTCCCCCTACCGGGTATCCATTCACCCTCCACTCCCCCTACCGGGTATCCATTCACCCTCCACTCCACTCCCCCTACCGGGTATCCATTTACCCTCCACTCCACTCCCCCTACCGGGTATCCATTCACCCTCCACTCCACTCCCCCTACCGGGTATCCATTCACCCTCCACTCCCCCTACCGGGTATCCATTCACCCTCCACTCCACTCCCGCTACCGGGTATCCATTCACCCTCCACTCCACTCCCCCTACCGGGTATCCATTTACCCTCCACTCCCCCTACCGGGTATCCATTTACCCTCCACTCCCCCTACCGGGTATCCATTTAGCCTCCCCTCCCCCTACCGGGTATCCATTCACCCTCCCTCCCCCTACCGGGTATCCATTTACCCTCCACTCCCCCTACCGGGTATCCATTTACCCTCCCTCCCCCCCTACCGGGTATCCATTTACCCTCCCCTCCCCCTACCGGGTATCCATTCACCCTCCCTCCACTCCCCCTACCGGGTATCCATTTACCCTCCCTCCCCCTACCGGGTATCCATTCACCCTCCCCTCCACTCCCCCTACCGGGTATCCATTTACCCTCCACTCCCCTACCGGGTATCCATTTAACCTCCACTCCCCCTACCGGGTATCCATTTAGCCTCCACTCCCCTTCCGGGTATCCATTTACCCTCCACTCCCCCTACCGGGTATCCATTTACCCTCCCCTCCACTCCCCTACCGGGTATCCATTTACCCTCCCCTCCCCCTACCGGGTATCCATTCACCCTCCCCTCCCCCTACCGGGTATCCATTTACCCTCCCTCTCCCTACCGGGTATCCATTCACCCTCCTCCACTCCCCCTACCGGGTATCCATTCACCCTCCCTCCACTCCCCCTACCGGGTATCCATTTACCCTCCACTCCCCCTACCGGGTATCCATTTACCCTCCCTCCCCCTACCGGGTATCCATTCACCCTCCCCTCCACCCCCTACCGGGTATCCATTTACCCTCCACTCCCCCTACCGGGTATCCATTTACACTCCACTCCCCCTACCGGGTATCCATTTACCCTCCACTCCCCCTACCGGGTATCCATTTACCCTCCACTCCCCTACCGGGTATCCATTTAGCCTCCACTCCCCCCTACCGGGTATCCATTTAGCCTCCCTCCCCTACCGGGTATCCATTTAGCCTCCACTCCCCCTACCGGTATCCATTCACGCTCCACTCCCCCTACCGGGTATCCATTCACCCTCCACTCCCCTACCGGGTATCCATTCACCCTCCACTCCCCTACCGGGTATCCATTCACCCTCCACTCCCCCTACCGGGTATCCATTTACCCTCCACTCCCCCTACCGCGTATCCATTTACACTCCACTCCCCTACCGGGTATCCATTCACCCTCCACTCCCCCTACCGGGTATCCATTCACCCTCCACTCCCCCTACCGGTATCCATTTAACCTCCACTCCCCCTACCGGGTATCCATTTACCCTCCACTCCACCCCCTACCGGTATCCATTCACCCTCCACTCCCCCTACCGGGTATCCATTCACCCTCCACTCCCTCCCCCTACCGGGTATCCATTTACCCTCCACTCCCTCCCCCTACCGGGTATCCATTCACCCTCCACTCCACTCCCCTACCGGGTATCCATTCACCCTCCACTCCCCCTACCGGGTATCCATTCACCCTCCACTCCACTCCCGCTACCGGGTATCCATTCACCCTCCACTCCACTCCCCTACCGGGTATCCATTTACCCTCCACTCCCCCTACCGGGTATCCATTTACCCTCCACTCCCCCTACCGGGTATCCATTTAGCCTCCCCTCCCCTACCGGGTATCCATTCACCCTCCCCCCCCTACCGGGTATCCATTTACCCTCCACTCCCCCGGGTATCCATTTACCCTCCCCTCCCCCTACCGGGTATCCATTTACCCTCCTCCCCCCCTACCGGGTATCCATTCACCCTCCCCTCCACTCCCCCTACCGGGTATCCATTTACCCTCCCCTCCCCCTACCGGGTATCCATTCACCCTCCCTCCACTCCCCCTACCGGGTATCCATTTACCCTCCACTCCCCCTACCGGGTATCCATTTAACCTCCACTCCCCCTACCGGGTATCCATTTAGCCTCCACTCCCCCTTCCGGGTATCCATTTACCCTCCACTCCCCTACCGGGTATCCATTTACCCTCCCCTCCACTCCCCCCTACCGGTATCCATTTACCCTCCCCCCCTACCGGGTATCCATTCACCCTCCCTCCCCCTACCGGGTATCCATTTACCCTCCCTCTCTCCCTACCGGGTATCCATTCACCCTCCCCTCCACTCCCCCTACCGGGTATCCATTCACCCTCCCCTCCACTCCCCCTACCGGTATCCATTTACCCTCCACTCCCCCTACCGGTATCCATTTACCCTCCCCTCCCCCTACCGGGTATCCATTCACCCTCCCTCCACCCCCCTACCGGTATCCATTTACCCTCCACTCCCCCTACCGGGTATCCATTTACACTCCACTCCCCCTACCGGGTATCCATTTACCCTCCACTCCTACCGGGTATCCATTCACCCTCCACTCCCTACCGGTATCCATTCACCCTCCACTCCCATTCACCCCTTTACCCCCTACCGGGTATCCATTCACCCTCCTTTACTCCCTACCGGGTATCCATTTACCCTCCCCCGGGTCCACTCCCCCTACCGGGTATCCATTTAGCCTCCCCTCCCCTACCGGGTATCCATTCACCCTCCCCTCCCCCTACCGGTATCCATTTACCCTCCTCTCCCCCTACCTTTACCCCCCACTCCCCCTACCGGGTATCCATTTACCCTCCCCTCCCCCTTCCACCGGGTATCCATTTACCCTCCTCCACCTCCGGTATCCCTCCCCCTACCGGGTATCCATTTACCCTCCCCTCCACTCCCCCTACCGGGTATCCATTTACCCTCCCTCCCCCTACCGGGTATCCATTCACCGGGTCCATTTACCCTCCACCCCCTACCGGTATCCATTTACCCTCCACTCTCCCTACCGGGTATCCATTTACCCTCCCTCCATTTACCCCCCTACCGGGTATCCATTCACCCTCCCCTCCACTCCCCCTACCGGGTATCCATTTACCCTCCACTCCCCCCCTACCGGGTATCCATTTACCCTCCCCACCCCCCTACCGGGTATCCATTCACCCTCCCCTCCACCCCCTACCGGGTATCCATTTACCCTCCACTCCCCCTACCGGGTATCCATTTACCTCCATTCACCCTCCCTCCACCCCCTACCGGGTATCCATTTACCCTCCACTCCCCTACCGGGTATCCATTTACCCTCCACTCCCCCTACCGGGTATCCATTTACCCTCCACTCCATCCATTCCCCCCACTCCGGGTATCCATTCATCCATTCCACCCCCCTTTATCTCCCCCTACCGGGTATCCATTTACCCTCCCTCCACTCCCCTACCAGGTATCCATTTACACTCCACTCCCCCTACCGGGTATCCATTCACCCTCCCTCCCCCTACCGGTATCCATTTACCCTCCACTCCCCCTACCGGGTATCCATTTACCCTCCACTCCCCCTACCGGTATCCATTCACCCTCCACTCCCCCTACCGGGTATCCATTCACCCTCCACTCCCCCTACCGGGTATCCATTCACCCTCCACTCCCCCTACCGGGTATCCATTCACCCTCCACTCCCCCTACCGGGTATCCATTTACCCTCCACTCCCCCTACCGGTATCCATTCACCCTCCACTCCCCCTACCGGGTATCCATTTAGCCTCCACTCCCCCTACCGGGTATCCATTTAGCCTCCACTCCCCCTACCGGGTATCCATTTACCCTCCACTCCCCCCTACCGGGTATCCATTCACCCTCCACTCCCCCTACCGGGTATCCATTCACCCTCCACTCCCCCTACCGGGTATCCATTTAGCCTCCACTCCACTCCCCTACCGGGTATCCATTCACCCTCCACTCCCCCTACCGGGTATCCATTCACCCTCCACTCCCCTACCGGGTATCCATTTAGCCTCCCCCACTCCCCCTACCGGGTATCCATTTACCCTCCACTCCCCCTACCGGGTATCCATTCACCCTCCACTCCCCTACCGGGTATCCATTCACCCTCCACTCCCCCTACCGGGTATCCATTCACCCTCCACTCCCCCTACCGGGTATCCATTCACCCTCCACTCCCCCTACCGGGTATCCATTTACCCTCCACTCCCCCTACCGGGTATCCATTCACCCTCCACTCCCCCTACCGGGTATCCATTTAGCCTCCACTCCCCCTACCAGGTATCCATTCACCCTCCCCTCCACCCTCCATATTCCCCGTTCATAGTCTGTGGAAAACAATATGCTCTGGGAATTGTTCTTTTGAAACAGAACATGTATATTTGTTAAGACTATTAGTAGTTGTAACGGTCGTCGTATGAAGGAGAGGACCAAAGCGCAGCATGGTAAGTGTTCATCTTGATTTTTAATACGAATAGTGAACACTGAAACAAAAACAATAAAATGACAAACAAACAGTCCTGAACGGTGAAATAAAACGCAGAACAGAAAATAAACACCTACGAAGCACAAGTGGGAAAAGGCTACCTAAGTATGATTCTCAATCAGAGACAACTAACGACACCTGCCTCTGATTGAGAACCATACCAGGTCAAACGCAAACACAACATAGAAAACGGAACATAGACAACCCACCCAACTCACGCCCTGACCATACTAAAACAAAGACATAACAAAAGAACTAAGGTCAGAACGTGACAGTAGTGCAACATGTGAATATTTGTGTCAGAGCAGTCTGCCTCAACCAACATGTGTCAGAGCAGTCTGCCTCAACCAACATATGTCAGAGCAGTCTGCCTCAACCAACATATGTGTGTCAGAGCAGTCTGCCTCAACCAACATGTGTCAGAGCAGTCTGCCTCAACCAACATATGTGTGTCAGAGCAGTCTGCCTCAACCAACATGTGTGTCTGAGAAGTCTGCCTCAACCAACATATGTCAGAACAGTCTGCCTCAACCAACATATGTGGGGTCAGAGCAGTCTGCCTCAACCAACATATGTGTGTCAGAGCAGTCTGTCTCAACCAACATATGTCAGAGCAGTCTGCCTCAACCAACATATGTGTGTCAGAGCAGTCTGTCTCAACCAACATATGTCAGAGCAGTCTGCCTCAACCAACATATGTCAGAGTAGTCTGCCTCAACCAACATATGTGTGTCAGAGCAGTCTGTCTCAACCAACATATGTCAGAGCAGTCTGCCTCAACCAACATATGTCAGAGCAGTCTGCCTCAACCAACATATGTGTGTCTGAGCAGTCTGCCTCAACCAACATCCCGTCAGTAGAGGATGCCTGGATATTTTTTAAAAATGCCTTCCTAACAATGTTAAATAAACATGCCCCATTCAAGAAAATTAGAACCAGGAACAGATATAGCCCTTGGTTCTCCCCAGACCTGACTGCCCTTAACCAACACAAAAACATCCTATGGCGTTCTGCATTAGCATCGAACAGCCCCCGTGATATGCAGCTGTTCAGGGAAGCTAGAAACCGTTATACACAGGCAGTTAGAAAAGCCAAGGCTAGCTTTTTCAAGCAGAAATTTGCTTCCTGCAACACTAACTCTAAAAAGTTCTGGGACACTGTAAAGTCCATGGAGAATAAGAACACCTCCTCCCAGCTGCCCACTGCACTGAAGATAGGAAACACTGTCACCACTGATAAATCCACCATAATTGAGAATTTCAATAAGCATTTTTCTACGGCTGGCCATGCTTTCCACCTGGCAACTCCTACCCCGGTCAACAGCACTGCACCCCCAACAGCAACTCGCCCAAGCCTTCCCCATTTCTCCTTCTCCCAAATCCATTCAGCTGAAGTTCTGAAAGAGCTGAAAAATCTGGACCCCTACAAATCAGCCGGGCTAGACAATCTGGACCCTTTCTTTCTAAAATTATCTGCCGAAATTGTTGCCACCCCTATTACTAGCCTGTTCAACCTCTCTTTTGTGTCATCTGAGATTCCCAAAGATTGGAAAGCAGCTGCGGTCATCCCCCTCTTCAAAGGGGGGACACTCTTGACCCAAACTGCTACAGACCTATATCTATCCTACCATGCCTTTCTAAGGTCTTGAAAGCCAAGTCAACAAACAGATTACCGACCATTTCGAATCTCACCATACCTTCTCTGCTATGCAATCTGGTTTCAGAGCTGGTCATGGGTGCACCTCAGCCACGCTCAAGGTCCTAAACGATATCTTAACCGCCATCGATAAGAAACATTACTGTGCAGCCGTATTCATTGATCTGGCCAAGGCTTTCGACTCTGTCAACCACCACATCCTTATCGGCAGACTCGACAGCCTTGGTTTCTCAAATGATTGCCTCGCCTGGTTCACCAACTACTTCTCTGATAGAGTTCAGTGTGTCAAATCGGAGGGTCTGCTGTCCGGACCTCTGGCAGTCTCTATGGGGGTGCCACAGGGTTCAATTCTTGGACCGACTCTCTTCTCTGTATACATCAATGAGGTCGCTCTTGCTGCTGGTGAGTCTCTGATCCACCTCTACGCAGACGACACCATTCTGTATACTTCCGGCCCTTCTTTGGACACTGTGTTAACAACCCTCCAGGCAAGCTTCAATGCCATACAACTCTCCTTCCGTGGCCTCCAATTGCTCTTAAATACAAGTAAAACTAAATGCATGCTCTTCAACCGATCGCTACCTGCACCTACCCGCCTGTCCAACATCACTACTCTGGACGGCTCTGACTTAGAATACGTGGACAACTACAAATACTTAGGTGTCTGGTTAGACTGTAAACTCTCCTTCCAGACCCATATCAAACATCTCCAATCCAAAGTTAAATCTAGAATTGGCTTCCTATTTCGCAACAAAGCATCCTTCACTCATGCTGCCAAACATACCCTTGTAAAATTGACCATCCTACCAATCCTCGACTTTGGCGATGTCATTTACAAAATAGCCTCCAATACCCTACTCAACAAATTGGATGCAGTCTATCACAGTGCTATCCGTTTTGTCACCAAAGCCCCATATACTACCCACCATTGCGACCTGTACGCTCTCGTTGGCTGGCCCTCGCTTCATACTCGTCGCCAAACCCACTGGCTCCATGTCATCTACAAGACCCTGCTAGGTAAAGTCCCCCTTATCTCAGCTCGCTGGTCACCATAGCATCTCCCACCTGTAGCACACGCTCCAGCAGGTATATCTCTCTAGTCACCCCCAAAACCAATTCTTTCTTTGGCCGCCTCTCCTTCCAGTTCTCTGCTGCCAATGACTGGAACGAACTACAAAAATCTCTTAAATTGGAAACACTTATCTCCCTCACTAGCTTTAAGCACCAACTGTCAGAGCATCTTACAGATTACTGCACCTGTACATAGCCCACCTATAATTTAGCCCAAACAACTACCTCTTTCCCAACTGTATTTAATTTATTTATTTATTTTGCTCCTTTGCACCCCATTATTTTTATTTCTACTTTGCACATTCTTCCATTGCAATACTACCATTCCAGTGTTTTACTTGCTATATTTTATTTACTTTGCCACCATGGCCTTTTTTGCCTTTACCTCCCTTCTCACCTAATTTGCTCACATTGTATATAGACTTGTTTTTTTTACTGTATTATTGACTGTATGTTTGTTTTACTCCATGTGTAACTCTGTGTCGTTGTATGTGTCGAACTGCTTTGCTTTATCTTGGCCAGGTCGCAATTGTAAATGAGAACTTGTTCTCAACTTGCCTACCTGGTTAAATAAAGGTGAAATAAATAAAATAAATAAAAAACATGTGTGTCTGAGCAGTCTGCCTCAACCAACATATGTCAGAGCAGTCTGCCTCAACCAACATGTGTGTCAGAGCAGTCTGCCTCAACCAACATGTGTGTCAGAGCAGTCTGCCTCAACCAACATATGTGTGTCAGAGCAGTCTGCCTCAACCAACATGTGTGTCTGAGCAGTCTGCCTCAACCAACATATGTCAGAGCAGTCTGCCTCAACCAACATATGTCAGAGCAGTCTGTCTCAACCAACATATGTCAGAGCAGTCTGCCTCAACCAACATATGTCAGAGCAGTCTGCCTCAACCAACATGTGTGTGTCTGAGCAGTCTGCCTCAACCAACATATGTCAGAGCAGTCTGCCTCAACCAACATATGTCAGAGCAGTCTGCCTCAACCAACATATGTCAGAGCAGTCTGCCTCAACCAACATATGTCAGAGCAGTCTGCCTCAACCAACATATGTGTGTCAGAGCAGTCTGCCTCAACCAACATGTGTGTCTGAGCAGTCTGCCTCAACCAACATATGTCAGAGCAGTCTGCCTCAACCAACATATGTCAGAGCAGTCTGTCTCAACCAACATATGTCAGAGCAGTCTGCCTCAACCAACATATGTCAGAGCAGTCTGCCTCAACCAACATATGTCAGAGCAGTCTGCCTCAACCAACATATGTCAGAGCAGTCTGTCTCAACCAACATATGTGTGTCAGAGCAGTCTGTCTCAACCAACATATGTCAGAGCAGTCTGTCTCAACCAACATATGTGTGTCAGAGCAGTCTGCCTCAAACAACGTGTGTGTCTGAGCAGTCTGCCTCAACCAACATATGTCAGAGCAGTCTGCCTCAACCAACATATGTGTCAGAGCAGTCTGCCTCAACCAACATATGTCAGAGCAGTCTGCCTCAACCAACATATGTCAGAGCAGTCTGCCTCAACCAACATATGTGTGTCAGAGCAGTCTGCCTCAACCAACATGTGTGTCTGAGCAGTCTGCCTCAACCAACATATGTCAGAGCAGTCTGCCTCAACCAACATATGTCAGAGCAGTCTGTCTCAACCAACATATGTCAGAGCAGTCTGCCTCAATCAACATATGTCAGAGCAGTCTGCCTCAACCAACATATGTCAGAGCAGTCTGCCTCAACCAACATATGTCAGAGCAGTCTGCCTCAACCAACATGTGTGTCAGAGCAGTCTGTCTCAACCAACATGTGTGTGTCAGAGCAGTCTGTCTCAACCAACATGTGTGTGTCAGAGCAGTCTGCCTCAACCAACATATGTCAGAGCAGTCTGTCTCAACCAACATATGTCAGAGCAGTCTGTCTCAACCAACATGTGTGTGTCAGAGCAGTCTGCCTCAACCAACATATGTGTGTCAGAGCAGTCTGCCTCAACCAACATGTGTGTGTCAGAGCAGTCTGTCTCAACCAACATATGTCAGAGCAGTCTGTCTCAACCAACATATGTGTGTCAGAGCAGTCTGCCTCAACCAACATGTGTGTGTCAGAGCAGTCTGCCTCAACCAACATATGTCAGAGCAGTCTGCCTCAACCAACATGTGTGTCAGAGCAGTCTGCCTCAACCAACATGTGTGTGTCAGAGCAGTCTGCCTCAACCAACATATGTCAGAGCAGTCTGTCTCAACCAACATATGTCAGAGCAGTCTGCCTCAAACAACATGTGTGTCAGAGCAGTCTGCCTCAACCAACATGTGTGTCAGAGCAGTCTGCCTCAACCAACATATGTCAGAGCAGTCTGTCTCAACCAACATATGTGTGTCAGAGCAGTCTGCCTCAACCAACATGTGTGTCTGAGCAGTCTGTCTCAACCAACATATGTCAGAGCAGTCTGCCTCAACCAACATATGTCAGAGCAGTCTGCCTCAACCAACATATGTCAGAGCAGTCTGCCTCAACCAACATATGTCAGAGCAGTCTGTCTCAACCAACATATGTGTGTCAGAGCAGTCTGTCTCAACCAACATATGTCAGAGCAGTCTGTCTCAACCAACATATGTGTGTCAGAGCAGTCTGCCTCAAACAACGTGTGTGTCTGAGCAGTCTGCCTCAACCAACATATGTCAGAGCAGTCTGCCTCAACCAACATATGTGTCAGAGCAGTCTGCCTCAACCAACATATGTCAGAGCAGTCTGCCTCAACCAACATATGTCAGAGCAGTCTGCCTCAACCAACATATGTGTGTCAGAGCAGTCTGCCTCAACCAACATGTGTGTCTGAGCAGTCTGCCTCAACCAACATATGTCAGAGCAGTCTGCCTCAACCAACATATGTCAGAGCAGTCTGTCTCAACCAACATATGTCAGAGCAGTCTGCCTCAATCAACATATGTCAGAGCAGTCTGCCTCAACCAACATATGTCAGAGCAGTCTGCCTCAACCAACATATGTCAGAGCAGTCTGCCTCAACCAACATGTGTGTCAGAGCAGTCTGTCTCAACCAACATGTGTGTGTCAGAGCAGTCTGTCTCAACCAACATGTGTGTGTCAGAGCAGTCTGCCTCAACCAACATATGTCAGAGCAGTCTGTCTCAACCAACATATGTCAGAGCAGTCTGTCTCAACCAACATGTGTGTGTCAGAGCAGTCTGCCTCAACCAACATATGTGTGTCAGAGCAGTCTGCCTCAACCAACATGTGTGTGTCAGAGCAGTCTGTCTCAACCAACATATGTCAGAGCAGTCTGTCTCAACCAACATATGTGTGTCAGAGCAGTCTGCCTCAACCAACATGTGTGTGTCAGAGCAGTCTGCCTCAACCAACATATGTCAGAGCAGTCTGCCTCAACCAACATGTGTGTCAGAGCAGTCTGCCTCAACCAACATGTGTGTGTCAGAGCAGTCTGCCTCAACCAACATATGTCAGAGCAGTCTGTCTCAACCAACATATGTCAGAGCAGTCTGCCTCAAACAACATGTGTGTCAGAGCAGTCTGCCTCAACCAACATGTGTGTCAGAGCAGTCTGCCTCAACCAACATATGTCAGAGCAGTCTGTCTCAACCAACATATGTGTGTCAGAGCAGTCTGCCTCAACCAACATGTGTGTCTGAGCAGTCTGTCTCAACCAACATATGTGTGTCAGAGCAGGCTGCCTCAACCAACATATATGTGTCAGAGCAGTCTGCCTCAACCAACATATGTCAGAGCAGTCTGCCTCAACCAACATGTGTGTCTGAGCAGTCTGCCTCAACCAACATGTGTGTCAGAGCAGTCTGCCTCAAACAACAAGGTTGCACAATTAGATTCCCCAACTGATTCTGTATTTTAAATGTTGCATAGATGTCTCATTTCACATCTCCCCTTCCATCCCCCCCTCTCGCCCTGCCTCTCTCTCACCCTCCCGCCCTGCCTCTCTCTCACCCTCCCGCCCTGCCTCTCTCTCACCCTCCCGCCCTGCCTCTCTCTCACCCTCCCGCCCTGCCTCTCTCTCACCCTCCCGCCCTGCCTCTCTCACCCTCTCGCCCTGCCTCTCTCACCCTCCCGCCCTGCCTCTCTCTTTCACCCTCCCGCCCTGCCTCTCTCTCACCCTCCCGCCCTGCCTCTCTCTCACCCTCCCGCCCTGCCTCTCTCACCCTCCCGCCCTGCCTCTCTCTCACCCTCCCGCTCTGCCTCTCTCTCACCCTCCCGCCCAGCCTCTCTCTCTCACCCTCCCGCCTTCTCTCTCTCACCCTCCCGCCCTGCCTCTCTCTCACCCTCCCCCCCTGCCTCTCTCTCACCCTCCCGCCCTGCCTCTCTCTCACCCTCCCGCCCTGCCTCTCTCTCACCCTCCCGCCTTCTCTCTCTCACCCTCCCGCCCTGCCTCTCTCTCACCCCTCCCGCCCTGCCTCTCTCTCACCCTCCCGCCCTGCCTCTCTCTCTCACCCTCCCGCCCTGCCTGTCTCTCACCCTCCCGCCTTCTCTTTCTCACTCTCCCGCCTTCTCTCTCTCACCCTCCCGCCCTGCCTCTCTCTCACCCTCCCGCCCTGCCTCTCTCTCACCCTCCCGCCTGGCTCTCTCTCACCCTCCCGCCCTGCCTCTCTCTCACCCTCCCGCCTTCTCTCTCTCACCCTCCCGCCCTGCCTCTCTCTCACCCTCCCGCCCTGCCTCTCTCTCACCCTCCCACCCTGCCTCTTTCTCACCCTCCCACCTTCTCTCTCACCCTCCCGCCCTGCCTCTCTCTCACCCTCCCACCTTCTCTCTCTCACCCTCCCGCCCTGCCTCTCTCTCACCCTCCCGCCCAGCCTCTCTCTCACCCTCCCGCCTTCTCTCTCTCACCCTCCCGCCCTGCCTCTCTCTCACCCTCCCGCCCTGCCTCTCTCTCACCCTCCCGCCTGCCTCTCTCACCCTCTCGCCCTGCCTCTCTCACCCTCCGCCCTGCCTCTCTCTCACCCTCCCGCCCTGCCTCTCTCTCACCCTCCCGCCCTGCCTCTCTCTCACCCTCCCGCCTGCCTCTCTCTCACCCTCCCGCCCTGCCTCTCTCTCACCCTCCCGCCCTGCCTCTCTCTCACCCTCCCGCCCCTGCCTCTCTCTCACCCTCCCGCCCTGCCTCTCTCTCACCCTCCCGCCCTGCCTCTCTCTCACCCTCCCGCCCTGCCTCTCTCTCACCCTCACGCCCTGCCTCTCTCACCCTCCCGCCTTCTCTCTCTCACCCTCCCGCCCTGCCTCTCTCTCATCCTCCCGCCCTGCCTCTCTCTCACCCTCCCGCCTGCCTCTCTCTCACCCTCCCGCCCTGCCTCTCTCTCACCCTCCCCAGCCTCTCTCTCACCCTCCGCCTTCTCTCTCTCACCCTCCCGCCCTGCCTCTCTCTCACCCTCCCGCCCTGCCTCTCTCTCACCCTCCCGCCCTGCCTCTTTCTCACCCTCCCACCTTTTCTCTCACCCTCCCTCCTCTCTCTCTCACCCTCCCGCCCTGCCTCTCTCTCTCACCCTCCCGCCCTGCCTCTCTCTCACCCTCCCACCTTCTCTCTCTTCACCCTTCCGCCCTGCCTCTCTCTCACCCTCCCGCCTTCTCTCTCTCACCCTCCCGCCCTGCCTCTCTCTCACCTTCCCGCCCTGCCTCTCTTCTCACCCTCCCGCCCTGCCTCTCTCTCACCCTCCCGCCCTGCCTCTCTCACCCTCCCGCCCTGCCTCTCTCTCACCCTCCCACATTCTCTCTCTCACCCTTCCGCCCTGCCTCTCTTTCACCCTCCCGCCTTCTCTCTCTCACCCTCCCGCCCTGCCTCTCTCTCTCACCTTCCCGCCCTGCCTCTCTCTCACCCTCCCGCCCTGCCTCTCTCTCACCCTCCCGCCCTCTCTCTCTCACCCTCACGCCCTGCCTCTCTCACCCTCCCGCCTTCTCTCTCTCACCCTCCCGCCCTGCCTCTCTCTCACCCTCCCGCCTTCTCTCTCTCACCCTCCCGCCCTGCCTCTCTCTCACCCTCCGCCCTGCCTCTCTCTCACCCTCCCGCCCTGCCTCTCTCTCACCCTCCCGCCCCTGCCTCTCTCTCACCCTCCGCCCTGCCTCTCTCACCCTCCCGCCCTGCCTCTCTCTCACCCTCCCGCCCTGCCTCTCTCTCACCCTCACGCCCTGCCTCTCTCACCCTCCCGCCTTCTCTCTCTCACCCTCCCGCCCTGCCTCTCTCTCACCCTCCCTCCCTGCCTCTCTCTCTCACCCTCCCGCCCTGCCTCTCTCTCACCCTCCCGCCCTGCCTCTCTCTCACCCTCCCGCCTTCTCTCTCTCACCCTCCCGCCCTGCCTCTCTCTCACCCTCCCACCCTGCCTCTCTCTCACCCTCCCGCCCTGCCTCTCTCTCACCCTCCCGCCTTCTCTTTCTCACTCTCCCGCCTTCTCTCTCTCACCTCCCGCCCTGCCTCTCTCTCACCCTCCCGCCCTGCCTCTCTCTCACCCTCCCGCCCTGGCTCTCTCTCACCCTCCCGCCCTGCCTCTCTCACCCTCCCGCCTTCTCTCTCTCACCCTCCCGCCCTGCCTCTCTCTCACCCTCCCGCCCTGCCTCTCTCTCACCCTCCCACCCTGCCTCTTTCTCACCCTCCCACCTTCTCTCTCTCACCCTACCGCCCTGCCTCTCTCTCACCCTCCCACCTTCTCTCTCTCACCTCCCGCCCTGCCTCTCTCTCACCCTCCCGCCCAGCCTCTCTCTCACCCTCCGCCTTCTCTCTCTCACCCTCCCGCCTGCCTCTCTCTCACCCTCCCGCCCTGCCTCTCTCTCACCCTCCCGCCCTGCCTCTTTCTCACCCTCCCACCTTCTCTCTCTCACCCCCCGCCCTGCCTCTCTCTCACCCTCCCGCCCCCTGCCTCTCTCTCACCCTCCCACCTTCTCTCTCTCACCCTTCCGCCCTGCCTCTCTCTCACCCTCCCGCCTTCTCTCTCTCACCCTCCCGCCCTGCCTCTCTCTCACCTTCCCGCCCTGCCTCTCTCACCCTCCCGCCCTGCCTCTCTCTCACCCTCCCGCCCTGCCTCTCTCTCACCCTCCCGCCCTGCCTCTCTCTCACCCTCCCGCCCTGCCTCTCTCTCCCCTCCCACATTCTCTCTCTCACCCTTCCGCCCTGCCTCTCTTTCACCCTCCCGCCTTCTCTCTCTCACCCTCCGCCCTGCCTCTCTCTCACCTTCCCGCCCTGCCTCTCTCTCACCCTCCCGCCCTGCCTCTCTCTCACCCTCCCGCCCTCCTCTCTCTCTCACCCTCACGCCCTGCCTCTCTCTCCTCCCCTTCTCTCTCTCTCACCTCCCGCCCTGCCTCTCTCACCCTCCCACCTTCTCTCTCTCACCCTCCCGCCCTGCCTCTCTCTCACCCTCCCGCCCAGCCTCTCTCTCACCCTCCCGCCTTCTCTCTCTCACCCTCCCGCCCTGCCTCTCTCTCACCCTCCGCCCTGCCTCTCTCTCACCCTCCCGCCCTGCCTCTCTCACCCTCTCGCCCTGCCTCTCTCACCCTCCCGCCCTGCCTCTCTCTCACCCTCCCGCCCTGCCTCTCTCTCACCCTCCCGCCCTGCCTCTCTCTCACCCTCCCGCCCTGCCTCTCTCTCCCGCCCTCCCTCTCTCTCTCTCCCTCCCGCCCTGCCTCTCTCACCCTCCCGCCCTGCCTCTCTCTCACCCTCCCGCCCTGCCTCTCTCTCACCCTCCCGCCCTGCCTCTCTCTCACCCTCCCGCCCTGCCTCTCTCTCACCCTCCCGCCCTGCCTCTCTCACCCTCCCGCCCTGCCTCTCTCTCACCTCCCACATTCTCTCTCTCACCCTTCCGCCCTGCCTCTCTTTCACCCTCCCGCCTTCTCTCTCTCTCACCCTCCCGCCCTGCCTCTCTCTCACCTTCCCGCCCTGCCTCTCTCTCACCCTCCCGCCCTGCCTCTCTCTCACCCTCCCGCCCTCCCTCTCTCTCACCCTCACGCCCTGCCTCTCTCACCCTCCCGCCTTCTCTCTCTCACCCTCCCCGCCTGCCTCTCTCTCACCCTCCCGCCTTCTCTCTCTCACCCTCCCGCCCCTGCCTCTCTCTCACCCTCCCGCCCTCCCTCTCTCACCCTCCCGCCTGCCTCTCTCTCACCCTCCCGCCCTGCCTCTCTCTCACCCTCCCGCCCTGCCTCTCTCTCACCCCCCGCCCTGCCTCTCTCTCACCCTCCCGCCCTGCCTCTCTCTCACCCTCCCCCGCCCTGCTCTCTCTCACCCTCCCTCGCCCTGCCTCTCTCTCACCTCCCGCCTTCTCTCTCACCCTCCCGCCCTGCCTCTCTCTCACCCTCCCCCCTGCCTCTCTCTCACCCTCCCGCCCTGCCTCTCTCTCACCCTCCCGCCCTGCCTCTCTCTCACCCTCCCGCCTTCTCTCTCTCACCCTCCGCCCTGCCTCTCTCTCACCCTCCCACCCTGCCTCTCTCTCACCCTCCCGCCTTGCCTCTCTCTCACCCTCCCGCCTTCTCTTTCTCACTCTCCCGCCTTCTCTCTCTCACCCTCCCGCCCTGCCTCTCTCTCACCCTCCCGCCCTGCCTCTCTCACCCTCCCGCCCTGGCTCTCTCTCACCCTCCCGCCCTGCCTCTCTCTCACCCTCCCGCCTTCTCTCTCTCACCCTCCCGCCCTGCCTCTCTCTCACCCTCCCGCCCTGCCTCTCTCTCACCCTCCCACCCTGCCTCTTTCTCACCCTCCCACCTTCTCTCTCTCACCCTCCCGCCCTGCCTCTCTCTCACACCTCCCACCTTCTCTCTCTCACCCTCCCGCCCCTGCCTCTCTCTCACCCTCCCGCCCAGCCTCTCTCACCCTCCCGCCTTCTCTCTCTCACCCTCCCGCCCTGCCTCTCTCTCACCCTCCCGCCCTGCCTCTTTCTCACCCTCCCACCTTCTCTCTCTCACCCTCCCGCCCTGCCTCTCTCTCACCCTCCCGCCCTGCCTCTCTCTCACCCTCCCGCCCTGCCTCTCTCTCACCCTCCCACCTTCTCTCTCACCCTTCCGCCCTGCCTCTCTCTCACCCTCCCGCCTTCTCTCTCTCACCCTCCCGCCCTGCCTCTCTCTCACCTTCCCGCCCTGCCTCTCTCACCCTCCCGCCCTGCCTCTCTCTCACCCTCCCGCCCTGCCTCTCTCTCACCCTCCCGCCCTGCCTCTCTCTCTCACCCTCCCGCCCTGCCTCTCTCTCACCTCTACCCTTCTCTCTCTCACCCTCCCGCCTGCCTCTCTCACCCTCCCGCCCTGCCTCTCTCTCACCCTCCGCCCTGCCTCTCTCTCACCCTTCCGCCCTGCCTCTCTCTCACCCTCCCGCCTTCTCTCTCTCACCCTCCCGCCCTGCCTCTCTCTCACCCTCCCGTCCTGCCTCTCTCTCACCCTCCCGCCTTCTCTCTCTCCAGGCAGTACGATAACGCCTAACTACCTGGATAACTCGACGTCTAATGTGGGTCCGTGGTGTTCGTGCTCTGCCTCCGGGAACCACCGAGAGCAGTGCGATGACTTCCTGGAATATTTCCATGACAACATCTGCCTGAGTGAGTGACAGCACCAGTCAACGTGCACTATAGTAACCGTAGAAACACTGTCAATTAACAACAACACACTATAGCTGTAGTAACACTGCCGCCAAAACACTACAACTGTAGTAACACTGTCAAATTACCACCACACCATCAACATTGTCTGCCATAACACCACTAACACTATGGACAAGTGTTTCAGCCCCTCACCATACTGTACAATAAACTGGTGTTAGTTCAGCTGCCTGTCTGGAGATTCCTCATCAGTTAAGGTAGTTAAGCCAGGGCTCTCCAACAAATAGATAAATGAGTTAAGGTAGTTAAGCCAGGGCTCTTCAACAGGTAGATAAATTAGTTAAGGTAGTTAAGCCAGGGCTCTCCAACAGGTAGATAAATTAGTTAAGGTAGTTAAGACAGGACTCTCCAACAGGTAGATAAGATAGTTAAGCCAGGGCTCTCCAACAAATAGATAAGTTAGTTAAGACAGGACTCTCCAACAAATAGATAAGTTAGTTAAGGTAGTTAAGCCAGGGCTCTCCAACAGGTAGATAAGTTAGTTAAGGTAGTTAAGACAGGACTCTCCAACAAATAGATAAGTTAGTTAAGGTAGTTAAGCCAGGGCTCTCCAACAGGTAGATAAGTTAGTTAAGGTAGTTAAGACAGGACTCTCCAACAAATAGATAAGTTAGTTAAGGTAGTTAAGCCAGGGCTCTCCAACAGGTAGATAAGTTAGTTAAGGTAGTTAAGCCAGGGCTCTCCAACAGGTAGATAAGATAGTTAAGATAGTTAAGCCAGGGCTCTCCAACAGGTAGATAAGTTAGTTAAGATTGTTAAGCCAGGGCTCTCCAACAGGTAGATAAGTTAGTTAAGATAGTTAAGCCAGGGCTCTCCAACAGGTAGATAAGTTAGTTAAGCCAGGGCTCTCCAACAGGTAGATAAGTTAGTTAAGGTAGTTAAGCCAGGGCTCCCCAACATGTAGATAAGTTAGTTAAGCCAGGGCTCCCCAACATGTAGATAAGTTAGTTAAGGTAGTTAAGCCAGGGCTCTCCAACAGGTAGATACGTTAAGTTTACATACACTTAGGTTGGAGTCATTAAAACTAGTTTTTCAACCACTCCACAAGAGGTTAACAAACTATATTTTGGCAAGTCGGTTAGGACATCTACTTTGTGTAGGTCATTTTTCCAACAATTGTTTACAGACAGATTATTTAACTTATAATTCACTGTATCACAATTTCAGTGGGTCAGAAGTTTACATACCGTACACGAAATTGACTGTATCTTTAAACAGCTTGGAAATTTCTAGAATATGATATCATGGCATTAGAAGCTTTTTTGAGTCATTTGGAGATGTACCTGTGGATGTATTTCAAGGCCTACCTTCAAACTCAGTGCTCTTTGCTTCACATCATGGGAAATTCAATAGAAATCAGCCAAGACCTCAGACAAAAATTGTAGACCTCCTCAAGTCTGGTTCATCCTTGGGAGCAATTTCCAAATGCCTGAAGGGTACCACGTTCATCTGTACAAACAATAGTACGCAACTATAAACACCATGGGACCACGCAGCCGTCATACCGCTCAGGAAGGAGACTCATTCTGTCTCCTAGAGATGAACGTACTTTGGTGTGAAAAGTGAATAAATAAATGCTAAAATAAATAATTATCTCTGTTATTATTCTGATATTTCACATTCTTAAAATAAAGTGGTGATCCTAACTGACCTAAAACAGGGAATTTTTACTAGGATTAAATGTCAGGAATTGTGAAAAACTGAGTTTAAATGTATTTGGCTGAGGTGTATGTAAACTTCCTACTTCAACTGTACTTATGGTGCTGCCTACTCTTCAACTGTACTTATGGTGCTGCCTACTCTTCAACTGTACTTATGGTGCTGCCTACTCTTCAACTGTACTTATGGTGCTGCCTACTCTTCAACTGTACTTATGGTGCTGCCTACCCTTCAACTGTACTTATGGTGCTGCCTACTCTTCAACTGTACTTATGGTGCTGCCTACTCTTCAACTGTACTTATGGTGCTGCCTACTCTTCAACTGTACTTATGGTGCTGCCTACTCTTCAACTGTACTTATGGTGCTGCCTACTCTTCAACTGTACTTATGGTGCTGCCTACTCTTCAACTGTACTTATGGTGCTGCCTACCCTTCAACTGTACTTATGGTGCTGCCTACCCTTCAACTGTACTTATGGTGCTGCCTACTCTTCAACTGTACTTATGGTGCTGCCTACTCTTCAACTGTACTTATGGTGCTGCCTACTCTTCAACTGTACTTATGGTGCTGCCTACTCTTCAACTGTACTTATGGTGCTGCCTACTCTTCAACTGTACTTATGGTGCTGCCTACTCTTCAACTGTACTTATGGTGCTGCCTACTCTTCAACTGTACTTATGGTGCTGCCTACTCTTCAACTGTACTTATGGTGCTGCCTACTCTTCAACTGTACTTATGGTGCTGCCTACTCTTCAACTGTACTTATGGTGCTGCCTACTCTTCAACTGTACTTATGGTGCTGCCTACTCTTCAACTGTACTTATGGTGCTGCCTACTCTTCAACTGTACTTATGGTGCTGCCTACCCTTCAACTGTACTTATGGTGCTGCCTACTCTTCAACTGTACTTATGGTGCTGCCTACTCTTCAACTGTACTTATGGTGCTGCCTACTCTTCAACTGTACTTATGGTGCTGCCTATGGTGCTCTTCAACTGTACTTATGGTGCTGCCTACTCTTCAACTGTACTTATGGTGCTGCCTACTCTTCAACTGTACTTATGGTGCTGCCTACCCTTCAACTGTACTTATGGTGCTGCCTACTCTTCAACTGTACTTATGGTGCTGCCTACTCTTCAACTGTACTTATGGTGCTGCCTACTCTTCAACTGTACTTATGGTGCTGCCTACTCTTCAACTGTACTTATGGTGCTGCCTACTCTTCAACTGTACTTATGGTGCTGCCTACTCTTCAACTGTACTTATGGTGCTGCCTACTCTTCAACTGTACTTATGGTGCTGCCTACTCTTCAACTGTACTTATGGTGCTGCCTACTCTTCAACTGTACTTATGGTGCTGCCTACTCTTCAACTGTACTTATGGTGCTGCCTACTCTTCAACTGTACTTATGGTGCTGCCTACTCTTCAACTGTACTTATGGTGCTGCCTACTCTTCAACTGTACTTATGGTGCTGCCTACTCTTCAACTGTACTTCTGCCTTCACTCTTCAACTGTACTTATGGTGCTGCCTACTCTTCAACTGTACTTATGGTGCTGCCTACTCTTCAACTGTACTTATGGTGCTGCCTACTCTTCAACTGTACTTATGGTGCTGCCTACTCTTCAACTGTACTTATGGTGCTGCCTACTCTTCAACTGTACTTATGGTGCTGCCTACTCTTCAACTGTACTTATGGTGCTGCCTACTCTTCAACTGTACTTATGGTGCTGCCTACTCTTCAACTGTACTTATGGTGCTGCCTACTCTTCAACTGTACTTATGGTGCTGCCTACTCTTCAACTGTACTTATGGTGCTGCCTACTCTTCAACTGTACTTATGGTGCTGCCTACTCTTCAACTGTACTTATGGTGCTGCCTACTCTTCAACTGTACTTATGGTGCTGCCTACTCTTCAACTGTACTTATGGTGCTGCCTACTCTTCAACTGTACTTATGGTGCTGCCTTCACTCTTCAACTGTGCTTATGGTGCTGCCTACTCTTCAACTGTACTTATGGTGCTGCCTACTCTTCAACTGTACTTATGGTGCTGCCTACTCTTCAACTGTACTTATGGTGCTGCCTACTCTTCAACTGTACTTATGGTGCTGCCTACTCTTTCAACTGTACTTATGGTGCTGCCTACTCTTCAACTGTACTTATGGTGCTGCCTACTCTTCAACTGTACTTATGGTGCTGCCTACTCTTCAACTGTACTTATGGTGCTGCCTACTCTTCAACTGTACTTATGGTGCTGCCTACTCTTCAACTGTACTTATGGTGCTGCCTACTCTTCAACTGTACTTATGGTGCTGCTGCTACTCTTCAACTGTACTTATGGTGCTGCCTACTCTTCAACTGTACTTATGGTGCTGCCTACTCTTCAACTGTACTTATGGTGCTGCCTACTCTTCAACTGTACTTATGGTGCTGCCTACTCTTCAACTGTACATATGGTGCTGCCTACTCTTCAACTGTGCTTATGGTGCTGCCTACTCTTCAACTGTACTTATGGTGCTGCCTACTCTTCAACTGTACTTATGGTGCTGCCTACTCTTCAACTGTACTTATGGTGCTGCCTACTCTTCAACTCTTCAACTGTACTTATGGTGCTGCCTACTCTTCAACTGTGCTTATGGTGCTGCCTACTCTTCAACTGTACTTATGGTGCTGCCTACTCTTCAACTGTACTTATGGTGCTGCCTACTCTTCAACTGTACTTATGGTGCTGCCTACTCTTCAACTGTACTTATGGTGCTGCCTACTCTTCAACTGTACTTATGGTGCTGCCTACTCTTCAACTGTACTTATGGTGCTGCCTACTCTTCAACTGTACTTATGGTGCTGCCTACTCTTCAACTGTACTTATGGTGCTGCCTTCAACTCTTCAACTGTACTTATGGTGCTGCCTACTCTTCAACTGTACTTATGGTGCTGCCTACTCTTCAACTGTACTTATGGTGCTGCCTACTCTTCAACTGTACTTATGGTGCTGCCTACTCTTCAACTTATGAGACGAGTAATGTAGGCTATGTAATCATTATTAAAGTGACTAGTGATGCCTTTATCAAGTCCATTTACTTAAGTGGCTGGAGTTGAGTCTGTATGTTGGCAACAGCCTCTCAATGTTAGTGGTGGCTGTTTAACAGTCTGATGGCCTTGAGATAGAAGCTGTTTAACCGTCTGATGGCCTTGAGATAGAAGCTGTTTTTCAGTCTCTCTGTCCCAGCTTTGATGCACCTGTACTGACCTCGCCGTCTGGATGATAGTGGAGTGAACAGGCAGTGGCTCGGGTGGTTGTTGTCCTTGATGATCTTTATGGCCTTCCTGTAACATCGGGTGGTGTAGGTGTCCTGGAGGGCAGGTAGTTTCCCCCCCGGTGATGCGTTGTGCAGACCTCACTACCCTCTGGAGAGCCTTGCGGTTGAGGGCGGTACAATTGCCATACCAGGCGGTGATACAGCCCGACAGGATGCTCTCGATTGTGCATCTGTCAAAGTTTGTGAGTGTTTTAGATGACAAGCCAAATTTCTTAAGCCTCCTGAGGTTGTGTGGGTGGACCATTTCAGTTTGTCAGTGATGTGTACCCCGAGGAACTTAAAATCGATCCACCTTCTCCACCCCTGCTCATCGATGTGGATGGGGGGGGCTCCCTCTGCTGTTTCCTGAAATCCACGATCATCTCCTTTGTTTTGTTGACATTGAGTGAGAGGTTATTTTCCTGACATCACTAGGAGGGCCCTCACCTCTTCCCTGTAGGCCGTCTCGTTGTTGTTGGTAATCAAGCCTACCACTGTAGTGTCGCCTGCAAACTTGATAACTGAGTTGGAGGCGTGCATGGCCACGCAGTCATGGGTGAACAGGGAGTACAGGAGAGGGCTCAGAACGCACCCTTGTGGGGCCCCAGTGTTGTGGATCAGCGGGGTGGAGATGTTGTTACCTACCCTCACCGCCTGGGGGCGGCCCGTCAGGAAGTCCAGTACCCAGTTGCACAGGGCGGGGTCGAGGCCCAGGGTCTCGAGCTTGATGACGAGCTTGGAGGGTACTATGGTGTTAAATGCCGAGCTGTAATCGATGAACAGCATTCTCACATAGGTATTCCTCTTGTCCAGATGGGTTAGGGCAGTGTGGTTGAGATTACGTCATTTGTGGACCTATTGGGGCGGTAAGCAAATTGGAGTGGGTCTAGGGTGTCAGGTAGGGTGGAGGTGATGTGGTCCTTGACTAGTCTCTCAAAGCACTTCATGATGACGGAAGTGAGTACTACGGGGCGGTAGTCATTTAGTTCAGTTATCTTTGCCTTCTTGGGTACAGGAACAATAGTGGCCATCTTGAAGCATGTGGGGACAACAGACTGGGATAGGGATTGGTTGAATATGTCCGTAAACACACCAGCCAGCTGATCTGCACATTCTCTGAGGACGCGGCGAGGGATTCCTTCTGGACCGGCAGCCTTGCGAGAGTTAACACGTTTAAATGTTTTACTCAAATCAAATGTTATTTGTCACATACACATGGTTAGCAGATGTTAATGCGAGTGTAGCGAAATGCTTGTGCTTCTAATTCCGTCCATGCAGTAATATCTTAACAAGTAATCTAACCTAACAATTTCACAACAACTACCTTAAATAGACAAGTGTAAAGGAATGAATAAGAATATGTACATATAAATATATGGATGAGTGATGGCCGAACGGCATAGGCAAGATGCAGTAGATGGTACAGAGTACAGTATATACATATGAGATGAGTAATGTAGGGTATGTAAACATTATATTAAGTGGCTAGTGATACATGTATTACATCAAGATGCAGTAGATAGTATAGAGTACAGTATATACATATGAGATGAGTAATGTAGGGTATGTAAACATTATATAAAGTGGCATTGTTTAGTGATACATTTATTACATACATTTTTCCATTATTAAAGTGGCTGGAGTTGAGTCAGTGTGTTGGCAGCTTCTGGAGAGCCTTTCGGTTGTGGGAGGAGCCACACCAGGTGTGCATCTGTAGAAGTTTGTGAAGCCCGGTAGTGTTTTTGGTGACAAGCCGAATTTCTTCAGCCGCCTTCTTCACCACGCTGTCTGTGTGGGTGGAACATTTCAGTTTGTCCGTGATGTGTACGCCGAGGAACTTACCTTTCCACCCGTACCAGGCGGTGATACAGCCCGCCAGGATGCTCTCGATTGTGCATCTGTAGAAGTTTGTGAGTGCTTTTGGTGACAAGCTGAATTTCTTCAGCCTCCTGAGGTTGAAGAGGCGCTGCTGCGCCTTCTTCACGACGCTGTCAGTGTGAGTGGACCAATTCAGTTTGTCTGTGATGTGTATGCCGAGGAACTTAAAACTTGCTACCCTCTCCACTACTGTCCCGTCGATGTGGATAGGGGGCTGCTCCCTCTGCTGTTTCCTGAAGTCCACGATCATCTCCTTTGTTTTGTTGACATTGAGTGAGAGGTTATTTTCCTGACACCACACTCCGAGGGCCCTCACCTCCTCCCTGTAGGCCGTCTCGTCATTGTTGGTAATCAATCCTACCACTGTAGTGTTGTCTGCAAACTTGATGACGTTGGCCACGGAGAAGGAGAGCCCACAGGCTTTGGTAGCGGGCTGTTGTCAGTGGTACCGTATTGTCAAAGTGAGAAAATAAGTTGTTTAATTTGTCTGGGAGCAAGACGGGTTATCTTTTGTAATCTGTGATTGACTGTAGACCCTGCGGGGTTATGTAGCCAGACAGTGATGCTAATGATAATAATAATAATTATTATTATAATAATCAGAACGGTCTTGTGGGGAGACAGAAACACTTTCCCCAAAACCTTCTCAATTAAATGTTAGCTACAAAGTAGACTGTATAATAATTATTTGCATCAATTGGGTGGCGATTATTTTGCCAAAGATTATTATTTTGCCATTTTGCCATGATGTGCTGTAGCAGTAGGCCTAACAGCAGTAGGCCTAACAGCAGTAGGCCTAACAGCAGAAACACAGAAATACTGACATTCCTCTCTTGCTAGATGCACAATGAATTACAGTCAAAAATCTAAATGTGTTATCATTTTTTTTTACCTCAAAAATGGTCTTCTGATGTGATTTATAGAATCCACCTCTACCCAAATCTAACTGCCTGTAGCTCAGGACCTAAAGCAAGGATATGCATATTCTTGATACCATTTGAAAGGAAACAATTTGAAGTTTGTGGAAATGTAAAATTAATATTGGAGAATATAACACATTAGATCTGGTTAAAGATAATACAAAGAACATCCAATGAACCTTTCCGTTACAGTTCAAGACTGACCAAGTGTGATGGTTTATTAATACAATTTCAAGTTCCTAACATTTACATTTACATTTAAGTCATTTAGCAGACGCTCTCTCCTCAAACACGGTGTTCTTTCACTGTAAACTCTCCTCAAACACGGTGTTCTTTCACTGTAAACTCTCCTCAAACACGGTGTTCTTTCACTGTGCACTCTCCTCAAACACGGTGTTCTTTCACTGTGCACTCTCCTCAAACACGGTGTTCTTTCACTGTGCACTCTCCTCAAACACGGTGTTCTTTCACTGTGCACTCTCCTCAAACACGGTGTTCTTTCACTGTGCACTCTCCTCAAACACGGTGTTCTTTCACTGTGCACTCTCCTCAAACACGGTGTTCTTTCACTGTGCACTCTACTATTATTCAACCATGCTGGTCATTTATGAACATTTGAACATCTTGGCCACGTTCTGTTATAATCTCCACCCGGCACAGCCAGAAGAGGACTGGCCACCCCACATATGCTCTCTCTAATTCTCTCTTTCTTTCTCTCTCTCGGAGGACCTGAGCCCTAGGACCGTGCCCCAGGACTACCTGACATGATGACTCCTTGCTGTCCCCAGTCCACCTGACTGTGCTGCTGCTCCAGTTTCAACTGTTCTGCCTTATTATTATTCGACCATGCTGGTCATTTATGAACATTTGAACATCTTGGTCATGTTCTGTTATAATCTCTACCCGGCACAGCCAGAAGAGGATTGGCCACCCCACATAGCCTGGTTCCTCTCTAGGTTTCTTCCTAGGTTTTGGCCTTTCTAGGGAGTTTATCCTAGCCACCGTGCTTTTACACCTGCATTGTTTGCTGTTTGGGGTTTTAGGCTGGGTTTCTGTACAGCACTTTGAGATATCAGCTGATGTACGAAGGGCTATATAAATACATTTGATTTGATTTGATTTCACTGTGCACTCTCCTCAAACACAGTGTTCTTTCACTGTGCACTCTCCTCAAACACGGTGTTCTTTCACTGTGCACTCTCCTCAAACACGGTGTTCTTTCACTGTGCACTCTCCTCAAACACGGTGTTCTTTCACTGTAAACTCTCCTCAAACACGGTGTTCTTTCACTGTGCACTCTCCTCAAACACGGTGTTCTTTCACTGTGCACTCTCCTCAAACACGGTGTTCTTTCACTGTAAACTCTCCTCAAACACGGTGTTCTTTCACTGTGCACTCTCCTCAAACACGGTGTTCTTTCACTGTGCACTCTCCTCAAACACGGTGTTCTTTCACTGTGCACTCTCCTCAAACACGGTGTTCTTTCACTGTGCACTCTCCTCAAACACGGTGTTCTTTCACTGTGCACTCTCCTCAAACACGGTGTTCTTTCACTGTAAACTCTCCTCAAACACGGTGTTCTTTCACTGTGCACTCTCCTCAAACACGGTGTTCTTTCACTGTGCACTCTCCTCAAACACGGTGTTCTTTCACTGTGCACTCTCCTCAAACACGGTGTTCTTTCACTGTGCACTCTCCTCAAACACGGTGTTCTTTCACTGTGCACTCTCCTCAAACACGGTGTTCTTTCACTGTGCACTCTCCTCAAACACGGTGTTCCTTTACTGTGCACTCTCCTCAAACACGGTGTTCCTTCACTGTGCACTCTCCTCAAACACGGTGTTCCTTCACTGTGCACTCTCCTCAAACACGGTGTTCTTTCACTGTGCACTCTCCTCAAACACGGTGTTCTTTCACTGTGCACTCTCCTCAAACACGGTGTTCCTTCACTGTGCACTCTCCTCAAACACGGTGTTCTTTCACTGTGCACTCTCCTCAAACACGGTGTTCTTTCACTGTGCACTCTCCTCAAACACGGTGTTCTTTCACTGTGCACTCTCCTCAAACACGGTGTTCTTTCACTGTACTCTCCTCAAACACGGTGTTCTTTCACTGTGCACTCTCCTCAAACACGGTGTTCTTTCACTGTGCACTCTCCTCAAACACGGTGTTCTTTCACTGTGCACTCTCCTCAAACACGGTGTTCTTTCACTGTGCACTCTCCTCAAACACGGTGTTCTTTCACTGTAAACTCTCCTCAAACACGGTGTTCTTTCACTGTAAACTCTCCTCAAACACGGTGTTCTTTCACTGTGCACTCTCCTCAAACACGGTGTTCTTTCACTGTGCACTCTCCTCAAACACGGTGTTCTTTCACTGTAAACTCTCCTCAAACACGGTGTTCTTTCACTGTAAACTCTCCTCAAACACGGTGTTCTTTCACTGTGCACTCTTCACTGTGCACTCTCCTCAAACACGGTGTTCTTTCACTGTAAACTCTCCTCAAACACGGTGTTCTTTCACTGTAAACTCTCCTCAAACACGGTGTTCTTTCACTGTGCACTCTCCTCAAACACGGTGTTCTTTCACTGTGCACTCTCCTCAAACACGGTGTTCTTTCACTGTGCACTCTCCTCAAACACGGTGTTCCTTCACTGTGCACTCTCCTCAAACACGGTGTTCTTTCACTGTGCACTCTCCTCAAACACGGTGTTCTTTCACTGTGCACTCTCCTCAAACACGGTGTTCTTTCACTGTAAACTCTCCTCAAACACGGTGTTCTTTCACTGTGCAATCTCCTCAAACACGGTGTTCTTTCACTGTGCACTCTCCTCAAACACGGTGTTCTTTCACTGTGCACTCTCCTCAAACACGGTGTTCTTTCACTGTGCACTCTCCTCAAACACGGTGTTCTTTTACTGTGCACTCTCCTCAAACACGGTGTTCTTTCACTGTAAACTCTCCTCAAACCAGGTGTTCTTTCACTGTAAACTCTCCTCAAACACGGTGTTCTTTCACTGTGCACTCTCCTCAAACACGGTGTTCTTTCACTGTAAACTCTCCTCAAACACGGTGTTCTTTCACTGTAAACTCTCCTCAAACACGGTGTTCTTTCACTGTAAACTCTCCTCAAACACGGTGTTCCTTCACTGTACACTCTCCTCAAACACGGTGTTCCTTCACTGTGCACTCTCCTCAAACACGGTGTTCTTTCACTGTGCACTCTCCTCAAACACGGTGTTCTTTCACTGTGCACTCTCCTCAAACACGGTGTTCCTTCACTGTGCACTCTCCTCAAACACGGTGTTCTTTCACTGTGCACTCTCCTCAAACACGGTGTTCTTTCACTGTGCACTCTCCTCAAACACGGTGTTCTTTCACTGTGCACTCTCCTCAAACACGGTGTTCTTTCACTGTAAACTCTCCTCAAACACGGTGTTCTTTCACTGTGCACTCTCCTCAAACACGGTGTTCTTTCACTGTGCACTCTCCTCAAACACGGTGTTCTTTCACTGTGCACTCTCCTCAAACACGGTGTTCTTTCACTGTGCACTCTCCTCAAACACGGTGTTCTTTCACTGTGCACTCTCCTCAAACACGGTGTTCTTTCACTGTAAACTCTCCTCAAACACGGTGTTCTTTCACTGTGCACTCTCCTCAAACACGGTGTTCTTTCACTGTAAACTCTCCTCAAACACGGTGTTCTTTCACTGTAAACTCTCCTCAAACACGGTGCTCTTTCACTGTAAACTCTCCTCAAACACGGTGTTCTTTCACTGTGCACTCTCCTCAAACACGGTGTTCTTTCACTGTGCACACTCCTCAAACACGGTGTTCTTTCACTGTGCACTCTCCTCAAACACGGTGTTCTTTCACTGTAAACTCTCCTCAAACACGGTGTTCTTTCACTGTGCACTCTCCTCAAACACGGTGTTCTTTCACTGTAAACTCTCCTCAAACACGGTGTTCTTTCACTGTAAACTCTCCTCAAACACGGTGTTCTTTCACTGTGCACTCTCCTCAAACACGGTGTTCTTTCACTGTGCACTCTCCTCAAACACGGTGTTCTTTCACTGTGCACTCTCCTCAAACACGGTGTTCCTTCACTGTGCACTCTCCTCAAACACGGTGTTCTTTCACTGTGCACTCTCCTCAAACACGGTGTTCTTTCACTGTGCACTCTCCTCAAACACGGTGTTCTTTCACTGTAAACTCTCCTCAAACACGGTGTTCTTTCACTGTAAACTCTCCTCAAACACGGTGTTCTTTCACTGTGCACTCTCCTCAAACACGGTGTTCTTTCACTGTAAACTCTCCTCAAACACGGTGTTCTTTCACTGTAAACTCTCCTCAAACACGGTGTTCTTTCACTGTAAACTCTCCTCAAACACGGTGTTCTTTCACTGTAAACTCTCCTCAAACACGGTGTTCTTTCACTGTGCACTCTCCTCAAACACGGTGTTCTTTCACTGTGCACTCTCCTCAAACACGGTGTTCTTTCACTGTGCACTCTCCTCAAACACGGTGTTCTTTCACTGTGCACTCTCCTCAAACACGGTGTTCTTTCACTGTGCACTCTCCTCAAACACGGTGTTCTTTCACTGTGCACTCTCCTCAAACACGGTGTTCTTTCACTGTAAACTCTCCTCAAACACGGTGTTCTTTCACTGTAAACTCTCCTCAAACACGGTGTTCTTTCACTGTAAACTCTCCTCAAACACGGTGTTCTTTCACTGTGCACTCTCCTCAAACACGGTGTTCTTTCACTGTAAACTCTCCTCAAACACGGTGTTCTTTCACTGTAAACTCTCCTCAAACACGGTGTTCTTTCACTGTGCACTCTCCTCAAACACGGTGTTCTTTCACTGTGCACTCTCCTCAAACACGGTGTTCTTTCACTGTGCACTCTCCTCAAACACGGTGTTCCTTCACTGTGCACTCTCCTCAAACACGGTGTTCTTTCACTGTGCACTCTCCTCAAACACGGTGTTCTTTCACTGTGCACTCTCCTCAAACACGGTGTTCTTTCACTGTAAACTCTCCTCAAACACGGTGTTCTTTCACTGTGCAATCTCCTCAAACACGGTGTTCTTTCACTGTGCACTCTCCTCAAACACGGTGTTCTTTCACTGTAAACTCTCCTCAAACACGGTGTTCTTTCACTGTAAACTCTCCTCAAACACGGTGTTCTTTCACTGTAAACTCTCCTCAAACACGGTGTTCTTTCACTGTAAACTCTCCTCAAACACGGTGTTCTTTCACTGTAAACACTCCTCAAACACGGTGTTCTTTCACTGTGCACTCTCCTCAAACACGGTGTTCTTTCACTGTGCACTCTCCTCAAACACGGTGTTCTTTCACTGTGCACTCTCCTCAAACACGGTGTTCTTTCACTGTGCACTCTCCTCAAACACGGTGTTCTTTCACTGTGCACTCTCCTCAAACACGGTGTTCTTTCACTGTGCACTCTCCTCAAACACGGTGTTCTTTCACTGTAAACTCTCCTCAAACACGGTGTTCTTTCACTGTAAACTCTCCTCAAACACGGTGTTCTTTCACTGTGCACTCTCCTCAAACACGGTGTTCTTTCACTGTAAACTCTCCTCAAACACGGTGTTCTTTCACTGTAAACTCTCCTCAAACACGGTGTTCTTTCACTGTGCACTCTCCTCAAACACGGTGTTCTTTCACTGTGCACTCTCCTCAAACACGGTGTTCTTTCACTGTGCACTCTCCTCAAACACGGTGTTCTTTCACTGTAAACTCTCCTCAAACACGGTGTTCTTTCACTGTGCACTCTCCTCAAACACGGTGTTCTTTCACTGTAAACTCTCCTCAAACACGGTGTTCTTTCACTGTAAACTCTCCTCAAACACGGTGTTCTTTCACTGTGCACTCTCCTCAAACACGGTGTTCTTTCACTGTGCACTCTCCTCAAACACGGTGTTCTTTCACTGTGCACTCTCCTCAAACACGGTGTTCCTTCACTGTGCACTCTCCTCAAACACGGTGTTCTTTCACTGTAAACTCTCCTCAAACACGGTGTTCTTTCACTGTAAACTCTACTCAAGACTAAATGAGTAGCTTGTGAAATGTTTCATTTTTTAAATTAGCTCTCATTCTGGAAAATGTTGGAGACCCATGGAGTAGAGCCTCCACACGCACGCACGCACGCACGCACGCACTACCTACCTACCTACCCAAATACCTACCCAACTACCTACCTACCCAACTACCTACCTACCTACCTACCTACCTACCTACATACCTACCTGCCTGCCTGCCTGCCTGCCTGCCTGCCTGCCCAACTGCCTGCCTGCTTGCCTGCCTGCCCAACTACCTGCCTGCTTACCTGCCTGCCTGCATACCTACCTGCCCAACTGCCTGCCTGCCTGCCTAACTGCCTGCCTGCCTGCCCAACTACCTGCCCAACTGCCTGCCTGCCTGCCTGCCTGCCTGCCCAACTGCCTGCCTGCCTGCCTGCCTGCCTGCCCAACTGCCTGCCTGCCTGCCTGCCCAGCTGCCTGCCTGCCTGCACCTGCCTGCCTGCCTGCCTGCCCACTGCCTGCCTGCCTGCCTGCCTGCCCACCCTGCCTGCCTGCCTGCCTGCCACCTGCCTGCCTGCCTGCCTGCCTGCCTGCCTGCCTGCCCACCTGCCTGCCTGCCTGCCTGCCCCACCTGCCCTGCCTGCCTGCCTGCCTGCCTGCCCACCCTGCCTGCCTGCCTGCCTGCCTGCCTGCCTGCCTGCCTGCCTGCCTGCCTGCCCAACCTGCCTGCCTGCCTGCCTGCCTGCCTGCCCACCTACTGCCTGCCTGCCCACCTGCCTGCCTGCCTGCCTGCCCTACTGCCTGCCCACCCACCCACCCACCCACCCACCTGCCTACCTGCCAACTGCCTGCCTGCCTGCCTGCCCAACTGCCTGCCTGCCTGCCTGTCTGCCCACCTGCCTGCCTATCTGCCCACCCAACTGCCTGCCTGCCTGCCTGGCTGCCCACCTGCCTGCCTGCCTGCCTGCCTGCCTGCCTGCCTGCCCAACTACCTGCCTGCCTGCCTGCCTGCCCAACTGCCTGCCTGCTTGCCTGCCTGCCCAACTGCCTGCCTGCATGCCTGCCTGCCCAACTGCCTGCCTGCCTGCCTGCCTGCTACATACCTGCCTGCCCAACTACCACCTGCCTGCCTGCCTGCCTGCCTGCCTGCCTGCCTGCCTGCCAACTGCCTGCCTGCCTGCCTGCCTGCATGCCTGCCTGCCTGCCTGCCTGCCTGCCTGCCCAACCACCTGCCTGCCTGCCTGCCTGCCCAACTGCCTGCCTGCCTGCCTGCCTGCCCAACTGCCTGCCTGCCCAACTGCCTGCCTGCCTGCCTGCCTGCCCCAACTGCCTGCCTGCCTGCCTGCCTGCCCAACTGCCTGCCTGCCTGCCTGCCTGCCTGCCTGCCAACTGCCTGCCTGCCTGCCTGCCTGCCTGCCTGCCTGCCTGCCTACATACCTGCCTGCCTGCCTGCCTGCCTGCCTGCCTGCCTGCCAACTGCCTGCCTGCTTGCCTGCCTGCCCAACTGCCTGCCTGCTTGCCTGCCTGCCTGCATACCTGCCTGCCCAACTGCCTGCCTGCCTGCCTGACTGCCTGCCTGCCTGCCTGCCCAACTGCCTGCCTGCCTGCCTGCCTGCCTGCCTGCCAACCACTGCCTGCCTGCCTGCCTGCCTGCCAACTGCCTGCCTGCCTGCCTGCCCAACTGCCTGCCTGCCTGCATACCTGCCTGCCTGCCTGCCCAACTGCCTGCCTGCCTGCCTGCCTGCCCAACCTGCCTGCCTGCCTGCCTGCCTGCCTGCCTGCCCAACCTGCCTGCCTGCCTGCCTGCCTGCCCAACTGCCTGCCTGCCTGCCTGCCTGCCAACCCACCTGCCTGCCACCTGCCTGCCTGCCTGCCACCTACCTGCCTGCCTGCCCAACTGCCACCCTGCCTGCCTGCCTGCCTGCCTGCCACCCTGCCAACTGCCTGCCTGCCCACCTGCCTGCCTGCCTGCCTGCCTACCCAACTGCCTGCCTGCCTGCCTGCCCACCCACCCACCCACCCACCTGCCTGCCTGCCCAACTACCTGCCTGCCTGCCTGCCTGCCCAACTGCCTGCCTGCCTGCCTGTCTGCCCACCTGCCTGCCTGTCTACCCACCCAACTGCCTGCCTGCCTGCCTGACTGCCTGCCTGCCTGCCTGCCTGCCTGCCTGCCCAACTGCCTGCCTGCCTGCCTGCCTGCCCAACTGCCTGCCTGCTTGCCTGCCTGCCCAACTGCCTGCCTGCATGCCTGCCTGCCCAACTGCCTGCCTGCCTGCCTGCCTGACTGCATACCTGGCTGCCCAACTGCCTGCCCAACTGCCTGCCTGCCTGCCTGCCTGCCTGCCCAACTGCCTGCCTGCCTGCCTGCCTGCCCAACTGCCTGCCTGCCTTCCTGCCTGCCTGCCCAACTGCCTGCCACCTGCCTGCCTGCCTGCCTGCCCACCTGCCTGCCTGCCTGCCTGCCTGCCTGTTGCTACCTGCCTGCCCAACTGCCTGCCTGCCTGCCTGCCTGCCTGCCTGCCTGCCTGCCTGCCACTGCCTGCCTGCCTGCCTGCCTGCCTGCCTGCCTACCCACCCACCCACCCACCCACCCACCCTGCCCACCCACCCACCCACCCACCCACCCACCCACCCACCTACCCACCTGCCTGCCTGCCTGCCTGCCTGCCTGCCTGCCTGCCTGCCTGCCTGCCTGCCTGCCTGCCTGCCTGCCTGCCTGCCTGCCTGCCTGCCTGCCTGCCCACCCACCCACCCACCTGCCCACCCACCCACCCACCCACCCACCCACCTGCCTGCCTGCCTGCCTGCCTGCCTGCTTACCTGCCTGCCCAACTGCCTGCCTGCATGCCTGCCTGCCCAACTGCCTGCCTGCCTGCCTGGCTGCATACCTGCCCACCCAACCTGCCTGCCTGCCTGCCTGCCCAGCTGCCTGCCTGCCTGCCTGCCTGCCTGCCTGCCTGCCTGCCTGCCTGCCCACCTGCCTGCCCACCCACCCACCCCCCCCACCTACCTGCCTGCCTGCCTGCCTGCCACTACCTGCCTGCCTGCCTGCCTGCCTGCCTGCCTGCCTGCCTGCCCAACGACCTGCCTGCCTGCCTGTCTGCCCACCTGCCTGCCTGCCTGCCTGCCTGCCTGCCTGCCCAACTACCCTGCCTGCCCACCCACCCACCCACCCATCCACCCACCTGCCTGCCTGCCTGCCTGCCTGCCTGCCCAACTGCCTGCCTGCCTGCCCAACTGCCTGCCTGCCCAACTGCCTGCCTGCCTGCCTGCCTGCCTGCCTGCCTGCCTGCCTGTCTGCCCACCTGCCTGCCTGCCTGCCTGCCTGCCCACCCAACTGCCTGCCTGCCTGCCCAACTGCCTGCCTGCCTGCCTGCCTGCCAACTGCCTACCTGCCTGCCTGCCTGCCTGCCTGCCTGCCTGCCCACTGCCTGCCCAACTGCCTGCCTGCCCACCCACCCACCCACCCACCCACCCACCCACCTACCTACCTGCCTGCCCACCTACCTGCCTGCCTGCCTGCCTGCCTGCCTGCCTGCCTGCCTGCCTGCCTGCCTGCCTACCCACCTGCCTGCCCAACTACCTACCCTGCCTGCCTGCCTGCCTGCCCAACTGCCTGCCTGCCTGCCTGCCTGCCAACTACCTGCCTGCCTGCCTATCTGCCACCTGCCTGCCTGCCTGCCTGCCCACCCACCCACCCACCCACCCACCTGCCTGCCTGCCTGCCTGCCTGCCTGCCTGCCTGCCTGCCTGCCTGCCTGCCTGCTGCCCACCTGCCTGCCTGCCTGCCTGCCTGCCAAACTGCCTGCCTGCCTGCCTGTCTGCCCACCTGCCTGCCTGCCTGCCTGCCTGCTGCCTGCCTGCCTGCCCCCACCCCTAACTGCCTGCCTGCCTGCCTGCCTGCCTGCCTGCCCAACTGCCTGCAACTACCTGCCTGCCCACCCACCCACCCACCTGCCTGCCTGCCTGCCTGCCTGCCTGCCTGCCTGCCTGCCTGCCCACCCAACTGCCTGCCTGCCTGCCTGCCCAACTGCCTGCCTGCCTGCCTGCCTGCCTGCCTGCCCAACTACCCACCCAACCACCTACCTGCACCCACCCACCCACCCACCCACCCACCTGCACCCTGCCCACCTGCCTGCCTGCCTGCCTGCCTGCCTGCCTGCCTGCTGCCTGCCTGCCTGCCTGCCTGCCTGCCTGCCTGCCTGCCCACCCACCCACCCACCCACCCACCTGCCTGCCTGCCTGCCTGCCTGCCTGCCTGCCTGCCCACTGCCTGCCTGCCTGCCTGCCTGCCTGCCCACTGCCTGCCTGCCTGCCTGCCTGCCTGCCTGCCTGCCCAACTGCCTGCCTGCCTGCCTGCCCAACTACCTACCTACCTACCTACCTACCTACCTACCTACCTACCTACCTACCTACCTACCTACCTACCCAACTACCTACCTACCTACCTACCTACCTACCTCACTTCACTGTCTTCTGTCATTCTGAACAGGGAAAGCCATGCTAGCGTTTGGGAATGGGACAGACACGCAGTTCTCCGCAGGAGCAGCAAGCCAACCAGACATGCCCGGCCCGGCTCACACTACCCTCAACAACCACATCCAGCGCCTGGCAACCACCGTCTCTGGCATCACCATGGAAACTGAACTTAACGTCTTGGGAGCACAGATGCCCACTCAGGTAAGTAGTGCATAGGGTGTCATTTGGAACACAGGCCTAATGTGTGTTCCATGATGAGGTAACAGGAGAGAACCTGCTAACAGCCATGATGAGGTAACAGGAGAGAACCTGCTGTAACAGCCATGATGAGGTAACAGGAGAGAACCTGCTGTAACAGCCATGATGAGGTAACAGGAGAGAACCTGCTGTAACAGCCATGATGAGGTAACAGTAAAGAACCTGCTGTAACAGGAGAGAACCTGCTGTAACATGAGAGAACCTGCTGTAACAGCCATGATGAGGTAACAGTAGAGAACCTGCTGTAACAGGAGAGAACCTGCTGTAACAGTAGAGAACCTGCTGTAACAGCCATGATGAGGTAACAGGAGAGAACCTGCTGTAACAGCCATGATGAGGTAACAGTAGAGAACCTGCTGTAACAGCCATGATGAGGTAACAGTAGAGAACCTGCTGTAACAGGAGAGAACCTGCTGTAACAGTAGAGAACCTGCTGTAACAGCCATGATGAGGTAACAGGAGAGAACCTGCTGTAACAGCCATGATGAGGTAACAGGAGAGAACCTCCTGTAACAGCCATGATGAGGTAACAGGAGAGAACCTGCTGTAACAGCCATGATGAGGTAACAGTAGAGAACCTGCTGTAACAGGAGAGAACCTGCTGTAACAGTAGAGAACCTGCTGTAACAGCCATGATGAGGTAACAGTAGAGAACCTGCTGTAACAGGAGAGAACCTGCTGTAACAGCCATGATGAGGTAACAGGAGAGAACCTGCTGTAACAGCCATGATGAGGTAACAGTAGAGAACCTGCTGTAACAGGAGAGAACCTGCTGTAACAGCCATGATGAGGTAACAGGAGAGAACCTGCTGTAACAGTAGAGAACCTGCTGTAACAGTAGAGAACCTGCTGTAACAGCCATGATGAGGTAACAGGAGAGAACCTGCTGTAACAGCCATGATGAGGTAACAGGAGAGAACCTGCTGTAACAGCCATGATGAGGTAACAGGAGAGAACCTGCTGTAACAGCCATGATGATGTAACAGTAGAGAACCTGCTGTAACAGGAGATAACCTGCTGTAACAGTAGAGAACCTGCTGTAACAGCCATGATGAGGTAACAGGAGAGAACCTGATGTAACAGGAGAGAACTTGCTGTAACAGCCATGATGAGGTAACAGTAGAGAACCTGCTGTAACAGGAGAGAACCTGCTGTAACAGTAGAGAACCTGCTGTAACAGCCATGATGAGGTAACAGGAGAGAACCTGCTGTAACAGCCATGATGAGGTAACAGGAGAGAACCTGCTGTAACAGGAGAGAACCTGCTGTAACTGGAGAGAACCTGCTGTAACAGTAGAGAACCTGCTGTAACAGGAGAGAACCTGCTGTAACAGCCATGATGATGTAACAGGAGAGAACCTGCTGTAACAGGAGAGAACCTGCTGTAACAGTAGAGAACCTGCTGTAACAGACATGATGAGGTAACAGGAGAGAACCTGCTGTAACAGGAGAGAACCTGCTGTAACAGCCATGATGAGGTAACAGTAGAGAACCTGATGTAACAGGAGAGAACCTGCTGTAACAGCCATGATGAGGTAACAGGAGAGAACCTGCTGTAACAGGAGAGAACCTGCTGTAACAGGAGAGAACCTGCTGTAACAGCCATGATGAGGTAACAGTAGAGAACCTGCTGTAACAGCCATGATGAGGTAACAGGAGAGAACCTGCTGTAACAGCCATGATGAGGTAACAGTAGAGAACCTGCTGTAACAGGAGAGAACCTGCTGTAACAGGAGAGAACCTGCTGTAACAGCCATGATGAGGTAACAGTAGAGAACCTGCTGTAACAGGAGAGAACCTGCTGTAACAGTAGAGAACCTGCTGTAACAGCCATGATGAGGTAACAGGAGAGAACCTGCTGTAACAGCCATGATGAGGTAACAGTAGAGAACCTGCTGTAACAGCCATGATGAGGTAACAGGAGAGAACCTGCTGTAACAGCCATGATGAGGTAACAGTAGAGAACCTGCTGTAACAGCCATGATGAGGTAACAGGAGAGAACCTGCTGTAACAGCCATGATGAGGTAACAGGAGAGAACCTGCTGTAACAGCCATGATGAGGTAACAGTAGAGAACCTGCTGTAACAGTAGAGAACCTGTTGTAACAGCCATGATGAGGTAACAGGAGAGAACCTGCTGTAACAGTAGAGAACCTGCTGTAACAGCCATGATGAGGTAACAGGAGAGAACCTGCTGTAACAGGAGAGAACCTGCTGTAACAGGAGAGAACCCGCTGTAACAGTAGAGAACCTGCTGTAACAGTAGAGAACCTGCTGTAACAGCCATGATGAGGTAACAGTAGAGAACCTGCTGTAACAGCCATGATGAGGTAACAGGAGAGAACCTGCTGTAACAGGAGAGAACCTGCTGTAACAGGAGAGAACCTGCTGTAACAGTAGAGAACCTGCTGTAACAGTAGAGAACCTGCTGTAACAGCCATGATGAGGTAACAGGAGAGAACCTGCTGTAACAGCCATGATGAGGTAACAGTAGAGAACCTGCTGTAACAGGAGAGAACCTGCTGTAACAGGAGAGAACCTGCTGTAACAGTAGAGAACCTGCTGTAACAGTAGAGAACCTGCTGTAACAGCCATGATGAGGTAACAGGAGAGAACCTGCTGTAACAGCCATGATGAGGTAACAGTAGAGAACCTGCTGTAACAGCCATGATGAGGTAACAGTAGAGAACCTGCTGTAACAGCCATGATGAGGTAACAGGAGAGAACCTGCTGTAACAGCCATGATGAGGTAACAGGAGAGAACCTGCTGTAACAGCCATGATGAGGTAACAGTAGAGAACCTGCTGTAACAGGAGAGAACCTGCTGTAACAGCCATGATGAGGTAACAGTAGAGAACCTGCTGTAACAGGAGAGAACCTGCTGTAACAGCCATGATGAGGTAACAGGAGAGAACCTGCTGTAACAGGATAGAACCTGCTGTAACAGGAGAGAACCTGCTGTAACAGCCATGATGAGGTAACAGGAGAGAACCTGCTGTAACAGGAGAGAACCTGCTGTAACAGCCATGATGAGGTAACAGGAGAGAACCTGCTGTAACAGGAGAGAACCTGCTGTAACAGCCATGATGAGGTAACAGGAGAGAACCTGCTGTAACAGGAGAGAACCTGCTGTAACAGGAGAGAACCTGCTGTAACAGCCATGATGAGGTAACAGGAGAGAACCTGCTGTAACAGGAGAGAACCTGCTGTAACAGCCATGATGAGGTAACAATAGAGAACCTGCTGTAACAGGAGAGAACCTGCTGTAACAGGAGAGAACCTGCTGTAACAGCCATGATGAGGTAACAGTAGAGAACCTGCTGTAACAGCCATGATGAGGTAACAGGAGAGAACCTGCTGTAACAGCCATGATGAGGTAACAGTAGAGAACCTGCTGTAACAGCCATGATGAGGTAACAGGAGAGAACCTGCTGTAACAGCCATGATGAGGTAACAGGAGAGAACCTGCTGTAACAGCCATGATGAGGTAACAGGAGAGAACCTGCTGTAACAGCCATGATGAGGTAACAGGAGAGAACCTGCTGTAACAGGAGAGAACCTGCTGTAACAGCCATGATGAGGTAACAGTAGAGAACCTGAGGTAACAGCCATGATGAGGTAACAGTAGAGAACCTGAGGTAACAGCCACGATGATGTAACAGGCAGTCCTACAGTAACAAGGTGTGGTCTCACTAACCAATAGCAGAATTGGATAGTGTCCTTAACCAATAGTAGAATAGGATAGTCTCACTTGATGTACAGGACACCCCCTGGACAGGACACTTGTCTATCTCCTGTTTCTGTAGTGAGACAGCTTGATGTACAGGACACCCCCTGGACAGGACACTGGTCTATCTCCTGTTTCTGTAGTGAGACAGCTTGATGTACAGGACACCCCCTGGACAGGACACTGGTCTATCTCCTGCTTCTGTAGTGAGACAGCTTGATGTACAGGACACCCCCTGGACAGGACACTAGTCTATCGCAGTCGCTAATTCAGTCCATCCTTATTGTGTAAATGCATTACGTGCAGGAGACTTGCGGTGTAGTGTTGTCTTTTTGTTCAAACAATTCCCTTCTTCCCCAGGTGAATGAAATACAGTTTAAACTGCTACTTACTAACAGAGTTTGTGTCTCCCCATGCAGGTGAATGACAAGGATAGACTGTGGGGTGATGATGGTGAAGACTCGACCCTGCCGGAGCTATTAGACCATGGAGCCCCTCCCCTCCACCTGTCTGCCCTAGGCTGGACCATTCCCCTGGGTCTCTCCATGCTGCTGTGCTACCAGTAGTCTGGCCTGGCCCTGGGGCTCCATAGACTACACTACACACTGATCAAAACTGGGGGTGGAGAGAGAGAGAGAGAGAGAGAGAGAGAGAAACACAGCACAGAGAGAGAGAGAGAGAGAGAGAGAGAGAGATGTATGTACAATGCCTTCAGGAAGTATGCATATCCTTTGACCACATTTTGTGTTACAGCCTGAATTGAAAAATAATTCTCACCCATCTTGACACAATACCCCATAATGACAAAGTGAACACATCTGGATTTGGTGATTTTCTACCATTCTTCCCTGCAGATTTTCTCAAGCTCCGTTACGTTAGATGGGGAGAGGCAGTGAACAGCAATCTTCATTTTTTTCCCACAGATTGTCAATGGGATTCAAGTCTGGGCTTTGGCTGGGCCACTCAAGGACTTTCACATTCTTGTTTGAAGCAATTCCAGCATTGCTTTGGCTGTTTGCTTGGGGTCATTGTCCTGTTAGGACGTAAATCTTCACCCCAGTCTAAGGTCGTTTGCGCTCTGAAGCAGGTTCTCATCAAGGAATTGCCTGTATTTGGCTCTATTCATTGTTCCCTCTAATCTTACCAGTTTGCTAGTCCCTGCCGCTGAAAAGCATCCCCATGGCAGGATGCTGCCACCACTATGCTTCGTGGTAGGGAGGGTGTCAGACAGGTGATGAGCTGTGCCTGGTTTTCTCCAGACATAGTGCTTTACATTCAGGACAAAGTGTAAATGTTTTATCTCACCAGATCACACAATGTTTTGCCTTATGATCTCAGAGTCTTTCACGTGCCTTTTTGCAAACATCCAGGCGTGCTGTCATGTGCCTTTTTCTCAGGAGTGGCTTCTGTCTACCCACTCTCCCATAAAGCCCAGATTGGTGGCATGCTGTAGAGACTGTTATCCTTCTGGAAGGTTCTCCCATCTCAGCCAAGGAACTGTAAAACTCTGTGGTCACTGGGTTCTTGGTCACCACCCTGACCAAGGTTCTTCTTGCCACGGGAACTCAGTTTGGTCGGACGGCCAACTCCAGACAGAGTCTGGGTAGCTCCATATTTTTTCCCATTTCCAAATGATGGAGACCACTGTGCTCTTGTAAATTTCCAACACTCTAAACTATGGTATACATTTTACCAGATATATCCCTCATCACATCATGATATTTGTACGTCTGTAATTTTCTCACTCATCATTATTCGCAATTCATTCAGGACTATCCGTAACCATGGTAGCATCCACATTAATGTAGAAGTGTTCAGAAACACCTTCCTAATGGTGTTGCACCCTCTTTTTCCCTCAGAACTGCCTCAATTCGTCAGGGACATGGACTCTACAAGGTGTCTAAAGCGTTCCACAGGGATGCTGGTCCATGTTGACTCTACAAGGTGTCTAAAGCGTTCCACAGGGATGCTGGTCCATGTTGACTCTACAAAGTGTCTAAAGCGTTCCACAGGGATGCTGGCCCATGTTGACTCCAATGCTTCCCACAGTTGTGTCAAGTTGGCTGGATGTCCTTTCCGTGGTGGACCGTTCGTGGCACACACAGGAAACGGTTTAGCTTGAGTGTGAAAAACCCAGCAGCGTTGCAATTTTTGACACAAACCGGTGAGCCTGGCACCTAATACCATACCCTGTTCAAAGGCACACATCTTTTGTCTTGCCAAGTCACCGTCTGATTGGCACACATACACAATCAATGTCTCAATTGTCTCAAGGCTTAAAAATCCTTCTTTAACCTTCATCTACACTGATTGAAGTGGATTTAACAAGTGACATCAATAAGGAATCATATCTTTCACCTGAATTCACCTGGTCAGTCGATGGAAAGAGCAGGTGTTCCTAATGTTGTGTCCACTCAATGTGTTCTATATTATTTTTTACAATAAATGTAATTGGGCACCAAGACCAAGACATGGTCACTGGCACGAAACGACCAAAACAAACAGCAGATTCATCCAACAGGTTCGTAGAGTCACAAGCTTGATGTAATCATAGCGTGCTAAGAATATAGGACCGAATACTTCTGACTATTTTAATACACATATACTGTAAGTGAATTTGTCCCAATACCTTTGGTCCCCTAAAATGGGGGGATTAGGTACAGGAAGTGCTGTAATTTCTAAATGATTCACCTAATATGGATGAAAATACCCTCCAATTAGAGCTGACAGTCTACCCAATAGTTAACCCAATAGTCATGTATCAGGTATCAGGTCAAATTCAAAGTGCTGGAGTATAGAGGCAAAACAACAACAAGACATGGGCACTGTCCCAATACTTCTGGAGTATAGAGGCAAAACAACACCAAGACATGGTCACTGTCCCAATACTTCTGGAGTATAGAGGCAAAACAACAAGACATGGTCACTGTCCCAATACTTCTGGAGTATAGAGGCAAAACAACAACAAGACATGGTCACTGTCCCAATACTTCTGGAGTATTGAGGTAAAACATCAACAAGACATGGTCACTGTCCCAATACTTCTGGAGTATAGAGGCAAAACAACAACAAGACATGGTCACTGTCCCAATACTTCTGGAGTATAGAGGCAAAACAACAACAAGACATGGTCACTGTCCCAATACTTCTGGAGTATAGAGGCAAAACAACACCAAGACATGGTCCCTGTCCCAATACTTCTGGAGTATAGAGGCAAAACAACAAGACATGGTCACTGTCCCAATACTTCTGGAGTATAGAGGCAAAACAACACCAAGACATGGTCACTGTCCCAATACTTGTGGAGTATAGAGGCAATGCAACACCAAGACATGGTCACTGTCCCAATACTTCTGGAGTATAGAGGCAAAACAACACCAAGACATGGTCACTGTCCCAATACTTCTGGAGTATAGAGGCAAAACAACAAGACATGGTCACTGTCCCAATACTTCTGGAGTATAGAGGCAAAACAACACCAAGACATGGTCACTGTCCCAATACTTCTGGAGTATAGAGGCAAAACAACAAGACATGGTCACTGTCCCAATACTTCTGGAGTATAGAGGCAAAACAACAAGACATGGTCACTGTCCCAATACTTCTGGAGTATAGAGGCAAAACAACAAGACATGGCCACTGTCCCAATACTTCTAGAGTATAGAGGCAAAACAACAAGACATGGTCACTGTCCCAATACTTCTGGAGTATAGAGGCAAAACAACACCAAGACATGGTCACTGTCCCAATACTTCTGGAGTATAGAGGCAAAACAACAAGACATGGTCACTGTCCCAATACTTCTGGAGTATAGAGGCAAAACAACACCAAGACATGGTCACTGTCCCAATACTTCTGGAGTATAGAGGCAAAACAACAAGACATGGTCACTGTCCCAATACTTCTCGAGTATAGAGGCAAAACAACAAGACATGGTCACTGTCCCAATACTTCTGGAGTATAGAGGCAAAACAACAAGACATGGCCACTGTCCCAATACTTCTAGAGTATAGAGGCAAAACAACAAGACATGGTCACTGTCCCAATACTTCTGGAGTATAGAGGCAAAACAACACCAAGACATGGTCACTGTCCCAATACTTCTGGAGTATAGAGGCAAAACAACAAGACATGGTCACTGTCCCAATACTTCTGGAGTATAGAGGCAAAACATCAACAAGACATGGTCACTGTCCCAATACTTCTGGAGTATAGAGGCAAAACAACAACAAGACATGGTCACTGTCCCAATACTTCTGGAGTATAGAGGCAAAACAACAAGACATGGTCACTGTCCCAATACTTCTGGAGTATAGAGGCTAAACAACAAGACATGGTCACTGTCCCAATACTTCTGGAGTATAGAGGCAAAACAACACCAAGACATGGTCACTGTCCCAATACTTCTGGAGTATAGAGGCAAAACAACACCAAGACATGGTCACTGTCCCAATACTTCTGGAGTATAGAGGCAAAACAACAAGACATGGCCACTGTCCCAATACTTCTAGAGTATAGAGGCAAAACAACAAGACATGGCCACTGTCCCAATACTTCTAGAGTATAGAGGCAAAACAACACCAAGACATGGTCACTGTCCCAATACTTCTGGAGTATAGAGGCAAAACAACACCAAGACATGGTCACTGTCCCAATACTTCTGGAGTATAGAGGCTAAACAACACCAAGACATGGTCACTGTCCCAATACTTCTGGAGTATAGAGGCTAAACAACACCAAGACATGGTCACTGTCCCAATACTTCTGGAGCTCACTGTATGTAAATAAGATATTTCTGTATTTCATTATCAATACATTTGCAAAAATGTAAAAAAAAATGTTTTCATTGTTTCATTATGGGGTATTGTGTGTATTTCGGTGAAACAACTTTAATCCATGTTGAATTCCGGCTGTAACAACAACATGTGGATAAGTCAAGGGGTGTGAATACTTTCTGAAGCCCCTGTACATGTGTAAAGAAAAGGAAGGTATGTTCTGTCTCTCCTCCTCCTTTCACAAACCACTCATCTCTCCTCCTTCCTTCACAAACCACTCATCTCTCCTCCTTCCTTCACAAACCACTCATCTCTCCTCCTTCCTTCACAAACCACTCATCTCTCCTCCTTCCTTCACAAACCACTCATCTCTCCTCCTTCCTTCACAAACCACTCTCATCTCTCCTCCTTCCTTCACAAACCACTCATCTCTCCTCCTCCTTTCACAAACCACTCATCTCTCCTCCTCCTTTCACAAACCACTCATCTCTCCTCCTTCCTTCACAAACCACTCATCTCTCCTCCTTCCTTCACAAACCACTCATCTCTCCTCCTTCCTTCACAAACCACTCATCTCTCCTCCTTCCTTCACAAACCACTCATCTCTCCTCCTTCCTTCACAAACCACTCTCATCTCTCCTCCTTCCTTCACAAACCACTCATCTCTCCTCCTTCCTTCACAAACCACTCTCATCTCTCCTCCTTCCTTCACAAACAACTCTCATCTCTCCTCCTTCCTTCACAAACCACTCATCTCTCCACCCTCCTTTCACAAACCACTAATCTCTCCTCCTTCCTTCACAAACCACTCATCTCTCCACCCTCCTTTCACAAACCACTAATCTCTCCTCCTTCCTTCACAAACCACTCATCTCTCCACCCTCCTTTCACAAACCACTAATCTCTCCTCCTTCCTTCACAAACCACTCATCTCTCCCCCTTCGTCCCCCCTTCACAAACCACTCATCTCTCCTCCTTCCTTTCACAAACCACTAATCTCTCCTCCTTCCTTCACAAACCACTCATCTCTCCCCCTTCGTCCTCCTTTCACAAACCACTCATCTCTCCTCCTCCTTTCACAAACCACTCATCTCTCCTCCTTCCTTCACAAACCACTCATCTCTCCTCCTTCCCTCACAAACCACTCTCATCTCTCCTCCTTCCTTCACAAACCACTCATCTCTCCTCCTTCCTTCACAAACCACTCTCATCTCTCCTCCTTCCTTCACAAACCACTCATCTCTCCTCCTTCCTTCACAAACCACTCTCATCTCTCCTCCTCCTTTCACAAACCACTCATCTCTCCTCCTTCCTTCACAAACCACTCATCTCTCCTCCTTCCTTCACAAACCACTCTAATCTCTCCTCCTTCCTTCACAAACCACTCATCTCTCCACCCTCCTTTCACAAACCACTAATCTCTCCTCCTTCCTTCACAAACCACTCATCTCTCCACCCTCCTTTCACAAACCACTAATCTCTCCTCCTTTCACAAACCACTCTCATCTCTCCTCCTTCCTTCACAAACCACTCTCATCTCTCCCCCTTCACAAACCAGTCTTTTTTCCCTCTATTTTCTATGGATCACTCAGATCAGATGCACTCTCTGTCCGAATGGGCCGACCGAATTCTAACGGCTCAGGACATTCAGAACTTTCCTCCGTCATGTGATATATCAATGTGAACATTCTGAAGACTCCACCTTCTCCAATACCAACTGGCCTGATAGACACAGCAGCACAACATCAGAACAGAGAATTAGCTTGCATCCCAAATGTCACCCTGTTCCCTATGTAGTGCACTACTTTTGACTAGGGCCCATAGGACTCTCATCAAAAGTAGTACACTAAATTCCATCTTCAAGCAACTCACCCTTTTACTTAAGTTACGTCATAGTTCACTTTGTTACCAGCAACACTAAATTATGTCATAGTTCACTATGTTACCAGCAACACTAAATTATGTCATAGTTCACTTTGTTACCAGACACTCTGAGCACAACTACATAGGATGAGAATGGTTACACCATGCTGTTAACCTTTTACTAAACTGTTTGGTATTGTATGGTAATGTATGGTAATGTTTAAGTTACAAACATCTGGTGAAGAACATTCTGTTGTCATGACATCATTTACAGGGCGAGTGGAGGAAGAAGAAGGTTAACGACCAAATGGCACCCTATTCCCTATACCATCACCCATAAGGCACATTGACCAGGACCCATAGGGCTCTAATAGGGCACTTTGACCAGGACCCATAGGGCTCTAATAGGGCACTTTGACCAGGACCCATAGGGCTCTAATAGGGCACATTGACCAGGACCCATAGGGCTCTAATAGGGCACTTTGACCAGGACCCATAGGGCTCTAATAGGGCACTTTGACCAGGACCCATAGGGCTCTAATAGGGCACGGTGACCAGGACCCATAGGGCTCTAATAGGGCACGGTGACCAGGACCCATAGGGCTCTAATAGGGCACTTTGACCAGGACCCATAGGGCTCTAATAGGGCACTTTGACCAGGACCCATAGGGCTCTAATAGGGCACTTTGACCAGGACCCATAGGGCTCTAATAGGGCTCTGTGACCAGGACCCATAGGGCACTTTGACCAGGATCCATAGGGCTCTAATAGGGCACTTTGACCAGGACCCATAGGGCTCTAATAGGGCTCTGTGACCAGGACCCATTGGGCTCTAATAGGGCACTTTAACCAGGACCCATAGGGCACTTTGACCAGGACCCATAGGGCTCTAATAGGGCTCTGTGACCAGGACCCATAGGGCTCTAATAGGGCACTTTGACCAGGACCCATAGGGCTCTAATAGGGCTCGTTGACCAGGGCCCATAGGGCTCTAATAGGGCACTGTGACCAGGACCCATAGATCTCTAATAGGGCTCTGGTCTAAAGTAGTGCACTATATAAAGAATAGGGGGCCATTTGGAACTCTGGTTGGACTTGTACCTGCGAGGGATTCCTCAATAATGTAGATATTCAAATTAAATGTTTAAGATGTTAAGAGAGAAGTACATTTATTTGAATGTAATTGGACTTCACCACACCATTGTGGAGATCCCGGGGCAAGACAGATGCCATGGATCTCACTATGTTCCATGTGTCAGCCTATCTTTCTACAGTCAGAGGGCTGCATCTCAATGATCTCTTGTACCTCCAGAAGTGTGCACTCGTTCACTACTCCACACAGCATCGGGTTGGTCTTGGGCTTGAGAGGGAGTTTCCATATATATGTCCCTTTCCTTTCAAATCCACGAAGGGAAGTGTACAAGTGCACACTTCAGGAGGAAAGAGAGTTAATTGGGACACGTCCTAAGAGTAAACATGTTCCATATTAGCCTTTCACAGGGAACTACTCACCATATGGGACAAACAGAACAGACACTACATGACCAAAAGTATGTGGACACCTGATTGTCGAACATCTCATTACAAAATCATGGGCTTTAATATGGAGTTGGTCCCCTCTTTGCTGCTATAACAGCCTCCACTCTTCTGGGATGGCTTTCTACTAGATGTTGGAACATTGCTGCTATAACAGCCTCCACTCTTCTGGGAAGGCTTTCCACTAGATGTAGGAACATTGCTGCTATAACAGCCTCCACTCTTCTGGGAAGGCTTTCCACTAGATGTAGGAACATTGCTGCTATAACAGCCTCCACTCTTCTGGGAAGGCTTTCCACTAGATGTAGGAACATTGCTGCTATAACAGCCTCCACTCTTCTGGGAAGGCTTTCCACTAGATGTTGGAACATTGCTGCGGGGACTTGCTTCCATTCAGCCACAAGAGCATTAGTGAGGTCGGGGACTGATGTTGGGCGATTAGACCTGACTCGCAGGCCTGATCTTAGGCTTGTGTGCCGCTGCACGGCCATGGAAACCCATTTCATGAAGCTCCCGGCGAACAGTTCTTGTGCTGTTGCATCCAGAGGCAGTTTGGAACTCGGTACTGAGTGTTGCAACCGAGGACAGACCATTTTTAAGCGCTTCAGCACTCGGCGGTCCCATTATGTGAGCTTGTGTGGCCTACCACTTTGCGGCTGAGCCGTTATTGCTCCCAGACATTTCCCCTTCACAATAGCAGCACTGACATTTGACTGGGGCAGCTCGAGAAGGGTGGACATTTGACGAACTGACTTGATGGAAAGGTGGCATCCTATGAAGGTGCCACATATTTTTGTAAATACAGTGCATTCGGTAAGTATTCAGACCCCTTGACTTTTTCCACATTTTCTTACAGCCCTTATTCTAAAATGGATTAAATAATAATTATTCCTCAACAATCCACACATACGTAGACATCACAATACCCCATAATGACTAAGTGAAACAGGTTTTTAGAAATGTTTGCAAATGTATAAAAGAAACTAAAACAGAAATACGTTATTTATTATTCAGACCTTTTGCTATGAGATTCTAAATTGAACTCAGGTGCATAATAATAATTAATTGAGTTCAGGTTCATCCTGTTTCCGTTGATCATTCTTGAGATGTTTCTACAACTTGGTTGGAGTCCACCTGTGATAAATTAAATTGATTGGACATGATTTGGAAAGGCACACACCTGTCTATATAAGGTCCCACAGTTGACAGTGCATGTCAGAGCAAATACCAAGCCATGAGGTCGAAGGAATTGTCCATAAAGCTCAGAGACAGGATTGTTTCGAGGCACAGATCTGGGAAAGGGTACTAAAACATGTCTGCAGCATTGAAGGTCCCCAAGAACACAGTGGCCTCCATCATTCTGCAGCATTGAAGGTCCCCAAGAACACAGTGGCCTCCATCATTCTGCAGCATTGAAGGTCCCCAAGAACACAGTGGCCTCCATCATTCTGCAGCATTGAAGGTCCCCAAGAACACAGTGGCCTCCATCATTCTGCAGCATTGAAGGTCCCCAAGAACACAGTGGCCTCCATCATTCTGCAGCATTGAAGGTCCCCAAGAACACAGTGGCCTCCATCATTCTGCAGCATTGAAGGTCCCCAAGAACACAGTGGCCTCCATCATTCTTAAATGGAAGAAGTTTGGAACCACCAAGACTCTTCCTAGAGCCAAACTGAGCAATCAGGGGACAAGAGCCTTGGTCAGGGAGGTGACCAAGAACCTGATGGTCACTCTGACAAAGCTCCAGAGTTCCTCAGTGGAGATGGGAGAAGCTTCCAGAAGGACAACCATCTCTGCAGCACTCCACCAATCAGGCCTTTATTGTAGAGTGGACAGACGGAAGCCACTCCTCAGTAAAAGTCACATGACAGCCCGCTTGGAGTTTGTCAAAAGGCACCTAAAGACTCTCAGACCATGAGAAACAAGATTCTCTGGTCTGATGAAACCAAGATTGAACTCTTTAGTCTCAATGCCAAGCGTCACGTCTGGAGGAAACCTGGCACCATCCCACTGTGAAGCATGGTGGTGGCAGCATCATGCTGTGGGGATGTTTTTCAGTTGCAAGAACTGGGAGACTAGTCAGGATCGAGGGAAAGATGAACGGGTCAAAGTACAGAGAGATCCTTGATGGAAACCTGCTCGAGAATGCTCAGAACCTCAAACAGGACAACGACTCTAAGCACACAGCCAAGACAACGGGAGTGGCTTCGGGACAAATATGAATGTCCTTGAGTGGCCCAACCAGAGCCCAGACTTGAACCCGATTGAACATCTCTGGAGAAACCTGAACATAGCTGTACAGTGACGCTCCACATCCAACCTGACAGAGCTTTAGAGGATCTGCAGATAAGAATGGGAGAAACACAGGTGTGCCAAGCTTGTAGCGTCATACCCAAGAAGTCTGTAATCACTGCCAAAGGTGCTTCAACAAAGTACTGGGTAAAGGGTCTGAATACTTACATTTTTCTTATTTTTATACATTTGCAAAAATGTCTTAAAACCTGTTTTTGCTTCGTCATTATGGGGTATTGTGTGTAGATTGATGAGGGGAAAAAAATATTAAATTCATTTAGAATAGGGCGGTTTACGTAACAAAATGTGGAAAAAGTCAAGGGGTCTGAATACTTTCCGAATGCACTGTATAGTGTACCTTTCACAGGGAACTACTACCTACATGGGACAAACAGAACAGGATTTCTTTAAAAAGCCATGATATCATTTTAAATATTGACTCTAGTGATGAGAGACGGGTTTGATGAACGGATAGCACAGGTCCTGGGCTTAGGTACAGAGAGGGTTGCAAAAATTTAGGAAACTTTCCCCAAATTCCCAGGTTTTCCAGAAATCCTGGTTGGAGGATTTTTGGATTCCTGGCTTATTCCCTTCTGATTCCAATAATCTTCCACATGGGATTTTTGGAAAACCTGGAAATTTGTGAGAAAATACCTGGATTTTCAACTCTAGTCAAGTATAGACTAAAACAGTTAAATCCATAATGCCTTGTCCTGGAAGCCTCTGTCTCCCATCACTAGTTGAACCCAGCACAATTCTGTTGCCCTGGTCTGTTCTGATTGGTTTGTTATGAAGGCAGTGAACCAGTCAGGAGGTGTTCTGATGTTCTTCTGCACCGAGACAGAAATGACTGACTAACCTGCTTCCTGTTCCTCTCTCTCTTGGGGCAATTGGTTCCTGGCTCTCTGATTGGAGGATCTCATGTGTCACTCTCAGTCCCTGCCAATAAAGATGCCAGATAACACTGTAGAGTGGCGTGTACTTCCACCAGTTTCTCTGTGGGCTGTTACAGAAAGCTGGATCAATAAGTTAACTATTAAAAAAAACAAGTGAATAAAGCGCAGATCTTCCGCGACCCAGATTGAATCTCGGCCATAGACTTAAAATTGGCTCAACAACTAATCTACAAATGTAGTTTTCTTAGTCAAACTGGAAATCAAGATATGTGTCTTGCTGTTTATCAAAGTTAGCTGGACAACAATGTTCCTGTTCTCTGGAACGCCGGTTTCTCGCAGGTGGAGTTAGGTTGTCAGCTTCATCAAATCAAATCAAATTTTACATACACATGGTCACATACACATGGTTAGCAGATGTTAGTGCGAGTGTAGCGAAATGCTTGTGCTTCTAGTTCCGACAATGCAGTAATAACCAACAAGTAATCTAGCTAACAATTCCAAAACTACTGTCTTATACACAGTGTAAGGGGATAAAGAATATGTACATAAGGATATATGAATGAGTGATGGTACAGGGCAGCATACAGTAGATGGTATCGAGTACAGTATATACATATGAGATGAGCATGTAGACAAAGTAAACAAAGTGGCATAGTTAAAGTGGCTAGTGATACATGTATTACATAAGGATGCAGTCGATGATATAGAGTACAGTATATACGTATAATATGAGATGAATAATGTAGGGTAAGTAACATTATATAAGGTAGCATTGTTTAAAGTGGCTAGTGATATATTTACATCATTTCCCATCAATTCCCATTATTAAAGTGACTGGAGTTGGGTCAGTGTCAATGTCAGTGTGTTGGCAGCAGCCACTCAATGTTAGTGGTGGCTGTTTAACAGTCTGATGGCCTTGAGATAGAAGCTGTTTTTCAGTCTCTCGGTCCCAGCTTTGATGCACCTGTACTGACCTCGCCTTCTGGATGATAGCGGGGTGAACAGGCAGTGGCTCGGGTGGTTGATGTCCTTGATGATCTTTATGGCCTTCCTGTAACATCGGGTGGTGTAGGTGTCCTGGAGGGCAGGTAGTTTGCCCCCGGTGATGCGTTGTGCAGACCTCACTACCCTCTGGAGAGCCTTACGGTTGAGGGCGGAGCAGTTGCCGTACCAGGCGGTGATACAGCCCGCCAGGATGCTCTCGATTGTGCATCTGTAGAAGTTTGTGACCTTACCGTGACATGCTGAATAAAACAAGTGTTTTTTAAAATGATTTTTTTCACCTTTATTTAACCAGGTAGGCTAGTTGAGAACAAGTTCTCATTTGCAACTGCGACCTGGCCAAGATAAAGCATAGCAGTGTGAACAGACAACACAGAGTTACACATGGAGTAAACAATTAACAAGTCAATAACACAGTAGAAAAAAAGGGGAGTCTATATACATTGTGTGCAAAAGGCATGAGGAGGTAGGCGAATCATTACAATTTTGCAGATTAACACTGGAGTGATAAATGATCAGATGGTCATGTACAGGTAGAGATATTGGTGTGCAAAAGAGCAGAGAAGTAAATAAATAAAAACAGTATGGGGATGAGGTAGGTGAAAATGGGTGGGCTATTTACCAATAGACTATGTACAGCTGCAGCGATCGGTTAGCTGCTCAGATAGCTGATGTTTGAAGTTGGTGAGGGAGATAAAAGTCTCCAACTTCAGCGATTTTTGCAATTCGTTCCAGTCACTGGCAGCAGAGTACTGGAACGAAAGGCGGCTAAATGAGGTGTTGGTGTTACGCCCCTGAAAACAGGGGAGAAATAATCACGAGAGTGATACGGTGTTGTATTCTCAAGTCAACATTTAGTTCAATGATTTCACAAAAGTAACACATTACATAACAGAAAACCCATTATACAAATAACACAGCAAAATATCTTATTAACAACACGCACGTTCATTCACAATCAACATAAAATGGCAGCTACTCTCAGTACGATGCTATCCTTCACTTCAACCGAGCAGGGCTAATATTACTCTCTTCAAACTTAACTCTAACTTCCTCAAGACGTTACTAAAACACACCTTAAACACTCTTGACATGTTCGCTAGTTATAACATTTAAATTACTATTTTTATCATCAATAAAATACCTGAAAACAGGGGAGAAATAATCACGAGAGTGATACGGTGTTGTATTCTCAAGTCAACATTTAGTTCAATGAGAAAAAGACCGCGAATTTCCCCAGGAATATGGGTGGAGACCAGAGCAATCGATCTCCGGCTCATAGATTAAAAGCATTTCGTAGATCACAGATTAACACTTTTAGGCACCACAAAATAAAGTAATCAATATAACGTTTACACATTACTCTCACAATTCGTACCCTTTGACAGATTTGAACTTTAACACAATTATATGAATGTTATCAATCTCTATCAACTAATACTGAATGCATATTTTAACCTTAGATGTTTTAAGATCCTCACATACTATGAACTTACTCATACTTTTCAATGTATAACAGGCTATGAATATGTCCTTTAACCTGTCACATTGGCTTTAGGGATGATCAGTGAGATACACCTGCTGGAGCGCGTGCTACGGATGGGTGTTGCCATCGTGACCAGTGAACTGAGATAAGGCGGAGCTTTACCTAGCATGGACTTGTAGATGACCTGGAGCCAGTGGGTCTGGCGACGAATATGTAGCGAGGCCCAGCCGACTAGAGCATACAAGTCGCAGTGGTGGGTGGTATAAGGTGCTTTAGTGACAAAACGGATGGCACTGTGATAAACTGCATCCAGTTTGCTGAGTAGAGTGTTGGAAGCAATTTTGTAGATGACATCGCCGAAGTCGAGGATCGGTAGGATAGTCAGTTTTACTAGGGTAAGTTTGGCGGCGTGAGTGAAGGAAGCTTTGTTGCGGAATAGAAAGCCGACTCTTGATTTGATTTTCGATTGGAGATGTTTGATATGAGTCTGGAAGGAGAGTTTACAGTCTAGCCAGACACCTAGGTACTTATAGAAGTCCACATATTCAAGGTCGGAACCATCCAGGGTGGTGATGCTGGTCAGGCGTGCGGGTGCAGGCAGCGAACGGTTGAAAAGCATGCATTTGGTTTTACTAGCGTTTAAGAGCAGTTGGAGGCCACGGAAGGAGTGTTGTATGGCATTGAAGCTCGTTTGGAGGTTAGATAGCACAGTGTCCAAGGACGGGCCGGATGTATATAGAATGGTGTCGTCTGCGTAGAGGTGGATCAGGGAATCGCCCGCAGCAAGAGCACCATCATTGATATATACAGAGAAAAGAGTCGGTCCGAGAATTGAACCCTGTGGCACCCCCATAGAGACTGCCAGAGGACCGGACAGCATGCCCTCCGATTTGACACACTGAACTCTGTCTGCAAAGTAATTGGTGAACCAGGCAAGGCAGTCATCCGAAAAACAGAGGCTACTAAGTCTGCCGATAAGAATATGGTGATTGACAGAGTCGAAAGCCTTGGCAAGGTCGATGAAGACGGCTACACAGTACTGTCTTTTATCGATGGGGGTTATGATATCGTTTAGTACCTTGAGCGTGGCTGAGGTGCACCCGTGACCGGCTCGGAAACCAGATTGCACAGCGGAGAAGGTACGGTGGGATTCGAGATGGTGTAGACCTTACCATGACATGCTGAATACAACAAGTGTAGACCTTACCGTGACTTGCTGAATACAACAGGTGTAGTAGACCTTACCGTGACATGCTGAATACAACAGGTGTAGTAGTCCTTACCGTGACATGCTGAATACAACAGGTGTAGACCTTTCCGTGACATGCTGAATACAAGAGGTGTAGTCCTTACCGTGACATGCTGAATACAACAGGTGTAGTAGACCTTACCGTGACATGCTGAATGGGGAGGAGGACGGGGCTACAGAGGGGGAGGAGGACGGGGCTACTGAGGGGGAGTAGGACGGGGCTACTGAGGGGGAGGAGGACGGGGCCACTGAGGGGGAGGAGGACGGGGCTACTGAAGGGGGAGGCGGACGGGGCTACTGAGGGGAGGAGGACGGGGCCACTGAGGTGGGAGGAGGACGGGGCTACTGAGGGGAGGAGGACGGGGCTACTGAGGGGAGGAGGACGGGGCTACTGAGTGGGAGGAGGACGGGGCTACTGAGGGAGAGGAGGACGGGGCCACTGAGGTGGGAGGAGGACGGGGCTACTGAGGGGAGTAGGACGGGGCTACTGAGGGGGAGGAGGATGGGGCTACTGAGGGGGAGGAGGACGGGGCTACTGAAGGGGAGGAGGACGGGGCTACTGAGGGGGAGTAGGACGGGGCTACTGAGGGGGAGGAGGATGGGGCTACTGAGGGGGGAGGAGGACGGGGCTACTGAAGGGGAGGCGGACGGGGCTACTGAGGGGAGCAGGACGGGGCCACTGAGGTGGGAGGAGGACGGGGCTACTGAGGGGAGGAGGACGGGGCTACTGAGGGGAGGGAGGACGGGGCTACTGAGGGGGAGGAGGGCGGGGCTACTGAGGGGGAGGAGGACGGGGCTACTGAGGGGGAGGAGGGCGGGGCTACTGAGGGGGAGGAGGACGGGGCTACTGAGTGGGGAGGAGGACGGGGCTACTGAGGGGTGAGGAGGACGGGGCTACTGAGGAGGGAGTAGGACGGGGCTACTGAGGGGAGGAGGACGGGGCTACTGAGGGGGAGGAGGACGGGGCTACTGAGGGGGAGGAGGACGGGGCTACTGAGGGAGAGGAGGACGGGGCTACTGAGGGGAGGAGGACGGGGCTACTGAGGGGGAGTAGGACGGGGCTACTGAGGGGGAGGAGGACGGGGCTACTGAGGGGAGTAGGGGGCTACTGAGGGGAGGAGGACGGGGCTACTGAGGGGGATGAGGACGGGGCTACTGAGTGGGGAGGAGGACGGGGCTACTGAGGGGGAGTAGGAAAGGGCTACTGAGGGGAGGAGGACGGGGCTACTGAGGGGGAGTAGGACGGGGCTACTGAGGGGGAGTAGGACGGGGCTACTGAGGGGAGTAGGACGGGGCTACTGAGGTGGAGGAGGACGGGGCTACTGAGGGGGAGGGGGTTACTGAGGGGGAGGAGGACGGGGCTACTGAGGGGGAGGAGGACGGGGCTACTGAGGGGAGGAGGACGGGGCCACAAAGGTGGGAGGAGGACGGGGCTACTGAGGGGAGTAGGACGGGGCTACTGAGGGGGAGGAGGACGGGGCTACTGAGGGGGAGGAGGACGGGGCTACTGAGGGGGGAGAGGGAGGACGGGGCTACTGAGGGGGAGGAGGACGGGGCTACTGAGGGGGAGGAGGACAGGGCTACTGAAGGGGGAGGAGGACGGGGCTACTGAGGGGAGGAGGACAGGGCCACTGAGGTGGGAGGAGGACGGGGCTACTGAGGGGAGGAGGACGGGGCTACTGAGGGGGAGGAGGACGGGGCTACTGAGGGGGAGGAGGACGGGGCTACTGAGGGGGAGACGGGGCTACTGAGGTGGGAGTAGGACGGGGCTACTGAGGGGAGGAGGACGGGGCTACTGAGGGGGAGGAGGATGGGGCTACTGAGGGGGAGGAGGACGGGGCTACTGAGGGGAGGAGGAGGGCAGCGACGGGGCCACTGAGGTGGGAGGAGGATGGGGCCACTGAGGGGAGTAGGACGGGGCTACTGAGGGGGAGGAGGACGGGGCTACTGAGGGGGAGGAGGACGGGGCTACTGAGGGGGAGGAGGACGGGGCTACTGAGGGGGAGGAGGACGGGCTACTGAGGGGGAGTAGGGCGGGGCTACTGAGGGGGAGACGGGGCTACTGAGGGGGAGTAGGACAGGGCTACTGAGGGGGAGTAGGACGGGGCTACTGAGGGGAGGAGGACGGGGCTACTGAGGGGAGGGGGTTACTGAGGGGAGGAGGACGGGGCTACTGAGGGGGAGGAGGACGGGGCTACTGAGGGGGAGGAGGACGGGGCCACAAAGGTGGGAGGAGGACGGGGCTACTGAGGGGAGTAGGACGGGGCTACTGAGGGGGAGGAGGACGGGGCTACTGAGGGGGAGGAGGACGGGGCTACTGAGGGGGAGGAGGACGGGGCTACTGAGGGGGAGGAGGACGGGGCTACTGAGGGGGGAGGAGGACAGGGCTACTGAAGGGAGGAGGACGGGGCTACTGAGGGGGAGGAGGACAGGGCCACTGAGGTGGGAGGAGGACGGGGCTACTGAGGGGGAGGAGGACGGGGCTACTGAGGGGAGGAGGACGGGGCTACTGAGGGGGAGGAGGACGGGGCTACTGAGGGGGAGACGGGGCTACTGAGGTGGGAGTAGGACGGGGCTACTGAGGGGGAGGAGGACGGGGCTACTGAGGGGGAGGAGGATGGGGCTACTGAGGGGGAGGAGGACGGGGCTACTGAGGGGAGGAGGACGACGGGGCCACTGAGGTGGGAGGAGGATGGGGCCACTGAGGGGGAGTAGGACGGGGCTACTGAGGGGGAGGAGGACGGGGCTACTGAGGGGAGGAGGACGGGGCTACTGAGGGGGAGGAGGAGGGCTACGGGGCTACTGAGGGGGAGGAGGACGGGGCTACTGAGGGGAGGAGGACAGGGCTACTGAGGGGGGGCTAGGAGGGGAGGAGGATTGGGCTACTGAGGGGAGGAGGAGGGCTACTGAGGGGGAGTAGGACGGGGCTACTGAGGGGGAGACGGGGCTACTGAGGGGGAGGAGGGGGGAGGAGGACGGGGCTACTGAGGGGGAGTAGGACGGGGCTACTGAGGGGAGTAGGACGGGGCTACTGAGGGGGAGGAGGACGGGGCTACTGAGGGGGAGGAGGACGGGGCTACTGAGGGGGAGGTGGACGGGGCTATTGAGGTGGAGGAGGACGGGGCTACTGAGGGGTAGGATGACGGGGCTACTGAGGGGAGGAGGGGGCTACTGAGGGGGAGTAGGACGGGGCTACTGAGGGGGAGGAGGACGGGGCTACTGAGGGGGAGTAGGACGGGGCTACTGAGGGGAGGAGGACGGGGCTACTGAGGGGGAGGAGGACGGGGCTACTGAGGGGAGACGGTGCTACTGAGGGGGAGTAGGACGGGGCTACTGAGGAGGGAGGAGGACGGGGCTACTGAGGGGGAGGAGGACGGGGCTACTGAGGGGGAGTAGGACGGGGCTACTGAGGGGGAGACAGGGCTACTGAGGGGGAGACGGGGCTACTGAGGGGAGCAGGACGGGGCTACTGAGGAGAGAGGAGGACGGGGCTACTGAGGGGGAGGAGGACGGGGCTACTGAGGGGGAGTAGGACGGGGCTACTGAGGGGGAGTAGGACGGGGCTACTGAGGGGGAGGAGGACTGGGCTACTGAGGGGGAGACGGGGCTACTGAGGGGGAGACGGGGCTACTGAGGGGGAGTAGGACGGGGCTACTGAGGAGGGAGGAGGACGGGGCTACTGAGGGGGAGGAGGACGGGCCTACTGAGGGGGAGTAGGACGGGGCTACTGAGGGGGAGGAGGACGGGGCTACTGAGGGGGAGACGGGGCTACTGAGGGGGAGGAGGACGGGGCTACTGAGGGGGAGACAGGGCTACTGAGGGGGAGACGGGGCTACTGAGGGGAGTAGGACGGGGCTACTGAGGAGAGAGGAGGACAGGGCTACTGAGGAGAGAGGAGGACAGGGCTACTGAGGGGGAGGAGGACGGGGCTACTGAGGGGGAGTAGGACGGGGCTACTGAGGAGGGAGGAGGACGGGGCTACTGAGGGGGAGGAGGACGGGGCTACTGAGGGGGAGTAGGACGGGGCTACTGAGGGGGAGACAGGGCTACTGAGGGGGAGACGGGGCTACTGAGGGGGAGTAGGGACGGGGCTACTGAGGAGAGAGGAGGACGGGGCTACTGAGGGGGAGGAGGACGGGGCTACTGAGGGGGAGGAGGACGGGGCTACTGAGGGGGAGTAGGACGGGGCTACTGAGGGGGAGACGGGGCTACTGAGGGGAGACGGGGCTACTGAGGGGGAGGGGGCTACTGAGGGGAGTAGGACGGGGCTACTGAGGAGGGAGGAGGACGGGGCTACTGAGGGGGAGGAGGACGGGCCTACTGAGGGGGAGTAGGACGGGGCTACTGAGGGGGAGGAGGACGGGGCTACTGAGGGGGAGGAGGACGGGGCTACTGAGGGGGAGACGGGGCTACTGAGGGGGAGGAGGACGGGGCTACTGAGGGGGAGGAGGACGGGGCTACTGAGGGGGAGTAGGACGGGGCTGCTGAGGGGGAGTTTGAGGTACACTACACACTCCCCACTTCTCATCATGATTCATCTGGCCAGTATCAAGAACCACATACCGGTTTTGAACACCTTAGTTGGCAATTGAGTATTTTCTGCTTGCTATGTTACTGTAATTTAATGATGCCAATGTGTTTTCATTCATTGAAAACCCTTAATCTATTTTATGAGAATTTGTAAGATTCTTGTTTGCATAAAATAGACGGAGACCAGTCTTTTCAATAATAGGTAACAGAATGTATTCTCGGAGCGAGCTGCCACGTTACCACGAGCAACAGTTTATATACAGTAACATGACGTCATTTCATTGCTTAACGGAATCCCCTCCTCTCGACCGGGACAAAGTGAGGTTAATAGTTAATTCTAACTTACTAACACACTCCCAGGTCACACAACATAACTGAATTATCTTTTGACCCCCCAACATTATTGATCACCACTTAGCTGGCAGATCTAATTAACAGAAAACCTAGGAATGCACTCACTTCCTTATCTAAAACACCCCAGGGCTCAGTTTCGTCGGTTCAACCATAGGTTAACTACCTTATCTGTTTACTTAATCCACAACCCATTCGTTTCTGCCCAGTTGGAATGGTGTTCATTAACTTTAAATACTCCTTGTCCGTGTCACACAATCCCTTCTTATGAACTCATATTGTTAATCAGATATAATAAAACAGAGTATAAGTTTACTTAGTTACAGTTCCATTTAAAATGATTTGTTCAGTCATTTAATCATAATTTTCCCAACAGGCTACCAAACTCAAATTATAGATGTCGGATTAAAATGAGACTATAGCGTCCATAAAGTGACAAATGGATTTACATTTTTAGGTTCGTAGGTTAAACAGTTTTTATTACTTTTATGATGCATCCTCATAGGTGCTTCCTTTTTGTAGTATTTCTGACCGTGCTGTGTTGCTGGGCAACAACACAGCTGCTTGCACCTGGCAGCCAGTCATAATGCTAACAAACCTAGGCTACTGTAGATAGCTAGCGATACGGTGGTATCTATGCTGAGGTTAATGAATAAATGCAAGCAGATAGTTTGATTAGCTAGGTAGCTAGCTAGCTAACATTACCTAGCTAACGTTAGCATGCTTGTACAAAGTCCAGCAGTTAGTCTCTGTAGCTAGCTAACAACAGTCATCTGAAAGCTAGCTAGCTAATGAACAGGCAAATATAGGTATTTGGTTTTATTTTTTATACCTGTCATATGAGAGCTAACGTTGGCTAGGTCACTAACCAACAAGCGAGGAAAGCTACCTAGCTATATATTTTTTTAGTCATCATGGGCAGTGGTGTAAAGTATTTAAGTAAAAATACTTTAAAGTACTACTTAAGTAGTTTTGGGGGTATCTGTACTTTTACTTTCACTACATTCCTACAGAAAATAATATACTTTTTACTCCATACATTTTCCCTGACACCCAAAAGTACTCGTTACAGGAAAGGAAAATGGTCCAATTCATGATCAAGAAAACTTCTGATCTGAAGGAAACACTAAACACAAATGCTTCATTTGTAAATGATGTGAGTGTTGGAGTGTGCCCCCTCAGTAAATTAAATTTGAAATGATTTATACTTTTACTTTTGAAACTTAAGTATATTTTAGCAATTACATTTACTTTAGATACTTTAGTATATTTAATACCAAATACTTTTACTCAAGTAGTATTTTAGTGGGTGACTTTCACTTGAGTCTTGAGTTTCCATTAAGATATCTTTACTTTTACTCAAGTATGACAATTGGGTACTTTTCCAATGAAATGATTAATTCATTCAAGATTTATAGAAAAGTCAGAAAAACAAACCACACCTCCACCATATATATGTTTTAAAAGTAACCAACAATTTACCATGTTGAAAAGTGAATGAAATGTAACCACAGACATGATCAAAAAGTAGTCACTGCTCATTATACAACGGGTGGGTCTAATCCTGAATGCTGATTGGTTAAAAGCGCATTCCAACCGGTGTCTATTCCACAAGTTAGCGCCGGCTAAATCTATGACAATTAAAATGCCTATTTACTCTGTTCCATCTGACTGTGCAATCCACTATCTCATCAGCCCAGGCAGGGAATGTATAAACTTGGTATCCACTATAAAAAGCATCTAGACATTATCTCACATTTCTTTTAAACTAACATTTAGTTTTCAACAGCGGAGATTTGTATAAACCTGCTGTCTGTCTCGCCGACATTTGTAACATTGTTTCAATATTCAAATTCGATCTCCAGCTGTCCCGTAGTAATGAATGTGTCGGGAGTCAGGACGAGACAGCGTTTCTCAGCCAGTCAAAATCATGAATCAGCAGCATTTGTATATATTCAAAGAACTATCAATAGAAAACAGGTAAACCAAACGAAGTGAAACTAGTTTGAAGTCTTTCCAGCTTCCGTTTGAAGTGATTGTGTTAGCTGTGTTGTTGGCTAGCTCCTCTGAACAACAGGTGTCCAGCTTCAGTTTGAAGTGATTGTGTTAGCTGTGTTGTTGGCTAGCTCCTCTGAACAACAGGTGTCCAGCTTCAGTTTGAAGTGATTGTGACAGCTGTGTTGTTGGCTAGCTCCTCTGAACAACAGTTTCCAGCTTCAGTTTGAAGTGATTGTGACAGCTGTGTTGTTGGCTAGCTCCTCTGAACAACAGTGTCCAGCTTCAGAATTAAGGCATTTTAAAACATCACAATACACTCAGACAGTGTACCCACCACTACTACATATCTACAGTACTAAATCCATGTGTACGTGTGTGTATAGTGCGTGTGGTATCGTGTGTGTGTGTGTGTGTGTGTGCGTGTGGTATCGTGTGTGTGTGTGTGTGTGTGTGCGTGTGGTATCGTGTGTGTGTGTGTGTGTGCGTGTGGTATCGTGTGTGTGTGTGTGCGTGTGGTATCGTGTGTGTGTGTGTGTGTGTGTGCGTGTGGTATTGTGTGTGTGTGTGTGTGTGTGTGTGTGTGTGTGTGTGTGTGTGTGTGCCTATGTTAGTGTCTCTTCCCAGTCCACGCTGTTCCGCAAGGTGTTTTTGTAATGTTTTTTAAAATCTAATTTTACTGCTGGCGTGAGTTACCTGATGTGGAATAGAGTTCCATGTAGTCATGGCTCTATGAGGTACTGTGGAATAGAGTTCCATGTAGTCATGGCTCTATGTAGTACTGTGGAATAGAGTTCCATGTAGTCATGGCTCTATGTAGTACTGTGGAATAGAGTTCCATGTAGTCATGGCTCTATGTAGTACTGTGGAATAGAGTTCCATGTAGTCATGGCTCTATGAGGTACTGTGGAATAGAGTTCCATGTAGTCATGGCTCTATGTAGTACTGTGGAATAGAGTTCCATGTAGTCATGGCTCTATGTAGTACTGTGGAATAGAGTTCCATGTAGTCATGGCTCTATGTAGTACTGTGGAATAGAGTTCCATGTAGTCATGGCTCTATGTAGTACTGTGGAATAGAGTTCCATGTAGTCATGGCTCTATGTAGTACTGTGGAATAGAGTTCCATGTGGTCATGGCTCTACGTAGGACTGTGGAATAGAGTTCCATGTAGTCATGGCTCTATGTGGTACTGTGGAATAGAGTTCCATGTAGTCATGGCTCTATGTAGTACTGTGGAATAGAGTTCCATGTAGTCATGGCTCTATGTAGTACTGTGGAATAGAGTTCCATGTGGTCATGGCTCTACGTAGGACTGTGGAATAGAGTTCCATGTAGTCATGGCTCTATGTAGTACTGTGGAATAGAGTTCCATGTACTCATGGCTCTATGTAGTAATGTGGAATAGAGTTCCATGTAGTCATGGCTCTATATAGTAATGTGGAATAGAGTTCCATGTAGTCATGGCTCTATATAGTAATGTGGAATAGAGTTCCATGTAGTCATGGCTCTATGTAGTACTGTGTGCCTCCCATAGTCTGTTCTGGACTTGGGGACTGTGAAGAGACCTCTGGTGCCATGTCTTGTGGGCTATGCATGGGTGTCCGAGCTGTGTGCCTGTAGTTCAGACAAACAGCTCGGTGCATTCAACATGTCAATACCTCTTCATAAATACAAGTAGTGATGAAGTCAATCTGTCCTCCACTTTGAGCCAGGAGAGATTGATATGCATATTATTAATATTAGCTCTCTGTGTACATCCAAGGGCCAACCGTGCGGCCCTGTTCTGAGCCAATTGTAATTTTCCTAAGTCCTTTTTTGTGGCACCTGACCACACGACTAAACAGTAGTCCAGGTGCGACAAAACTAGAGCCTAAAGGACCTGCCTTGTTGATAATGCTGTCAAGAAGAGCAGCGCTTTATTATGGACATACTTCTCCACCTCTTAGCTTCTGATGTGTCAATATGTTTTGACCATGACAGTTTAACTTCAGGGCAGGTTTGTGACACAGTCTGGGATCGAACCCAGATCTGTAGTGAAGCCTCAGCAATGCGATGCAGTGGCTTAGACAGCTGCACCACTCGGGAGGCCTCTGCATAAAGTTTGTAATGAAAATATATGTACAGCATTATTCGTAAGCCGTTGTATAAGTTTTCACTTAAATATAACTATGTTCAATATATCCTATAATATATCAATTATCACTTAAATATAACTCTGTGGTTTGATCAACGGCAGAACGGCACTAATTTGGTAAATAAATGCTAAATATTGCTAAATAGAGTGAAAACAGGATTTTTATAAATGTAATCCACTAAATACAAAATAAACAGGGACTAAATATACCGTTCAAAAGTTTGGGGTCACTCAGAAATGTCCTTGTTTTTGAAAGAAAAGCACATTTTTTGTCCATTAAAATAACATCAAATTGATCAGAAACACAGTGTAGACATTGTTAATGTAATGTTGTAAATGACTATTGTAGCTGGAAACTGAAGATTTTTTAAATGGAATATCTACATAGGCGTACAGAGTCCCATTATCAGCAACCATCACTCCTGTGCTCCCAATGGTACGTTGTGTTAGCTAATCCAAGTTTATCATTTTAAAAGGCTAATTGATCATTAGAAAACCCTTTTGCAATTATGTTAGCACAGGTGAAAACTGTTGTCCTGATTAAAGAAGCAATAAAACTGGCCTTCTTTAGACTCCAGAGTATCTGGAGCATCAGCATTTCTGGGTTCGATTACAGGCTCAAAATGACCAGAAACAAAGAACTTTCTTCTGAGACGCATCAGTCTTCTCTTGTTCTGAGAAATGAAGGCTATTCCATGAAACTGAAGATCTCGTACAACTCCCTTCCTAGAACAGCACAAACTGGCTCTAACCAGAATAGAAAGAGTGGGAGGCCCCGATGCATAACTGAGCAAGAGGACAAGTATATTAGAGTGTCTAGTTTGAGAAACAGACGCCTCACAAGTCCTCAAATGGCAGCTTCATTAAATAGTACCCGCAAAACACCAGTCTCAATGTCAACAGTGAAGAGGCGACTCCGGGATGCTGGCCTTCTAGGCAGAGTTCCTCTGTCCGGGGTCTGTGTACTTTTGCCCATCTTAATCTCTTATTTTTATTGGCCAGTCTGAGATATCTTTTTCTTTGCAACTCTGCCTAGTTGACTGGCATCATAATACAACATAATTATACAATATAATTAAATTAAATTAAAATCTCAATTAAAAGTAATTGAGACACGAAAACGCTATTTTGAAATGAAACTGAATTAAACATTCAGAGACTTGTCCCGAAGCCACTCCTGCGTTGTCTTGGCTGTGAGCTTGGGGCTGTTGTCCTGTTGGAAGGTGAACCTTAACTCCAGTCTGAGATCCTGAGCGCTCTGGAACAGGTTTTCATCAAGGATCTCTGCACTTTGCTCTGTTCATGTTTACCTCGATCCTGACTAGTCTCCCAGTCCCTGCTGCTGAAAAACATCCCCACAGCATGATGCTGCCACCACCATGCTTCACCATAGGGATGTAACCAGGTTCAGGCCAAAGAGTTCAATCTTGGTTTCATCAAACCAGAGAATCTTGTTTCTCATGGTCTGAGAGTCCTTTAGGTGCCTCTTGGCAAACTCCAAGTGGGCTGTCATGTGCCTTTTACTGAGGAGTGGCTACCGTCTGGCCACTCGGCCATAAAGGCCTGATTGGTGGAGTGCTGCAGAAATGGTTGTCCTTCTGGAAGGTTCTCCCATCTCCACAGGGGAACTCTAGAGCTCTCTGTCAGAGTGACCATTGGGTTTTTGGTAACCTCCCTGACCAAGGCCCTTCTCCCCCGATTGCTCAGTTTGGCCGGACAGCCAGTTCTAGGAAGAGTCTTGGTGGTTCCAAACTTCTTCCAGTTAAGAATGATGGAGGCCATTGTGTTCTTGGGGACCTTCAATGATGCAAAAACAATTTGGTACCCTTCCCCAGATCTGTGCCTCGACACAATCCTGTCTCTGAGCTCTACGGACCATTCCTTGGACCTCATTACTTGGTTTTTGCTCTGACATTCACCGTCAACTGTGGGACCTTATATAGACAGGTGTGTGCCTTTCCAAATCATGTCCAATCAATTGAATTTAACACAGGTGGACTCCAATCAAGTTGTAGAAACATCTCAAGGATGATCAATGGAAACAAGATGCACTTGAACTAAATTTAGAGTCTCATAGCAAAGAGTCTGAATACTTGTGTAAATAAGGTATCTGTTTATTTTTTTAAATAAATTTACAAAAAATTCTAAAACCTGTTTTCGCTTTGTTATTATGTGGTGTTGTGTAGATGTTTTTTTTAATCTAATATTTAATCAATTTTAGAATGAGGTTGTAACCTAACAAACAAAATGTGTTAAAAGCCAATGGATCTGAATACTTCCTGAATGCACTGTAGATTATTTGTCTGTATGTATTTGTTGATATAGACCTATTGTAAATGTGTATTATTGTTGCGTCACCATCATTATTGCGCAAAGAAATACGAGTACAAACACACATCTTTAAGCTACATATTACTTTGACAGAGGTAAGGAACTGTCTATTGGCCAGCATAGCCATGATTAACCAGGACCACGTTGGAAACACAAGCGGTCCTGAGTTTATGTCAATATTCCACAGGTAAACTAACGGTTACATAAACCAGGAATGCAGACAGGCTTTATCTGAGCTGTCCATCACATCTCCACCTGCTGTTTACCTACTGACCAACAAAGCTATAGTTATTCTGATGTTTTGGTAGGTAAACTAACGGTTACATAAACCAGGAATGCAGACAGGCTTTATCTGAGCTGTCCATCACATCTCCACCTGCTGTTTACCTACTGACCAACAAAGCTATAGTTATTCTGATGTTTTGGTAGGTAAACTAACGGTTACATAAACCAGGAATGCAGACAGGCTTTATCTGAGCTGTCCATCACATCTCCACCTGCTGTTTACCTACTGACCAACAAAGCTATAGTTATTCTGATGTTTTGGTAGGTAAACTAACGGTTACATAAACCAGGAATGCAGACAGGCTTTATCTGAGCTGTCCATCACATCTCCACCTGCTGTTTACCTACTGACCAACAAAGCTATAGTTAATTCTGATGTTTTGCTAAAATACAGGTTTAAGGAAATAAAAAGGCACCACATTTATACGAGACAAAACAGCTCCGTCAAGCCTTGCAAAGCCTGCGTTTATTTAATAATAAAATAGCTGTATGATAATGTCTTACTGTGGAGAATCCAATACTTCATCTTGTATGTGGTACAAATCCCATTATTGTGTGGAAGCGCCTCCTCTAAGAGTGTGAATTAGGATGTTTGAGGTTTGAATCCTAAGCAAAACCTGCCTACACATAGTTTGGGGTACAATATCAACATAGCTACTGTAGTAGGTCGAAGCTGTGTGATGGAAAACCTTGGTAAAGCATGGGTGGAATAGGCATTGGTGGTGCTCATGTGAATTTCCTTATTTTTTCCACCCGGCTTCAGATCAATACCTGTTCTCATTTAAAAACACAGCTTTAGTTTCTAACACAACAGAAAAAGGTAGACAACAACAGGTGAATTTTACCATTTAATTATAAAACATTCATGTCATTATTTTATTTACATTTGTAATTACAATATCATCACTTAGCTAGTAATCCTCAGTTTCAACATAGTTTAATCACTTTTCTAGTGGAGCTTTTTGTTCTGCTGAACATCATGTGCCGCCTTACATTACTGTACTTTAAGAGCCTCAGGAGTTGGATTTTCAAAACCAATCAACAAATATATCATTCACAATACTTTGTCATTATTTAAAAAAGAAAAAAACAGCATTGCTGCTAAATTATACATATTAACAAACTATTTCCTCAAGTATCTACAATGCCAATTTACAAAGAGAGGAAGAGAGAGAAGAGAGAGAAGAGAGAGAAGAGAGAGAAGAGAGAGAAGAGAGAGAAGAGAGAGAAGAGAGAGAAGAGAGAGAAGAGAGAGAAGAGAGAGAGGAGAGAGAAGAGAGAGAAGAGAGAGAAGAGAGAGAAGAGAGAGAAGAGAGAGAAGAGAGAGAGAGAGAGAAGAGAGAGAGAGAAGAAGAGAGAGAAGAGAGAGAAGAGAGAGAAGAGAGAGAAGAGAGAGGAGAAAGGGAGAGATAAAACAGAAAACTCTGAGGAATTTGAGGCTTTGTTGGATACCAGGGTATGTATGTTCCTAGGGGTTGTTGTACCAGGGTATCTCTGTTAACGGGTTGTTGGATACCAGGGTTGTATGTTCCTAGGGGTTGTTGGATACCAGGGTATGTATGTTCCTAGGGGGTTGTTGTGTATCCTAGGGGTTGTTGGAGACCAGGGTATGTATGTTCCTAGGGGTTGTTGGAGACCAGGGTATGTATGTTCGGGGTTGTTGTGTATCTCTGTTAACGGAGACCAGGGTTGTATGTTCCTAGGGGGTTGTTGGAGACCAGGGTACCAGGGGTTGTTGGAGACCAGGGTGTATGTTCCTAGGGGGTTGTTGGTTCCTAGACCAGGGTATGTATGTTCCTAGGGGTTGTTGGAGACCAGGGTATGTATGTTCCTAGGGGTTGTTGGAGACCAGGGTATGTATGTTCCTAGGGGTTGTTGGAGGGTATGTATGTTGGGGTTGTTGGAGACCAGGGTATGTATGTTCCTAGGGGTTGTTGGAGACCAGGTTGTTGTTCCTAGTATCTCTGTTAACGGAGACCAGTTCCTAGGGGGTTGTTGGATACCAGGGTATGTATGTTCCTAGGGGGTTGTTGGAGACCAGGGTATGTATGTTCCTAGGGGGTTGTTGTGTATCTCTGTTAACGGAGACCAGGGTATGTATGTTCCTAGGGGGTTGTTGGATACCAGGGTATGTATGTTCCTAGGGGGTTGTTGTGTATCTCTGTTAACGGAGACCAGGGTATGTATGTTCCTAGGGGGTTGTTGTGTATCTCTGTTAACGGAGACCAGTTCCTAGGGGGTTGATGTGTATCTCTGTTAACGGAGACCAGTTCCTAGGGGGTTGTTGTGTATCTCTGTTAACGGAGACCAGTTCCTAGGGGGTTGTTGTGTATCTCTGTTAACGGATACCAGGGTATGTATGTTCCTAGGGGGTTGTTGGATACCAGGGTATGTATGTTCCTAGGGGGTTGTTGGATACCAGGGTATGTATGTTCCTAGGGGGTTGTTGTGTATCTCTGTTAGCGGAGACCAGGTCCTAGGGGGTTGTTGTGTATCTCTGTTAACGGAGACCAGTTCCTAGGGGGTTGTTGTGTATCTCTGTTAACGGAGACCAGGGTATGTATGTTCCTAGGGGGTTGTTGGATACCAGGGTATGTATGTTCCTAGGGGGTTGTTGGAGACCAGGGTATGTATGTTCCTAGGGGGTTGTTGGAGACCAGGGTATGTATGTTCCTAGGGGGTTGTTGGAGACCAGGGTATGTATGTTCCTAGGGGGTTGTTGTGTATCTCTGTTAACGGAGACCAGTTCCTAGGGGGTTGTTGGATACCAGGGTATGTATGTTCCTAGGGGGTTGTTGGGAGACCAGGTATGTATGTTCCTAGGGGTTGTTGTGTATCTCTGTTAACGGAGACCAGGGTATGTATGTTCCTAGGGGTTGTTGGATACCAGGGTATGTATGTTCCTAGGGGGTTGTTGTGTATCTCTGTTAACGGAGACCAGGGTATGTATGTTCCTAGGGGGTTGTTGTGTATCTCTGTTAACGGAGACCAGTTCCTAGGGGGTTGATGTGTATCTCTGTTAACGGAGACCAGTTCCTAGGGGGTTGTTGTGTATCTCTGTTAACGGAGACCAGTTCCTAGGGGGTTGTTGTGTATCTCTGTTAACGGAGACCAGGGTATGTATGTTCCTAGGGGGTTGTTGGAGACCAGGGTATGTATGTTCCTAGGGGTTGTTGGATACCAGGGTATGTATGTTCCTAGGGGGTTGTTGTGTATCTCTGTTACCAGGGTATGTATGTTCCTAGGGGGTTGTTGTGTATCTCTGTTAACGGAGACCAGGTCCTAGGGGGTTGTTGTGTATCTCTGTTAACGGAGACCAGTTCCTAGGGGGTTGTTGTGTATCTCTGTTAACGGAGACCAGGGTATGTATGTTCCTAGGGGGTTGTTGTGTATCTCTGTTAACGGAGACCAGGGTATGTATGTTCCTAGGGGGTTGTTGTGTATCTCTGTTAACGGAGACCAGGGTATGTATGTTCCTAGGGGGTTGTTGTGTATCTCTGTTAACGGAGACCAGGGTATGTATGTTCCTAGGGGGTTGTTGTGTATCTCTGTTAACGGAGACCAGGGTATGTATGTTCCTAGGGGGTTGTTGTGTATCTCTGTTAACGGAGACCAGTTCCTAGGGGGTTGTTGTGTATCTCTGTTAACGGAGACCAGTTCCTAGGGGGTTGTTGTGTATCTCTGTTAACGGAGACCAGTTCCTAGGGGGTTGTTGTGTATCTCTGTTAACGGAGACCAGGGTATCCTAGGGGGTTGTTGTGTATCTCTGTTAACGGAGACCAGTTCCTAGGGGGTTGTTGTGTATCTCTGTTAACGGAGACCAGTTCCTAGGGGGTTGTTGTGTATCTCTGTTAACGGAGACCAGGGTATGTATGTTCCTAGGGGGTTGTTGTGTATCTCTGTTAACGGAGACCAGGGTATGTATGTTCCTAGGGGGTTGTTGTGTATCTCTGTTAACGGAGACCAGGGTATGTATGTTCCTAGGGGGTTGTTGTGTATCTCTGTTAACGGAGACCAGGGTATCCTATGTTCCTAGGGGTTGTTGTGTATCTCTGTTAACGGAGACCAGGTTCCTAGGGGTTGTTGTGTATCTCTGTTAACGGAGACCAGGGTCTGGGGTTGTTGTGTATCTCTGTTAACGGAGACCAGGGTATGTATGTTCCTAGGGGTTGTTGTGTATCTCTGTTAACGGAGACCAGTTCCTAGGGGGTTCTTGTGTATCTCTCTGTTAACGGAGACCAGTTAGGGGTTGTTGTGTATCTCTGTTAACGGAGACCAGTTCCTAGGGGTTGTTGTGTATCTCTGTTAACGGAGACCAGGGTACGTATTTTCCTAGGGGGTTGTTGTGTATCTCTGTTAACGGAGACCAGTTCCTAGGGGGTTGTTGTGTATCTCTGTTAACGGAGACCAGTTCCTAGGGGTTGTTGTGTATCTCTGTTAACGGACCAGGGTATGTATGTTCCTAGGGGTTGTTGTGTATCTCCCAGTTCCTAGGGGTTGTTGTGTATCTCTGTTAACGGAGACCAGTTCCTAGTGGGGAGACCAGGTCCTAGGGGGTTAGGGGTTGTTGTGTATCTCTGTTAACGGAGACCAGTTCCTAGGGGGTTGTTGTGTATCTCTGTTAACGGAGACCAGTTCCTAGGGGTTGTTGTGTATCTCTGTTAACGGAGACCAGGGTATCCCTAGGGGTTGTTGACTCTGTTAGGAGACCAGGTTCCTAGGGGTTGTTGTGTATCTCTGTTAACGGAGACCAGGGGTTGTTGTGTATCTCTGTTAACGGAGACCAGGGTATGTATGTTCCTAGGGGTTGTTGTGTATCTCTGTTAACGGAGACCAGGTTCCTAGGGGTTGTTGTGTATCTCTGTTAACGGAGACCAGTTCCTAGGGGGTTGTTGTGTATCTCTGTTAACGGAGACCAGTTCCTAGGGGTTGTTGTGTATCTCTGTTAACGGAGACCAGTTCCTAGGGGGGGTTGTTGTGTGTCTGTTATCTCTGTTAACGGGAGACCAGTTCCTAGGGGTTGTTGTGTATCTCTGTTAACGGAGACCAGTTCCTAGGGGTTGTTGTGTATCTCTGTTAACGGAGACCAGTTCCTAGGGGGTTGTTGTGTATCTCTGTTAACGGAGACCAGTTCCTAGGGGTTGTGTATCTCTGTTAACGGAGACCAGTTCCTATCTCTGTTAACGGAGACCAGTTCCTAGGGGGTTGTTGTGTATCTCTGTTAACGGAGACCAGTTCTAGGGGTTGTTGTGTATCTCTGGAGACCAGTTCCTAGGGGTTGTTGTGTATCTCTGTTAACGGAGACCAGTTCCTAGGGGGTTGTTGTGTATCTCTGTTAACGGAGACCAGTTCCTAGGGGGTTGTTGTGTATCTCTGTTAACGGAGACCAGTTCCTAGGGGGTTGTTGTGTATCTCTGTTAACGGAGACCAGTTCCTAGGGGGTTGTTGTGTATCTCTGTTAACGGAGACCAGTTCCTAGGGGGTTGTTGTGTATCTCTGTTAATGGAGACCAGTTCCTAGGGGTTGTTGTATGTTAACATAGACCAGGTCCTATCTGTGTATCTGTTAACATAGACCAGTTCCTAGGGGGTTGATGTGTATCTCTGTTAACATAGACCAGTTCCTAGGGGGTTGTTGTGTATCTCTGTTAACGGAGACCAGTTCCTAGGGGGTTGTTGTGTATCTCTGTTAACGGAGACCAGTTCCTAGGGGGTTGTTGTGTATCTCTGTTAACGGAGACCAGTTCAGTTCTCTGTTAACGGAGACCAGTTGGGGGTTGTTGTATCTCTGTTAACGGAGACCAGTTCCTAGGGGTTGTTGTGTATCTCTGTTAATCTCTGTTAACATAGACCAGTTCCTAGGGGTTGTTGTGTATCTCTGTTAACATAGAGACCAGTTCCTAGGGGGTTGTTGTATCTCTGTTAACATCCAGTTCCTAGGGGTTGTTGTGTATCTCTGTTAACGGAGACCAGTTCCTAGGGGGTTGTTGTGTATCTCTGTTAACGGAGACCAGTTCCTAGGGGGTTGTTGTGTATCTCTGTTAACGGAGACCAGTTCCTAGGGGGTTGTTGTGTATCTCTGTTAATGGAGACCAGTTCCTCTGTTAACGGGACCAGTTCCTAGGGGGTTGTTGTGTATCTCTGTTAACATCCAGTTCCTAGGGGGTTGTTGTGTATCTCTGTTAGTTCCTAGGGGGTTGTTGTGTATCTCTGTTAACGGAGACCAGTTCCTAGGGGTTGTTGTGTATCTCTGTTAACGGAGACCAGTTCCTAGAACGGAGACCAGTTCCTAGGGGGTTGTTGTGTATCTCTGTTAACCCAGTTCCTAGGGTTAACGGAGACCAGTTCCTAGGGGGTTGTTGTGTATCTCTGTTAACGGAGACCAGTTCCTAGGGGGTTGTTGTGTATCTCTGTTAACGTAGACCAGTTCCTAGGGGGTTGTTGTGTATCTCTGTTAACGGAGACCAGTTCCTAGGGGGTTGTTGTGTATCTCTGTTAACGGAGAGACCAGTTCCCAGGGGGTGTGTATCTCTGTTAACGGAGACCAGTTCTCTGTTAACGGGGTTCCTAGGGGTTGTTGTGTATCTCTGTTAACGGAGACCAGTTCCTAGGGGTTGTTGTGTATCTCTGTTAACGGAGACCAGTTCCTAGGGGTTGTTGTGTATCTCTGTTAACGGAGACCAGTTCCTAGGGGTTGTTGTGTATCTCTGTTAACGGAGACCAGTTCCTAACTCTGGGAGACCAGTTCCTAGGGGGGTTGTTGTGTATCTCTGTTAACGGAGACCAGTTCCTAGGGGGTTGTTGTGTATCTCTGTTAACGGAGACCAGTTCCTAGGGGGTTGTTGTGTGATAGCATGAGCTGACAGAATAGGAGGGGCAGCAGGGGTTTGGTTACCTGTTGGACAGATTTTAAAAGGTGTCACCAGGCAAGGGGCATCATGATGTAATGAGGAGAGTAGAGGACAGGGTACAGGCCCCCCCCAGGTAGAGGACAGGGTACAGGGCCCCTCCCCCAGGTAGAGGACAGGGTACAGGGCCCCCTCCCCCAGGTAGAGGACAGGGTACAGGTGCCACCCCAGGTAGAGGACAGGGTACAGGGCCCCCTCCCCCAGGTAGAGGACAGGGTACAGGGCCCCCTCCCCCAGGTAGAGGACAGGGTACAGGGCCCCCTCCCCCAGGTAGAGGACAGGGTACAGGTGCCACCCCAGGTAGAGGACAGGGTACAGGGGACTGGTTGAAAATATTGTACCCCCTGCCTGCATCTCTCTCTGTAGAGGGATTTACTGTATGAGATCACAGAGAAACTCATCCCATAATAGAGATCTACAGGTCACAGAGACACTCATCCCATAAGAGAGTTCACAGAGACACTCATCCCATAATACAGGTCTACAGTTCACAGAGAAACTCATCCCATAATAGAGGTCTACAGTTCACAGAGAAACTCATCCCATAATAGAAGACTACAGGTCACAGAGACACTCATCCCATAATAGAGGTCTACAGGTCACAGAGACACTCATCCCATAATAGAGGTCAGAGAGACACTCATCCCATAATACAGGTCTACAGGTCACAGAGACACTCATCCCATGATAGAGGTCTACAGGGACACTCATCCCATAATAGAGGTCTACAGGTCACAGAGACACTCATCCCATAATAGAGGTCTACAGGTCACAGAGACACTCATCCCATAATAGAGGTCTACAGGTCACAGAGACACTCATCCCATAATACAGGTTGCAGTTTCTCTTGCCATAATACAGGTCTACAGGTCACAGAGACACTCATCCCATGATAGAGTTCACAGAGACACTCATCCCATGATAGAGTTCACAGAGACACTCATCCCATGATAGAGTTCACAGACACACTCATCCCATGATAGAGTTCACAGAGACACTCATCCCATGATAGAGTTCACAGAGACACTCATCCCATGATAGAGGTTGCAGTTTCTCTTGCCATAATACAGGTCTACAGGTCACAGAGACACTCATCCCATGATAGAGTTCACAGAGACACTCATCCCATGATAGAGGTTGCAGTTTCTCTTGCCATAATACAGGTCTACAGGTCACAGAGACACTCATCCCATGATAGAGTTCACAGAGACACTCATCCCATGACAGTTTCTCTTGCCAAAGGCCTACATTCATTTACAGAGAACAATATTTTCCCCTTTGTGTTATTATTACTAAATGTAATCAAATTTAAATGTCCCCCAGCCTGTCTGTCCCATAAGAGGTCATAGACATGTCCCCCAGCCTGTCTGTCCCATAAGAGGTCATAGACATGTACATGTCCCCCAGCCTGTCTGTCCCATAAGAGGTCATAGACATGTACATGTCCCCCAGCCTGTCTGTCCCATAAGAGGTCATAGACATGTACATGTCCCCCAGCCTGTCTGTCCCATAAGAGGTCATAGACATGTACATGTCCCCCAGCCTGTCTGTCCCAGCGAGGTATAGAGGGAGATCTGCGGCTGCTGTGAAGATGGGAGGAGAAGAGAGGAAGTTTACACTGCCTCCACGGGTCAAATCCCTCCCCAAGCCCTACCAATGTATTGCCGCACAGAAGGTCCTTCAGAAGCCAGGTGGGTTGGAGGTTGTTAGATACTAGGTGGAGATGCCCAGGTTAGGACAAGAGGATTCTAAGATCCCATAATTCTTGTCATAAATGCGGAAGAATTTTAAACAATGAGAAGAGTAATGCGAGCGAAAATGACGGGAAATGCATCTTCAATTTAGGAGACTGGAGGCTACAGGCTCTCACAGGAGAGGAAGCTACAGGCTCTCACAGGAGAGGAGGCTACAGGCTCTCACAGGAGAGGAGGCTACAGGCTCTCACAGGAGACTGGAGGCTACAGGCTCTCACAGGAGAGGAGGCTACAGGCTCTCAGAGGAGAGGAGGCTACAGGCTCTCAGAGGAGAGGAGGCTGGAGGAGACATAGATCTCTGTTAGGAGAGAGAGACATGATATCTCTGTTAGGAGAGAGAGACATGATATCTCTGTTAGGAGAGAGAGACATGGAGATCTCTGTTAGGAGAGAGAGACATGGAGATCTCTGTTAGGAGAGAGAGACATGATATCTCTGTTAGGAGAGAGAGACGTGATATCTCTGTTAGGAGAGAGAGACGTGATATCTCTGTTAGGAGAGAGAGACGTGATATCTCTGTTAGGAGAGAGAGACATGGAGATCTCTGTTAGGAGAGAGAGACATGATATCTCTGTTAGGAGAGAGAGACATGATATCTCTGTTAGGAGAGAGACATGATATCTCTGTTAGGAGAGAGAGACATGGAGATCTCTGTTAGGAGAGAGAGACATGATATCTCTGTTAGGAGAGAGAGACATGATATCTCTGTTAGGAGAGAGAGACATGGAGATCTCTGTTAGGAGAGAGACATGATATCTCTGTTAAGAGAGAGACATGATATCTCTGTTAGGAGAGAGAGACATGATATCTCTGTTAGGAGAGAGAGACATGATATCTCTGTTAGGAGAGAGAGACATGATATCTCTGTTAGGAGAGAGAGACATGATATCTCTGTTAGGAGAGAGACATGGAGATCTCTGTTAGGAGAGAGAGACATGATATCTCTGTTAGGAGAGAGAGACATGATATCTCTGTTAGGAGAGAGAGACATGGAGATCTCTGTTAGGAGAGAGAGACATGGAGACAACTATCAACTACACCGCCTGACTGGCTCCATGAGGACTTACAGGCTAAGAGGGGAGGCAGAGAGCTGGGGTTATTGAGGTGTGTTTTGAATATTAACATATGGGAAAACAACGCCTGTACAGGAATGAACCAGCACAGCCCAGTGGCTTTAACCTACAAGGATGTGGTTGGTAGCTCCGGTTAAAACTATACAATCTGACTGGGGTTTTCCAGCCTAACAGAGGAGGCTGGAGTATTCAGGGGTGTCAGTGAGTCAGGACATCAACAGAGGAAACACAAGAGGGGAAGAAAACATGGACTAGCCTGGTCCCAGATCAGTTTGGCATGTCAATGACCACAGGGAGCTGGCAAGACAACATAAACAGATCTGGGATTGAATAAAGCACAGCCATAAGGTCCTGTTCTAAACTAGTAAGACACATAGTCCATGATGCCTGTTCTCTCCAACAGCTCTGTCTGGATGTGTTGCTGCATTTAAGTGTTTAAAATAAAAATATATTTAACCTTTATTTTAACCTTTATCTAACTAGGCAAGTCAGTTAAGAACAAATTCTTATTTACAATGACGGCCTACCGGGGAACAGTGGGTTAACTGCCTTGTTCAGGGGAACAGTGGGTTAACTGCCTTGTTCAGGGGCAGAACAACAGATGTTTTATCTTGTCAGCTCGGGATTCGATCTAGGAACCTTTCAGTTACTGGCCCAACACTCTAACCACCACTATGCTAACTATTTAAAGGGTAGTTAGCATAAACATAACCACATGTAATGTAACATGTAATGATTTACACTAGTTTACTCATCAAAAGTCCCAATGCAAATATCCCTCCCTTTTCTATTACAGGAGTTAAGACAGAACACCCATCAGAATTCCCAACAATGCCCAAGTCATGTCAGAAAATGTTTTTCCGGGTGTGATGTAATAATAGAGGACCCATCAAGCCTATTCCCTATAACGTAAACTCCAACAAAATATAACTTCAAATGTATACAATTAAACCAAATCGTCATGACTACTGGTTTGAATAGAATTTTTAGCCAACTTACAAGCAAATACTATGAATTTATTGTTACAAATCAACTTACAAAGTTGCTAGCTAACTGTCCCGACCAGATCACCGACCATTTCGAATCCCACCGTACTTTCTCCACTATGCAATCTGGTTTCCAAGCTGGCCATGGGTGCACCTCAGCCACGCTCAAGGTCCTAAACGATATCATAACCGCCATCGATAAAAGACAATACTGTGCAGCCGTCTTCATCGACCTGGCAAAGGCTTTCGACTCTGTCAATCACCATATTCTTATCGGCAGACTCGACAGCCTTGGTATCTCAAATGACTGCCTCACCTGGTTCACCAACTACTTCTCAGAAAGAGTTCCGTGTGTGAAATCGGCGGGCCTGTTGTCCGGACCTCTGGCAGTCTCTATGGGGGTGCCACAGGGTGCAATTCTCAGCCCGACTCTATTCTCTGTATACATCAATGATGTTGGTCTTGCTGCTGGTGATTCTCAGATCCACCTCTATGCAGACGACACCATTCTGTATACTTCTGGCCCGTCGTTGGACACTGTGTTAACTAACCTCCAGACGAGCTTCAATGCCATACAACTCTCCTTCCGTGGCCTCCAACTGCTCTTAAATACAAGTAAAACTAAATGCATGCTCTTCAACCGATCGCTGCCCACACCTGCTTGCCCGTCCAGCATCACTACTTGGGACGGTTCTAACTTAGAATATGTGGACAATTACAAATACTTAGGTGTCTGGTTAGACTGTAAACTCTCCTTCCAGACTCACTTTAAGCATCTCCTATCCAACATTAAATCTAGAATCGGCTTCCTATTTCGCAACAAAGCATCCTTCACTCGCTGCCAAACATACCCTCGTAAAACTGACTATACTACTGATCCTTGACTTCGGCGATGTCATTTACAAAATAGCCTATAACACTCTACTCAGCAAACTGGATGCAGTCTATCACAGTGCCATTCGTTTTGTCACCAAAGCCCCATATACTAGCCATGACTGCGACCTGTACACTCTCGTTGGTTGGCCCTCGCTTCATATTCATCACCAAACCCACTGGCTCCAGGTCATCTATAAGTCTTTGCTAGGTAAAGCCCCGCTTTATCTCAGCTCACTGGTCACCATAGCAGCACCCACCCGTAGTACACGATCCAGCAGGTATATTTCACTGGTCACCCCCAAAGCCTATTCCTCCTTTGACCGCCTTTCCTTCCAGTTCTCTGCTGCCAATGACTGGAAAAATCAATGAAGTTGGAGACTCATATCTCCCTCACTAACTTTAAGCATCAGCTGTCAGAGCAGCTCACAGATCATTGCACCTGTACATAGTCCATCTGTAAACAGCCCATCTGTAAATAGCCCATCCAACTACCTCATCCCCATATTGTTATATATTTTTTTCTCCTCTGCACCCCAGTATCTTTACTTCCACATTCATCTTCTGCACATCTACCATTCCAGTGTTTAATTGCTATATTGTAATTACTTCGCCACTACGGCCTATTTATTGCCTTACCTCACTAATCTTACCTCATTTGCACACACTGTATATAGACTTTTCTATTGTGTTATTGACTGTATGTTTGTTTATTCCATGTGTAACTCTGTGTTGTTGATTGTGTCGGGCTGCTTTGCTTTATATTGGCCAGGTCGCAGTTGTAAATGAGAACTTGTTCTCAACTGGCCTACCTGGTTAAATAAAGGTGAAAAAAATGCTAACGTTAACCCTACTAGACTGCTAACGTTAGCCCTACTAGACTGCTAATGTTAGCCCTACTAGACTGCTAAGGTTAGCCCTGCTAGACTGCTAACGTTAGCCCTACTAGACTGCTAACGTTAGCCCTACTAGACTGCTAACGTTAGCCCTACTAGACTGCTAATGTTAGCCCTGCTAGACTGCTAGCATTAGCCCTACTAGACTGCTAACGTTAGCCCTGCTAGACTGCTAGCATTAGCCCTACTAGACTGCTAACGTTAGCCCTGCTAGACTGCTAGCATTAGCCCTACTAGACTGCTAACGTTAGCCCTGCTAGACTGCTAGCATTAGCCCTACTAGACTGCTAACGTTAGCCCTGCTAGACTGCTAGCGTTAGCCCTACTAGACGCCCTACTAGACTAACGTTACATTAGCCCTGAATGAGTCAGCCAGTTACTATCAACACCTAGCTTACTGCTACAGTAAAGTAAACAACAGGCTATTATACAGAGCCTGAGTGACACATCTGTTTGTGCTCTTGCCAACTCCATTGCTGTCATTGTCAAGACAGACAAACAGACTGGCACTCAGGCTGGGGACTAACTGATATAACTGGTGAGGTGTAGAAACAAACTAAATGTGACCGCTATCTGGTAGTAGAAGGCATACCAAGTAGGATGACTGGTAGTTTAGCAGACAGACAGCATACCAAGTAGGATGACTGATAGTTGATCAGACAGACAGGCAGCATACCAAGTAGAATGACTGGTAGTTAATCAGACAGACAGACAGACAGACAGACAGACAGACAGACAGACAGACAGACAGACAGACAGACAGACAGACAGACAGACCAAGTAGAATGACTGGTAGTTGATCAGACAGACAGACAGCATACCAAGTAGAATGACTGGTAGTTAATCAGACAGACAGACAGACAGACAGACCAAGTAGAATGACTGGTAGTTGATCAGACAGTCTAGCAGACAGACAGACAGACAGACAGACAGACAGACAGACAGACAGACAGACAGACAGACACACAGCATACCAAGTAGGTTGCCTGGTAGTTGATCAGACAGTCTAGCAGACAGACAGACAGACAGCATACCAAGTAGAATGACTGGTTGTTGATCAGACAGTCTAGCAGACAGACAGACAGACAGACAGCATACCAAGTAGAATGACTGGTTGTTGATCAGACAGTCTAGCAGACAGACAGACAGACAGACAGACAGACAGCATACCAAGTAGAATGACTGGTTGTTGATCAGACAGTCTAGCAGACAGACAGACAGACAGACAGACAGCATACCAAGTAGAATGACTGGTTGTTGATCAGACAGTCTAGCAGACAGACAGACAGACAGACAGACAGACAGACAGCATACCAAGTAGAATGACTGGTAGTTGATCAGACAGTCTAGCAGACAGACAGACAGACAGACAGACAGACAGACAGCATACCAAGTAGAATGACTGGTACTTGATCAGACAATAGACAGCGATCAAGCTTCTCCTTTACTCTGACCAGGTGGTAGAGGACTAATACAAGTCTTTTTTTCTTTCCCCTAAGTTCCACATGTCTGTCAGCCAGGTGTGGTTCCCCAGGTGCAGCAGGTGTCCGTTGGGAAGCTGCAGGGTGTGACTGTCCATCAGACATCCCTCTCCCGCTCCCCTCCTCCTCTCAGCAGGTATGCAGCTCCCCCCAGGAAACCCCCTGCCTCTCTCTCTCTTCATCCCTCCTTCCAGTCCGGGGGTGTAGTCTCTGGGGCAGGGGGAGGGGTTAGGGTGGAGCAGGGTGGGGTCCAGGACTGTGGCAGGGGGTGTGGTCAGATACAGGTGGAGGGCTGTGCAGAGGGGTGTTGCTTCCTGTTCCTCAGACCACATGACTTCTCCTTGTAACCAAGACACATCTGCTGAGACACATCCACCAGGGCCGAGGCCACCGTTAGACCTACACAGAGACAGGAAGTGATATATTAGTAACAGGAAGTGATGTATTAGTTTGTCACTAAACAATATGGGCCTTAGGATACATTACATACATGTGTTGAATTCAGGCGATGGTTGCGATTTAAACAAATAGAATATGACGTATTAATATAATTATTCATCAAACCACTCTGAGGTTTGAAAGACTAATTATATAGATTCATATATGAGTAGTGTTCATTATATAGGTTTATCTGATTAGTGTTTAGTATATAGAGAAACATAGTCTATTAACATAGTTATGTGTCAGAATTAACATACAGTCTATCACCATAGTTCTACGTCAGAGTGTTCAGATAAACATACAGTCTATCACCATAGTTCTACGTCAGAGTGTTCAGATAAACATACAGTCTATCACCATAGTTCTACGTCAGAGTGTTCAGATAAACATACAGTCTATTACCATAGTTCTACGTCAGAGTGTTCAGATAAACAGTCTATTAACATAGTTCTACATCAGAGTGTTCAGATAAACAGTCTATTAACATAGTTCTACGTCAGAGTGTTCAGATAAACAGTCTATTAACATAGTTCTACGTCAGAGTGTTCAGATAAACACACAGTCTATTAACATAGTTCTACGTCAGAGTGTTCAGATAAACACACAGTCTATTACCATAGTTCTACGTCAGAGTGTTCAGATAAACAGTCTATTAACATAGTTCTACATCAGAGTGTTCAGATAAACAGTCCATTACCATAGTTCTACGTCAGTGTTCAGATAAACATACAGTCTATCACCATAGTTCTACGTCAGTGTTCAGATAAACATACAGTCTATTAACATAGTTCTACATCAGAGTGTTCAGATAAACAGTCTATTAACATAGTTCTACGTCAGAGTGTTCAGATAAACATACAGTCTATTAACATAGTTCTACGTTAGAGTGTTCAGATAAACAGTCTATTAACATAGTTCTACATCAGAGTGTTCAGATAAACATACAGTCTATTAACATAGTTCTACATCAGAGTGTTCAGATAAACAGTCTATTAACATAGTTCTACGTCAGCGTTCAGATAAACATACAGTCTATTACCATAGTTCTACATCAGAGTGTTCAGATAAACATACAGTCTATTAACATAGTTCTACGTCAGAGTGTTCAGATAAACATACAGTCTATTACCATAGTTCTACATCAGTGTTCAGATAAACATACAGTCTATTAACATAGTTCTACGTCAGAGTGTTCAGATAAACATACAGTCTATTAACATAGTTCTACGTTAGAACTAGACAAACATACAGTCTATTACCATAGTTCTACGTCAGAGTGTTCAGATAAACATACAGTCTATTACCATAGTTCTACATCAGAGTGTTCAGATAAACAGTCTATTAACATAGTTCTACGTCAGAGTGTTCAGATAAACATACAGTCTATTACCATAGTTCTACATCAGTGTTCAGATAAACAGTCTATTAACATAGTTCTACATCAGAGTGTTCAGATAAACAGTCTATTGCCATAGTTCTACGTCAGAGTGTTCAGATAAACAGTCTATTAACATAGACTATATTACCATAGTTCTACGTCAAGAGTGTTCAGATAAACATGGTTCTATAGACGTAGAACTATGTTAATAGACTATAAGTTTATCTGAACACTCTTGACGTAGAACTATGTTTAGAGACTGTTTATCTGAACACTGATGTAGAACTATGGTAATAGACTGTTTATCTGAACACTCTAACGTAGAACTATGGTAACAGTCTATTACCATAGTTCTACATCAGAGTGTTCAGATAAACAGTCTATTACCATAGTTCTACGTCAGTGTTCAGATAAACAGTCTATTAACATAGTTCTACGTCAAGAGTGTTCAGATAAACATATAGTCTATTAACATAGTTCTACGTCAGAGTGTTCAGATAAACATACAGTCTATTAACATAGTTCTACGTCAGAGTGTTCAGATAAACATACAGTCTATTACCATAGTTCTACGTCAGAGTGTTCAGATAAACATACAGTCTATTACCATAGTTCTACATCAGAGTGTTCAGATAAACATACAGTCTATTAACATAGTTCTACATCAGAGTGTTCAGATAAACATACAGTCTATTAACATAGTTATGTGTCAGAGTGTTCAGATAAACATACAGTCTATCACCATAGTTCTACGTCAGTGTTCAGATAAACATACAGTCTATTAACATAGTTATGTGTCAGAGTGTTCAGATAAACATACAGTCTATTAACATAGTTCTACATCAGAGTGTTCAGATAAACAGTCTATTAACATAGTTCTACGTCAGAGTGTTCAGATAAACATACAGTCTATTAACATAGTTCTACGTCAAGAGTGTACAGTCTATCACCATAGTTCTACGTCAGAGTGTTCAGATAAACATACAGTCTATTAACATAGTTCTACGTCAGTGTTCAGATAAACATATAGTCTATTAACATAGTTCTACATCAGTGTTCAGAATTAAAGCATTTTAATCCGGTCCAGATGCTAATCACAGCTCACATCCTCCTATACAGAAATGTATATACTGTATTTTATACCATATATTGCATCTTGCCTATGCCGCTCTGTCATTGCTCATCCATATATTTATTTGTATATTTTCTTATTCCATTCCTTTACTTAGATGTGCGTTCATTAAGTAGTTGTGGAATTGTTAGATGACTTGTTGGTTATTACTGCACTGTCGGAGCTAGAAGCACAAGCATTTCGCTACACTCACATTTACATCTGCTAACCATGTGACCAATACCATCTGCTAACCATGTGACCAATACCATCTGCTAACCATGTGACCAATAACATCTGCTAACCATGTGACCAATAACATCTGCTAACCATGTGACCAATAACATCTGCTAACCATGTGACCATTAACATCTGCTAACCATGTGACCAATAACATCTGCTAACCATGTGACCAATAACATCTGCTAACCATGTGACCAATAACATCTGCTAACCATGTGACCAATAACATCTGCTAACCATGTGACCAATACCATCTGCTAACCATGTGACCAATAACATCTGCTAACCATGTGACCAATACCATCTGCTAACCATGTGACCAATAACATCTGCTAACCATGTGACCAATAACATCTGCTAACCATGTGACCAATAACATCTGCTAACCATGTGACCAATAACATCTGCTAACCATGTGACCAATAACATCTGCTAACCATGTGACCAATAACATCTGTTGATGGTCAGAACATTATGATGTGATGGCAGCAGGGTTGTTGATGGTCAGAACATGATGATGTGATGGCAGCAGGGCTGTTGATGGTCAGAACATTATGATGTGATGGCAGCAGGGCTGTTGATGGTCAGAACATGATGTGATGGCAGCAGGGCTGTTGATGGTCAGAACATGATGATGTGATGGCAGCAGGGCTGTTGATGGTCAGAACATTATGATGTGATGGCAGCAGGGCTGTTGATGGTCAGAACATTATGTGATGGCAGCAGGGCTGTTGATGGTCAGAACATTATGTGATGGCAGCAGGGCTGTTGATGGTCAGAACATGATGATGTGATGGACGCAGGGCTGTTGATGGTCAGAACATGATGATGTGATGGACGCAGGGCTGTTGATGGTCAGAACATTATGATGTGATGGCAGCAGGGCTGTTGATGGTCAGAACATGATGATGTGATGGCAGCAGGGCTGTTGATGGTCAGAACATTATGATGTGATGGCAGCAGGGCTGTTGATGGTCAGAACATGATGTGATGGCAGCAGGGCTGTTGATGGTCAGAACATTATGATGTGATGGCAGCAGGGTTGTTGATGGTCAGAACATTATGTGATGGCAGCAGGGCTGTTGATGGTCAGAACATTATGTGATGGCAGCAGGGCTGTTGATGGTCAGAACATTATGATGTGATGGCAGCAGGGCTGTTGATGGTCAGAACATTATGTGATGGCAGCAGGGCTGTTGATGGTCAGAACATTATGATGTGATGGCAGCAGGGCTGTTGATGGTCAGAACATGATGATGTGATGGCAGCAGGGCTGTTGATGGTCAGAACATTATGTGATGGCAGCAGGGCTGTTGATGGTCAGAACATGATGATGTGATGGCAGCAGGGCTGTTGATGGTCAGAACATGATGATGTGATGGCAGCAGGGCTGTTGATGGTCAGAACATTATGATGTGATGGCAGCAGGGCTGTTGATGGTCAGAACATTATGATGTGATGGCAGCAGGGCTGTTGATGGTCAGAACATTATGATGTGATGGCAGCAGGGCTGTTGATGGTCAGAACATGATGATGTGATGGCAGCAGGGCTGCTGATGGTCAGAACATTATGATGTGATGGCAGCAGGGCTGTTGATGGTCAGAACATGATGATGTGATGGCAGCAGGGCTGTTGATGGTCAGAACATTATGTGATGGCGGCAGGGCTGTTGATGGTCAGAACATTATGATGTGATGGCAGCAGGGCTGTTGATGGTCAGAACATTATGTGATGGCAGCAGTGCTGTTGATGGTCAGAACATGATGATGTGATGGCAGCAGGGCTGTTGATGGTCAGAACATTATGTGATGGCAGCAGGGCTGTTGATGGTCAGAACATGATGATGTGATGGCAGCAGGGCTGTTGATGGTCAGAACATTATGATGTGATGGCAGCAGGGCTGTTGATGGTCAGAACATTATGTGATGGCAGCAGGGCTGTTGATGGTCAGAACATTATGTGATGGCAGCAGGGCTGTTGATGGTCAGAACATGATGATGTGATGGCAGCAGGGCTGTTGATGGTCAGAACATTATGATGTGATGGCAGCAGGGCTGTTGATGGTCAGAACATTATGTGATGGCAGCAGGGCTGTTGATGGTCAGAACATGATGATGTGATGGCAGCAGGGCTGTTGATGGTCAGAACATTATGATGTGATGGCAGCAGGGCTGTTGATGGTCAGAACATGATGTGATGGCAGCAGGGCTGTTGATGGTCAGAACATTATGATGTGATGGCAGCAGGGCTGTTGATGGTCAGAACATGATGATGTGATGGTCAGGGCTGTTGATGGTCAGAACATTATGTGATGGCAGCAGGGCTGTTGATGGTCAGAACATGATGATGTGATGGCAGCAGGGCTGTTGATGGTCAGAACATGATGATGTGATGGCAGCAGGGCTGTTGATGGTCAGAACATGATGATGTGATGGCAGCAGGGCTGTTGATGGTCAGAACATTATGATGTGATGGCAGCAGGGCTGTTGATGGTCAGAACATGATGATGTGATGGCAGCAGGGCTGTTGATGGTCAGAACATGATGATGTGATGGCAGCAGGGCTGTTGATGGTCAGAACATGATGATGTGATGGCAGCAGGGCTGTTGATGGTCAGAACATTATGTGATGGCAGCAGGGCTGTTGATGGTCAGAACATTATGTGATGGCAGCAGGGCTGTTGATGGTCAGAACATGATGATAAATGACATGTTGTGTAAAGGCCTGAAAAATAACCTTGGGGAGGAGGCCGCCTCTGTGAGCTCCAGATGGAAGGGTTTGTTATGACAGAGTGACAATTTAATTAATAAAAGACCTAAAGCTGACAGACTGGGAGAGAGGGGGAGGGATAAGGAGAGATAGGGGGAGAGCGAAGGGGGAGAGGGAGAGAGAGAGTGGGGGGGAGAGAGATTGGGGGAGAGAGTGAGTGAGCGGGGGGGTCATCCCTCTATCTTACCAGACTGACCGGGTGGGGGGATGCCCCCGGTGCCTCTGGGTAAACGGACGAAGATGGAGAGGACAGCAGCCTTGTTCCCAAAACACGGCTCCATGGCGATGGGCTTGGGCACCGTCTGGACAGGAAAGAGAGACATCAGGTAAGACGTTATAGATACAATTTCCGTTGTTTTTAATTCTCTGTGTCATATCAACAGTCCTGCTGGGCGTGACAAGGAGTTGGCTGAAGAGCAGAAACAGACTGGCAGTCAGGATAACCAGCTGAATGCTCCTGTACACTTTACTGCAACAATTCATCAGAGCTCTCCAGTCAGACAGACACAGTGGATCGCAGTGTTAAGACAGTTAACACTCTAGCCTCACCCAACAGAGAACAACCTCTCTCTTCCTCCTCGACAGCCCTTCTCACCATCTATCTCTATCAATCTCTCTCTTCCTCCTTGACAGCCCTTCTCACCATCTATCTCTAACAATCTCTCTATCAATCTCTCTATCAATCTCGCTCTTCCTCCTCGACAGCCCTTCTCACCATCTATCTCTATCAATCTCTCTAACAATCTCTCTATCAATCTCTCTCTTCCTCCTCGACAGCCCTTCTCACCATCTATCTCTATCAATCTCTCTATCAATCTCTCTATCAATCTCTCTCTTCCTCCTCGACAGCCCTTCTCACCATCTATCTCTAACAATCTCTCTATCAATCTATCTCTTCCTCCTTGACAGCCCTTCTCACCATCTATCTCTAACAATCTCTCTATCAATCTCTCTCTTCCTCCTCGACAGCCCTTCTCACCATCTATCTCTATCAATCTCTCTTTCAATCTCTCTCTTCCTCCTCGACAGCCCTTCTCACCATCTATCTCTATCAATCTCTCTATCAATCTCTCTCTTCCTCCTTGACAGCCCTTCTCACCATCTATCTCTATCAATCTCTCTATCAATCTCTCTATCAATCTCTCTATCAATCTCTCTCTTCCTCCTTGACAGCCCTTCTCACCATCTATCTCTATCAATCTCTCTATCAATCTCTCTATCAATCTCTCTCTTCCTCCTTGACAGCCCTTCTCACCATCTATCTCTATCAATCTCTCTATCAATCTCTCTATCAATCTCTCTCTTCCTCCTTGACAGCCCTTCTCACCATCTATCTCTAACAATCTCTCTATCAATCTCTCTCTTCCTCCTCGACAGCCCTTCTCACCATCTATCTCTAACAATCTCTCTTTCAATCTCTATTCTGCTTTCAGCTTTATCCTTCTCTCTCTTCTCCCCTCCTCTTCTTCGTCTATCTATCTATCTCGCTCTCTTTCCTCTATCCCACACACATGCACACGGACACATAACTCTCTTTCCAAGAGGGAACCCACACATAGGCTGTGTCCCAATCAACAAGAGGGAACCCACACATAGGCTATGTCCCAATAAACAAGAGGGAACCCACACATAGGCTGTGTCCCAATCAACAAGAGGGAACCCACACATAGGCTGTGTCCCAATCAACAAGAGGGAACCCACACATAGGCTGTGTCCCAATCAACAAGAGGGAACCCACACATAGGCTGTGTCCCAATCAACAAGAGGGAACCCACACATAGGCTGTGTCCCAATCAACAAGAGGGAACCCACACATAGGCTGTGTCCCAATCAACAAGAGGGAACCCACACATAGGCTGTGTCCCAATCAACAAGAGGGACCCCACACATAGGCTGTGCCCCAATCAACAAGAGGGAACCCACACATAGGCTGTGTCCCAATCAACAAGAGGGAACCCACACACAGGCTGTGTCCCAATCAACAAGAGGGAAACCACACATATGCTGTATCCCAATCAAGAAGAGGGAACCCACACATAGGGTGTGTCCCAATCAACAAGAGGGAACCCACACATAGGCTGTATCCCAATCAAGAAGAGGGAACCCACACATAGGCTGTGTCCCAATCAACAAGAGGGAACCCAAACATAGGCTGTGTCCCAATCAACAAGAGGGAACCCACACATAGGCTGTATCCCAATCAAGAAGAGGGAACCCACACATAGGCCTTATCCCAATCAACAAGAGGGAACCCACACATAGGCTGTGTCCCAATCAACAAGAGGGAACCCACACATAGGCCTTATCCCAATCAACAAGAGGGAACCCACATATAGGCCTTATCCCAATCAACAAGAGGGAACCCACACATAGGCCTTATTCCAATCAACAAGGATGTTGTATTTTTCTGGCAGTATTTCTAGGCAGGACGTCACAATTGGCATGTCCCAATTCCAAGTTCCTTTAAAATGGGCAGCATCCCATGAATCCTTCGCCGAGCAGGCTATACTGTTAGCCAGCCTGCCAGCTTAGTAGAGTGTGCCACTAGCACAGTCAGTGTAGTCAGCTCAGCTATCCCCATTGAGACCGTGTCTGTGCCTCGATCTAAGTTGGGAAAAACTAAACATGGTGGTGTTCGCCTTAGCAATCTCACTAGGATAAAGACCTCCTCCATTCCTGCCATTATTGAAAGAGATCGTGACAAGTAGTCAGCTCAGCTATCCCCATTGAGACCGTGTCTGGGCCTCGATCTAGGTTGGGCAAAACTAAACATGGCGGTGTTCATTTTAGCAATCTCACTGGAATAACGACCACCTTCATTCCTCAAAATAGGGCTACTTAATGTTAGATCCCTCACTTCCAAGGCAGTCAGAGCCAATTAACTAATCACTGATCATAACCTTGATGTGATTGGCCTGACTGAAACATGGCTTAAGCCTGATGAATTTACTGTGTTAAATGAGGCCTCTCCTCCTGGCTACTCTAGTGACCATATCCCCTGTGTTAAATGAGGCCTCACCTCCTGGTTACACTAGTGACCATATTCCCTGTGTTAAATGAGGCCTCACCTCCTGGTTACTCTAGTGACCATATTGAGGCCTCACCTCCTGGTTACACTAGTGACCATATCCCCTGTGTTAAATGAGGCCTCTCCTCCTGGTTACACTAGTGACCATATCCCCTGTGTTAAATGAGGCCTCTCCTCCTGGTTACACTAGTGACCATATTCCCTGTGTTAAATGAGGCCTCACCTCCTGGTTACACTAGTGACCATATTGAGGCCTCTCCTCCTGGTTACTCTAGTGACCATATCCCCTGTGTTAAATGAGGCCTCACCTCCTGGTTACACTAGTGACCATATTCCCTGTGTTAAATGAGGCCTCACCTCCTGGTTACTCTAGTGACCATATTGAGGCCTCTCCTCCTGGTTACACTAGTGACCATATCCCCTGTGTTAAATGAGGCCTCACCTCCTGGTTACACTAGTGACCATATTCCCTGTGTTAAATGAGGCCTCACCTCCTGGTTACTCTAGTGACCATATTGAGGCCTCTCCTCCTGGTTACACTAGTGACCATATTGAGGCCTCACCTCCTGGTTACACTAGTGACCATATCCCCTGTGTTAAATGAGGCCTCTCCTCCTGGTTACACTAGTGACCATATCCCCTGTGTTAAATGAGGCCTCTCCTCCTGGCTACACTAGTGACCATAATGAGGCCTCACCTCCTGGTTACTCTAGTGACCATATTGAGGCCTCTCCTCCTGGTTACTCTAGTGACCATATCCCCTGTGTTAAATGAGGCCTCTCCTCCTGGTTACACTAGTGACCATATCCCCTGTGTTAAATGAGGCCTCTCCTCCTGGCTACACTAGTGACCATATCCCCTGTGTTAAATGAGGCCTCACCTCCTGGTTACTCTAGTGACCATATTGAGGCCTCTCCTCCTGGTTACACTAGTGACCATATTGAGGCCTCTCCTCCTGGTTACTCTAGTGACCATATTGAGGCCTCTCCTCCTGGTTACTCTAGTGACCATATCCCCTGTGTTAAATGAGGCCTCACCTCCTGGTTACACTAGTGACCATATTGAGGCCTCTCCTCCTGGTTACTCTAGTGACCATATTGAGGCCTCTCCTCCTGGTTACTCTAGTGACCATATTGAGGCCTCTCCTCCTGGTTACTCTAGTGACCATATCCCCTGTGTTAAATGAGGCCTCACCTCCTGGTTACACTAGTGACCATATCCCCTGTGTTAAATGAGGCCTCACCTCCTGGTTACACTAGTGACCATATTCCCTGTGGTAAATGAGGCCTCTCCTCCTGGTTACACTAGTGACCATATCCACTGGGCATCCTGCAAAGGCGGAGGTGTTGCTAACATTTACGATACCAAATTTCGATTTGCAACAAAAAAAAAATGACTGCGTTTTCTTCTTTTGAACTTCTAGTCATGAAATCTATGTAGCTCAACTCAATCACTTTTTATAGCTACTGTTTACAGGCCTCCTGGGCCATATACAGCGTTCCTCACTGAGTTCCCTGAATTCCTATTTGGACATTGTAGTCACGGCAGATAAAGTCACCAAAAATTTGAATATTAATATTCACATGGAAATATCCCTAAACCCACTCTAAAAGGCTTTCGGAATCATCATCGACTCAGTGGGTTTTGTCCAACATGTATCTGGACCTACTCACTGTCACAGTCTTACTCTGGACCTAGTTCTGTCCCATGGAATAAATGTTGTGGATCTTAATGTTTTTCCTCATAATCCTGGACTACCGGACCACAATTTTATTACGTTTGCAATCGTAACAAATAATCTGCTCAGACCCCAACCAAGGATCATCAAAAGCCATGCTATAAATTCTCAGACAACCCAAAGATTTCTAGATACCCTTCCAGACTCCCTCCACCTACCCAAGGACAAGAAATTGTCTAACCACCTAACTGAGGACCTCAATTTAACCTTGCGTAATAACCTAGATGCAGTCGCACCCATAAAAACAAAACAAAAACATTTGTTACAAGAAATTTGCTCCTGGAAAATACCTGAGCCCTGAAGCTTCCAGAAAATTGGAAGGGAAATGGGACTACACCAAACTGGAAGTCTTCTGACTAGCTTGGAAAGACATTACCGTTCAGTACCGAAGAGCCCTCACTGCTGCTCCACCAAACTGGAAGTCTTCTGACTAGCTTGGAAAGACATTACCGTTCAGTACCGAAGAGCTCTCACTGCTGCTCCACCAAACTGGAAGTCTTCTGACTAGCTTGGAAAGACATTACCGTTCAGTACCGAAGAGCCCTCACTGCTGCTACACCAAACTGGAAGTCTTCTGACTAGCTTGGAAAGACATTACCGTTCAGTACCGAAGAGCTCTCACTGCTGCTCCACCAAACTGGAAGTCTTCCGACTAGCTTGGAAAGACATTACCGTTCAGTACCGAAGAGCTCTCACTGCTGCTCCACCAAACTGGAAGTCTTCTGACTAGCTTGGAAAGACATTACCGTTCAGTACCGAAGAGCCCTCACTGCTGCTACACCAAACTGGAAGTCTTCTGACTAGCTTGGAAAGACATTACCGTTCAGTACCGAAGAGCCCTCACTGCTGCTCCACCAAACTGGAAGTCTTCTGACTAGCTTGGAAAGACATTACCGTTCAGTACCGAAGAGCCTTCACTGCTGCTCCACCAAACTGGAAGTCTTTTGACTAGCTTGGAAAGACATTACCGTTCAGTACCGAAGAGCTCTCACTGCTGCTCCACCAAACTGGAAGTCTTCTGACTAGCTTGGAAAGACATTACCGTTCAGTACCGAAGAGCCCTCACTGCTGCTCCACCAAACTGGAAGTCTTCTGACTAGCTTGGAAAGACATTACCGTTCAGTACCGAAGAGCCTTCACTGCTGCTCCACCAAACTGGAAGTCTTCTGACTAGCTTGGAAAGACATTACCGTTCAGTACCGAAGAGCCCTCACTGCTGCTCCACCAAACTGGAAGTCTTCTGACTAGCTTGGAAAGACATTACCGTTCAGTACCGAAGAGCCCTCACTGCTGCTCCACCAAACTGGAAGTCTTCTGACTAGCTTGGAAAGACATTACTGTTCAGTACCGAAGAGCCTTCACTGCTGCTCCACCAAACTGGAAGTCTTCTGACTAGCTTGGAAAGACAGTACCGTTCAGTACCGAAGAGCCCTCACTGCTGCTCCACCAAACTGGAAGTCTTCTGACTAGCTTGGAAAGACATTACCGTTCAGTACCGAAGAGCTCTCACTGCTGCTCCACCAAACTGGAAGTCTTCTGACTAGCTTGGAAAGACATTACCGTTCAGTACCGAAGAGCCTTCACTGCTGCTCGATCATCCTATTTTTCCAACCTAATTCAGAATAATCTATTTACTGTCGCCAAACTAACTAAACTAAAAAGCAGCATTCATCACTTCAGCAGTGATAAATTCATGAACTTCTTTGATGAAAACATCATGATCAATAGAAAGCAAATTATGGACTCCTCTTTGAATCTGCTCAGTTGTCCTGGACATCAAGGGTTTTAAATCCTGTAATTCTTGACACATTCATAAAAATAGTCAGTAATAAAGCCTCTTGAAGAATCCAAACCTTGGCCGGGAAAATGTAAAAAAAACTAAAATCGGCCTATATCAAATCTCCCATTCCTCTCTAACATTTTTGAAAAAGCTGTTGCCCATCAACTCACTGCCTTCCTGAAGACAATGTATACGAAACGCTTCATTCTGGTTTTTGACCCCATCATAGCACTGAGATTGCACTCGTGAAGTTAGTCAATTACATTTTAATGACATCAGACCAAGGCTCTGCATCTGTCCTCGTGCTCATAGACCATAGTGCTGCTTTTGATACAATCAATCACCACATTCTTCTGGAGAGATTAGGAACCTTAATTGGTCTACACGGACAAGTTCTTCCCTGGTTTAGATCTTATCTGTCGGAAAGATATCAGTTTGTCTCTGTGGATGCTCTGTCATCTGACAAATTAATTGTGCGTTTTGGTATTCCTCAAAGTTCCGTTTTAGGGCCACTATTGTTTTCACTATATATTCTACCTCTTTGTGATGTCATCTTTCACTGCTATGCGGATGACACACAGCTGTACATTTCGATGAAACATTGTGACTACACCAAAATTGCCCTCCCTGGAAGCCTGTGTTTCAGACATAAGGAAGTGGCAAATGTTCTACTTTTAAACTCGAACAAAACAGAGATGCTAGTTCTAGGTCCCAAGAAACAAAGAGATCTTCTGTTGGATCTGACAATTCATCTTGATGGTTGTGCAGTGGTCACAAATAAAACTGTGAAGGACCTCGGTGTTACCCTGGACCCAGATCTCTCTTTCGACGAACATTTCAAGGACAGCCATTTTCCATATTCATAACATTGTAATGATGCAGAAAAGTTACTCCATGCTTTTGTCACTTCTAGATTAGCCTACTGAAAGGCTCTACTTTCCGGCTACACGAATAAAGCACAAAATAAACTTCAGTTAGTGCTAAACACGGCTGCTAGGATCTTGACTAGATAAAATATTTTTTATCATATTACTCCAGTGCTAGCCTCTCTACACTGGGTTCCTGTAAAGGCAAGGCTGATTTCAAGGTTTTACTGTTAACCTACAAAGCATTACATGGGCTTGCTCCTACCTATCTCTCCTACACGTACGCTACGGTCACAAGACGCAGGCCTCCTTACTGTCCCTAGAATTTCTAAGCAAACAGCTGGAGGAAGGGCTTTCTCCTATAGAACTCCATTTTTATGGAACGGTCTGCCTACCCATGTGAGACGCAAACTCGGTCTCAACCTTTAAGTCTTTACTGAAGACTCATCTCTTCAGTAGGTCATATGATTGAGTGTAGTCTGGTCCAGTAGTGTGAAGGTCAATGGAAAGGCTCTGGAGCAACGAACTGCCCTTGCGGTCTCTGCCGGGCCGGTTCCCCTCTTTCCACTGGGATTCTCTGCCTCTAACCCTATTACAGGGGCTGAGTCACTGGCTTACTGGTGCTCTTCCATCCCGTCCCTAGGAGGGGTGTGTCAGTTGAGTGGGTTGAGTCACTGATGTGATCTTCCTGTCTGGGTTGGCGCCCTCCCTCGGGTTCGTGGGAGATCTTTGTGGGCTATACTCTGCCTTGTCTCAGGATGATAAGTTGGTGGTTGAAGATATCCTTCTAGAGATTTGGGGCTGTGCTTTGGGGTTATATCCTCCCTGGTTGGCCCTCTCCGGGGGTATCGTCGGATGGGGCCACAGTGTATTCCGACCTCTCCTGTCTCAGCCTCCAGTATTTATGCTGCAGTAGTTTATGTGTCGGGGGGCTAGGGTCATTGTTATATCTGGAGTATTTCTCCGGTCTTATCCGGTGTCCTGTGTAAATTTAAGTATGCTCCTCTAATTCTCTCTCTCTCTTTCTCTCCTCCTTGGGGACCTGAACCCTTGGGACTATGCCTCAGGACTACCTGGCATGATGACTCCTTGCTGTCCACCTGGTTGTGCTGCTGCTCCAGTTTCAACTGTTCTGCATGCGGCTATGGAACCCTGACCTGTTCACCGGACGTGCTACCTTGTCCTGGACCTGCTGTTTTCAACTCTCTCTCTCTACCGCACCTGCTGTCGCGAACTCTGAATGCTCGGCTATGAAAAGCCAACTGACATTTACTCCTGAGGTGCTGACCTGTTGCACCCTCTACAACCACTGTGATTATTATTATTTTGACCCTGCTGGTCATCTATGAACATTTGAACATCTTGGCCATGTACTGTTATAATCTCCTCTATGAAAATAAAGTGTTACTGATAGGAACACTCAAACCTTTTCACCAATAACATAATGAAAGAACTGATGATGATAGCATTCCCCCATTGCCACCGACACCACAGCTCTTAGGACAAGTGGCTTGGGGGGAAGGGACAGTGATGTCACTCACCTTGACGTTTCCACCAATTAGGTCCGGTGGCTCCTCGTCCATTTCCAAGGCAACATTGATGGTGGCGAACGGCCGGCTAGCCATCTGCTGCATCTCACGGAGGAGTTGCTGAGGGGAAGAAGAGGGTCAAGTGAGGAAGAACGAGGACAGCCCATTTTGGCACACTCAAAAAAACACATTGTGCATCCGAATTCCAAATATAGCGCACTACATAGGGGATATAGCTCTGTCATGACGTTGCCCGCTTTGGGTACAGCGAACACCATCTACCCGCTCAACCAGGCCAAGACCCTGCCTCATGGCCACACAGTATAAGAGACAGAGTGGATTTTCATAGAGAACAAAGGAATTTCTTCCACCTCACATAACTTGAGGTCCGAACAACGTTTATGTTCCGGAGAAAGTATAAAAGATCGGTGAAGAATCCAGCTACGAACTGGTCCGTTTGTCACAACTTGGGAAGCTCATGGGAGACGGTGTGGCCACATTACCATAACGCTGTTTATATAATAGCCTCAGATATGAGGTTTACATCTAATTGTTGTATAAGATGAATGAGTGAGTATGATACTGTTTGTAAAATTGGGTAATTTGATTTTGGACTGTTTAATGAAGGAAACTCCAATTCCCTTTTGAGTTGAACTAAATCAGAGGACCGCCCCTGAGCCCAGTTAGGGTCAGGCATCCTGGACCGCCCATGAGCCCAGTTAAGGTCAGGCATCCTGGGACAGCCCATGAGCCCAGTTAAGGTCAGGCATCATGGGACAGCCCATGAGCCCAGTTAAGGCCAGGCATCATGGGACAGCCCATGAGCCCAGTTAAGGCCAGGCATCATGGGACAGCCCATGAGCCCAGTTAAGGCCAGGCATCCTGGGACAGCCCATGAGCCCAGTTAGGGTCAGGCATCCTGGACCGCCCATGAGCCCAGTTAAGGTCAGGCATCCTGGGACAGCCCATGAGCCCAGTTAAGGTCAGGCATCATGGGACAGCCCATGAGCCCAGTTAAGGCCAGGCATCATGGGACAGCCCATGAGCCCAGTTAAGGTCAGGCATCATGGGACAGCTCATGAGCCCAGTTAAGGTCAGGCATCATGGGACAGCCCATGAGCCCAGTTAAGGCCAGGCATCCTGGGACAGCCCATGAGCCCAGTTAAGGTCAGGCATCCTGGGACAGCCCATGAGCCCAGTTAAGGTCAGGCATCCTGGGACAGCCCATGAGCCCAGTTAAGGTCAGGCATCCTGGGACAGCCCATGAGCTCAGTTAAGGTCAGGCATCCTGGGACAGCCCATGAGCCCAGTTAAGGTCAGGCATCCTGGGACAGCCCATGAGCCCAGTTAAGGCCAGGCATCCTGGGACAGCCTATGAGCCCAGTTAAGGTCAGGCATCCTGGGAAAGCCCATGAGCCCAGTTAAGGTCAGGCATCCTGGGACAGCCCATGAGCCCAGTTAAGGTCAGGCATCCTGGGACAGCTCATGAGCCCAGTTAAGGTCAGGCATCCTGGGACAGCCCCTATTCTGCAAGGACGAAAACTCTCCAACAGAAACCAACTTTTCAACAAAGATCAAGACGACACACTGAGCGTAAATATATATATTGATTGCAATTGTTCCCGAATGAGTGAATGTTCATGTGTAAAGGATTAGCATTTCAATTGTTATAATTATTAACTCTGGGACTTCTTATGAGCCCAGTTCCCTTTTGTCATCATGGGACAGCCCATGAGCCCAGTTCAGGCCAGGCATCCTGGGACATTCTCATTTCATGAGCCCATTTACCTTGTTTGTTTGTGCATTTCTGTGAATTACTTAGTTAGTAATAAATAAATTATTTAAGACAATTGATGTATGGATGACTCATAGTGAAGACTGGGTAAGTGCACATAACCAACAATTTACGACGTTTGGAATGAGAATAACGTGAGGTAAAATAAATAATTAATTAATTTGAAGACTAATTGGTCAGATAAAATGTCTAAAGACTTATTTTAGGAAATTATAACTTTAATCTGAATATTTTCCTTGGTGCCCCGACTTCCTAGTTAGTTACAGTTACATGATTAATCAGTTGATCGCGTAATACTAATTACAGAGAATCTTTGACAACTAAGTCTTCAATTTAATGATAGTAAAGACACGACCCCACACTACCCCATCATACCAGACCCCACACCACCCTAACCTACACCACCCAATCATACCAGACCCTACACCACCCTAACCTACACCAACCAATCATACCATACCCCACACCACCCTAACCTACACCACCCCATCATACCAGACCCCACACCATTTCATCATACCTGACCCCACACCACCCTTTGTTTGTGCACCACCCAATCATACCTGACACCACACCACCCTAACCTACACCACCCAATCATACCTGACCCCACACCACCTCTAACCTACACCACCCCATCATACCAGACCCCACACCACCCCATCATACCTGACCCCACACAACCCTAACCTACATTTACCCCATCATACCAGACCCCACCCACCCTAACCTACAACACCCCATCATACCAGACCCCATAACTTTACCAACCAATCATACCAGACCCCACACCACCCCATCAGTACAGACCCCAATCAGTTGACCCTAACCTACAGCACCCAATCATACCAGACCCCACACCACCCCATCATACCTGACCCCAACCACCCTAACCTACACCACCCCATCATACCTGACCCCACACCACCCTAACCTACACCACCCCATCATACCAGACCCCACACCACCCTAACCTACAACACCCCATCATACCAGACCCTACACCACCCTAACCTACACCACCCAATCATATCTGACCCTACACCACCTTAACCTACACCACCCAATCATACCTGACCCTACACCACCTTAACCTGACAGCACCCAAACATACCAGACCCCACACCACCCAATCATACCTGACCCTACACCACCTTAACCTACAGCACCCCATCATACCAGACCCTACACCACTCTAACCTACAGCACCCAATCATACCTGACCCTACACCACCTTAACCTACAGCACCCCATCATACCTGACCCTACACCACCCGAACCTACACCACCCCATCATACCAGACACCACACCACCCAATCATACCTGACCCCACACCACCCTAACCTACACCCACCCCATCATACCTGACCCCACACCACCCCTACCCATCACCACCCAATCACCTGACCCCACACCACCCCATCATACCTGACCCCACACCACCCAATCATACCCACACCCAATCATACCTGACCCTACACCACCCTACCTACACCACCCAATCATACCTGACCCTACACCACCTTAACCTACAGCACCCCATCATACCTGACCCTACACCACCCGAACCTACACCACCCCATCATACCAGACCCCACACCACCCTAACCCACACCACCCAATCATACCTGACCCTACACATACCTGACCCCACACCACCCAATCATACCTGACCCCACACCACCCAATCATACCTGACCCCACACCACCCAATCATACCTGACCCCACACCACCCTAACCTACAGCACCCAATCATACCTGACCCCACACCACAGCACCCAATCATACCTGACCCCACACCACCCTAACCTACAGCACCCAATCATACCAGACCCCACACCACCCCATCATACCAGACCCCACACCACCCTAACCTACAGCACCCCATCATACCTGACCCCACACCACCCGAACCTACACCACCCCATCATACCAGACCCCACACCAACCCACCACCCCATCATACCAGACCCCACACCACCCCATCATACCAGACCCCACACCACCCTAACCTACAGCACCCAATCATACCTGACCCCCCACCACCCCATCATACCTGACCCCACACCACCCTAACCTACACCACCCCATCATACCTGGGACACCACTACACACTAGAGCTGGGACACCACTAGAGCTGGGACACCACTACACACTAGAGCTGGGACACCACTACACACTCGAGCTGGGACACCACTACACACTAGAGCTGGGACACCACTACACACTAGAGCTGGGACACCACTACACACTAGAGCTGGGACACCACTACACACTAGAGCTGGGACATCACTACACACTAGAGCTGGGACACCACTACACTCTAGAGCTGGGACATCACTAGAGCTGTGACACCACTAGAGCTGGGACACCACTACACACTAGAGCTGGGACACCACTACACACTAGAGCTGGGACACCACTACACACTAGAGCTGGGACACCTGAGCTGACACCACTAGAGCTGGGACACCACTAGAGCTGGGACACCACTACACACTAGAGCTGGGACACCACTACTGGGACACCACTAGAGCTGGGACACCACTGGGACACTAGAGCTGGGACACCACTACACACTAGAGCTGGGACACCACTACACACTGGGACACCACTAGAGCTGGGACACCACTCACTAGAGCTGGGACACCACTAGAGCTGGGACACCACTACTGGGACACCACTGGGACACCACTAGAGCTGGGACACACTACACACTAGCACACCACTACACTCTAGAGCTGGGACACACTAGAGCTGGGACACCACTACACACTAGAGCTGGGACACCACTACACTCTAGAGCTGGGACACCACACACTCGAGAGCTGGGACACCACTACACACTAGAGCTGGGACATCACTACACACTAGAGCTGGGACATCACTAGAGCTGGGACACCACTACACACTAGAGCTGGGACACCACTACACTCTAGAGCTGGGACACCACTACACACTAGAGCTGGGACACCACTACACACTAGAGCTGGGACACCACTACACACTAGAGCTGGGACACCACTAGAGCTGGGACACCACTACACACTAGAGCTGGGACACACTAGAGCTGGGACACCACTACACACTAGAGCTGGGACACCACTAGAGCTGGGACACCACTACACACTAGAGCTGGGACACCACTACACACTAGAGCTGGGACACCACTACACACTAGAGCTGGGACACCACTACACACTAGAGCTGGGACACCACTACACACTAGAGCTGGGACACCACTACACACTAGAGCTGGGACACCACTACACACTAGAGCTGGGACACCACTACACACTAGAGCTGGGACACCACTACACACTAGAGCTGGGACACCACTACACACTGGGACACCACACTACACACTAGAGCTGGGACACCACTACACACTCGAGCTGGGACACCACTACACACTAGAGCTGGGACACCACTACACACTAGAGCTGGGACACCACTACACACACTAGAGCTGGGACATCCACTGGGACACACACACCACTAGAGCTGGGACACCACTACACACTAGAGCTGGGACATCACTACACACTAGAGCTGGGACACCACTACACACTAGAGCTGGGACACCACTACACACTAGAGCTGGGACACCACTACACACTAGAGCTGGGACACCACTACACACTAGAGCTGGGACATCACTACACACTAGAGCTGGGACACCACTAGAGCTGTGACACCACTACACACTAGAGATGGGACACCACTAGAGCTGGGACACCACTACACACTAGAGCTGGGACATCACTAGAGCTGTGACACCACTACACACTAGAGATGGGACACCACTAGAGCTGGGACACCAATACACACTAGAGCTGGGACACCACTACACACTAGAGATGGGACACCACTAGAGCTGGGACACCAATACACACTAGAGCTGGGACACCACTACACACTAGAGCTGGGACACCACTACACACTAGAGCTGGGACATCACTAGAGCTGGGACACCAATACACACTAGAGCTGGGACACCACTACACACTCGAGCTGGGACGATAAACTTCACTTATAAACTGCATTTTGCTGATATTGTTATTTACGATAAGTTGCCAAGAGCTAGAGAAATGTGAAGTTTTAAAGGAACCACGTTTCCAAATCAAATCAAATGTTATTGGTCTCATTCACATGGTTAGCAGACGTCTGCTAATATGGTCGTCAATGGGACAAATGTTATTGGTCTCATTCACATGGTTAGCAGACGTCTGCTAACATGGTCGTCAATGGGACAAATGTTATTGGTCTCATTCACATGGTTAGCAGACGTCTGCTAACATGGTCGTCAATGGGACAATTGATGGCTACAGCCATCAAACTAGTAGTTTAAAGGAGATTTTGTTTTAGACAGTGGCACAAATGAAGGTTTTAAACGTATATTTCTGAATACTGTTGTCACACTAATTCAGACAATTCATCACCATATATCCCCCTCAGCTCTAACACACACACACACTTCAGAGAGGAAGTCACACACACACACACTTCAGAGGAAGTCACACACACACACACTTCACAGAGGAAGTCACACACACACACTTCACAGAGGAAGTCACACACACACACACTTCACAGAGGAAGTCACACACACACACACTTCACAGAGGAAGTCACACACAGATCATTATCCTATTCAGTCAATTCATCACCATATATCCCCCCAGCTCTAACACACACACACACACTTCAGAGAGGAAGTCACACACACACGTACTTCAGAGAGGAAGTCACACACAGATCATTATCCTATTCAGTTAATTCATCACCATATATCCCCCCAGCTCTAACACACACACACACACACTTCAGAGAGGATGTCACACACACACGTACTTCAGAGAGGAAGTCACACACAGATCATTATCCTATTCAGTCAATTCATGGCCATATGGATTTCTTTAGATATTGCCCTTCTCTACACGCGTTGAATATTGACATTCAAAAGAGGTCAATGCATCTTCAACATGGCAACCAGACTTCCTCAGGTAACTGCCACAGTAGTGAAAGTGCAACAGAACAGACCCACTCAGGTATAGGTTTTATCCAGGTGTTGGTCAGATGTTGGAAACAATAACCGTGGTAACCACTCACCTCTCGTCGCCGTGACGCCCAGCAGCTCTGTTTGATCTTCCAGACGACTGCCGCCACCAGGAGGAGGGACAGGAAGCAGCTGGGAGGAGACAGGAAGAGGAGAAGTTAGAGACAGGAAGAGAAGGGGTTAGCGAAAGGAAGCAGCTGGGAGAAGACAGGAAGAGGAGGAGTTAGAGATAGGCCTCTTTACTGGTCTCTCATTCCTCTCCTTCTGCCTCTGGGAATCCCTCAGACAGGGGTCAGCCACAGCTCCCTCTGGGAATCCCTCAGACAGGGGTCAGCCACAGCTCCCCTGGGAATCCCTCAGACAGGGGTCAGCCACAGCTCCCCCTGGGAATCCCTCAGACAGGGGTCAGCCACAGCTCCCCCTGGGAATCCCTCAGACAGGGGTCAGCCACAGCTCCCCCTGGGAATCCCTCAGACAGGGGTCAGCCACAGCTCCCCCTGGGAATCCCTCAGACAGGGGTCAGCCACGGTTGGGGGGGAGGATTTTTGTAAACAAAATCCGGAATGAATGAAAAACTGTTCTTTTATTTAGGAAATCTGTCCATCAGGTGGTCCCACAAATAAAACATCAACATCCAGAAAGTATTCATACCCTTGACTTATTCCACATTTTGTTGTGTTACAGCCTGAATTCAAAATAGATTGATTTTTTTCTCACCCATTTACACACAATACCCCATAACAACGAAGTGAAAACATATTAGAGAGTTTAGCAAATATATTTAAAATGAAATACAGAAATATCTCATTTACATAAGTATTCGCACCCGAGTCAAAACTTTGTTGAAGCAACTTTGGCGGCAATTACAGCCGTGAGCCTTTTATGAATGTTTTATATTGAACCTTTATTTAACTAGGCAAGGCAGTTAAGAACATTCTTATTCACAATGACGGCCTATCCCGGCCAAAACCGGACGACACTAGGCCAACTGTACGCCGCCCTATTGGACTCCCAATCACGGCCAGTTGTGATACAGCCTGGATTCGAACCAGGGTGTCTGTAGTGACACCTCAAGCACTGAGATGCAGTTCCTTAGACCGCTGTGCCAAGTCTCTAAGAGCTGTGAGTCTTTCTGGGTAAGTCTCTAAGTGTGAGTGTTTCTGGGTAAGACTTTAAGAGCTGTGAGTGTTTCTGGGTAAGATTTTAAGAGCTGTGAGTGTTTCTGGGTAAGTCTCTAAGAGCTGTGAGTGTTTCTGGGTAAGTCTCTAAGAGCTGTGAGTGTTTCTGGGTAAGTCTCTAAGAGCTGTGAGTGTTTCTGGGTAAGACTTTAAGAGCTGTGAGTGTTTCTGGGTAAGACTTTAAGAGCTGTGAGTGTTTCTGGGTAAGACTTTAAGAGCTGTGAGTGTTTCTGGGTAAGACTTTAAGAGCTGTGAGTGTTTCTGGGTAAGTCTCTAAGAGCTGTGAGTGTTTCTGGGTAAGTCTCTAAGAGCTGTGAGTGTTTCTGGGTAAGTCTCTAAGAGCTGTGAGTGTTTCTGGGTAAGACTTTAAGAGCTGTGAGTGTTTCTGGGTAAGTCTCTAAGAGCTGTGAGTGTTTCTGGGTAAGTCTCTAAGAGCTGTGAGTGTTTCTGGGTAAGTCTCTAAGAGCGTTTCACAATATTTTCCCTTTTACTATTTTCTCAATTCTTCAGCTCTGTCAAATTGGTTGTTGATCGTTGCTAGACAACCATTTTCAGGTCTTGCCATAGATTATCAACTAGATTTAAGTCAAAACTGTAACTCAGCCCCTTAGGAACATTCACTGTCTTCTTGGTAAGCAACTCCAGTGTAGATTTGGCCTTGTGTGAAAGGTGAATTCATCTCCCAGGGTCTGGTGGAAAGCAGACTGAACCAGGAGTTCCTCTAGGATTTAGCCTATACTCAGCTCCATTCCATTTATTTTTTTTATCCTGAAAAACTCCCCAGTCCTTAACGATTACAAGCATACCCTTAACATGATGCAGCCACCATTATGATGTAAATGATGGAGAGTGGTACTCAGCAATGTGTTGTATTTGATTTGCTGCTAACATAACACTGTATTCAGGACAAAACAAAAGTTAATTGCTTTGCCACATTTTTTTTCTCTTGTTGCAAACAGGATGCATGTTGTGGAATATTATTTTTCTGTACAGGACTCCTTTTAACTCTGTCATTCTGGTTAGTATGTGTTTTTTATTTGTATTTTTTACCCATCTACCAATAGGTGCCCTTCGTTGCGAGGCATTGGGAAACCTCCCTGGTCTTTGTGTTTGACATTCAGTGCTCGACTTTAGGACTTACAGATAATTGTATATGTGGGCTACAGAGATGGGGTAGTCATTCAAATATCAATGCGACTTGTTAAGCAAATGTTTATTCCTTTCAGCTTTTGATTGAAATACATACATTTCACTTTGAGATGATGGGGTATTGCGTGTCTGAAGGCACTGTATGTGATCATACCTGACCCCATACCACCCTAACCTACACCACCCCATCATAGGCCAGTCTGAAGGCACTGTATGTGATCATACCTGACCCCATACCACCCTAACCTACACCACCCCATCATAGGCCAGTCTGAAGGCACTGTATGTGATCATACCTGACCCCATACCACCCTAACCTACACCACCCCATCATAGGCCAGTCATGGCCAAGGCACTGTATGTGATCATACCTGACCCCATACCACCCTAACCTACACCACCCCATCATAGGCCAGTCTGAAGGCACTGTATGTGATCATACCTGACCCCATACCACCCTAACCTACACCACCCCATCATAGGCCAGTCTGAAGGCACTGTATGTGATCATACCTGACCCCATACCACCCTAACATACACCACCCCATCATAGGCCAGTCTGAAGGCACTGTATGTGATCATACCTGACCCCATACCACCCTAACCTACACCACCCCATCATAGGCCAGTCTGAAGGCACTGTATGTGATCATACCTGACCCCATACCACCCTAACCTACACCACCCCATCATAGGCCAGTCTGAAGGCACTGTATGTGATCATACCTGACCCCATACCACCCTAACCTACACCACCCCATCATAGGCCAGTCTGAAGGCACTGTATGTGATCATACCTGACCCCATACCACCCTAACCTACACCACCCCATCATAGGCCAGTCTGAAGGCACTGTATGTGATCATACCTGACCCCATACCACCCTAACCTACACCACCCCATCATAGGCCAGTCTGAAGGCACTGTATGTGATCATACCTGACCCCATACCACCCTAACCTACACCACCCCATCATAGGCCAGTCTGAAGGCACTGTATGTGATCATACCTGACCCCATACCACCCTAACCTACACCACCCCATCATAGGCCAGTCTGAAGGCACTGTATGTGATCATACCTGACCCCATACCACCCTAACCTACACCACCCCATCATAGGCCAGTCTGAAGGCACTGTATGTGATCATACCTGACCCCACACCACCCTAACCTACACCACCCCATCATAGGCCAGTCTGAAGGCACTGTATGTGATCGTGTCTCAATATAATCAAGGTATGAAATTATTATTTAAAATACAATCTATTTTGGGCTCAGTTGTGGTCAATAAGTGTACAGGTGAATCTATTGGCCAACTCTAAGAGAACATTATCTCACCTCTACCCCTCCTATTACAGGTGAGAAATAGGAGGAATGTAGAGGAGGAGAAGGAGAGGAAGAGGAGAGGGGGAGAGAAGAGGAGAGGGGGAGAGAAGAGGAGATGGGGGAGAGAAGAGGAGATGGGGGAGAGAAAAGGAGATGGGGAGAGAAGAGGAGAGAGATGGGGGAGAGAAGAGGAGATGGGGAGAAGAAGAGGAGAGGAAGAGGAGAGGGGGAGAGAAGAGGAGATGGGGAGAAGAAGAGGAGAGGAAGAGGAGAGGGGGAGAGAAGAGGAGATGGGGAGAAGAAGAGGAGAGGAAGAGGAGAGGGGGAAAAGAAGAGGAGAGAGGGGGAGAGGAAGAGAGGGAGGACTAGGAGAGTACCTTTCTTCACTCAAACCCCACTGATCCTGGTCATCTATAATTAACGAGACGCAGAGCAGCGCTGCACATAACTAGCCAATCCCAGTCCAGAAACCACACAGAATCCAAAGCCTATCAACTAATCAGATCCCCAGATTACACAAATCCAATTTTGATAAACTCTACTGGGTGAAATTCCACACAGCAGCAAGATGTGTGACCTGTTGCCACAAGAAAAGGGCACCAGTGAAGAACAAACACCATTGTAAATACAACCCATATTTATGCTTATTTATTTTCCCTTGTGTACTTTAACCATTTGTACATTGTTAAAAAACTGTATATATATATATATATGACATATGTAATGTCTTTATTGTTTTGAAACTTCTGTATGTGTAATGTTTACTGTTCATTTTATTGTTTATTTCACTTTTGTATATTATCTACCTCACTTGCTTTGGCAACGTTAACACATGTTTCCCATGCCAATAAAGCCCCTTGAATTGAATTGAGAGAGAGAGAGAGAGAGAGAGAGAGAGAGAGAGAGAGAGAGAGAGAGAGAGAGAGAGAGAGCAAGAGAGAGAGAGAGAGAGAGGGAGAGAGAGAGAGAGAGAGAGAGAGAGAGAGAGAGAGGGAGAGAGAGAGCAAGAGAGAGAGAGAGAGAGAGAGAGAGAGAGAGAGAGAGAGAGAGAGACAGAGAGAGAGAGAGAGAGAGAGAGAGAGAGAGAGAGAGAGAGAGAGAGAGAGAGAGAGAGAGAGAGAGAGAGAGAGAGAGAGAGAGAGAGAGAGAGAGCAAGAGAGGACAAACTCCCCAACAGAAACAAACTTTCCAACAGAGATCACGACGACACACTGAGCGTAAATATATATGAATGAGTGAGCGTTCATGTGGAAAGGATTAGCATTTCAATTGTCATAATTATCAACTTTCTAGTGTCTTTTATCTCAGTCGACCCCCACTTCCCTTTTGTCCACCAAACCATCATATCGGCTTAGCCCACTAGGGCACATTCTCCAATCATTTCCTTGTAACCATATCTACTGTTTGTTTCTGCATTTCCGTGATTATTTAGTTACTTAGTAAATAAAGGATTAAGCCAAATGATGTATGGATGATTTATAGTGAAGACTGGGTTCGTGCAGATAACCAACAATTTACCACGAGACTAACGTGAGTTAAAGAATAACTCATTAATCAGAAGACTAATTGATCAGGTATTAAAATATCTGAAAGTTATATTAGGAAAATTATAACTTTGTAATTTGAATATCTGAAGAGGAGAAGGATGAGGAAGAGGATAATGAACAGGAGGAGGAAGAAATGAGGAGGAGGAAGAAATTAGGAGGAAGAGGCGGCGCTCACCTGAAGAATGTGACGAAGAACTGCACCAGATCCATGAAGTTACTGTGCTGAGAGAAGGCAATCTGAGGAGAGAGACAGACATGTTAAGACACAGACAGGTTAACAGACAGAAAGGTAATCTGAGCAGAGAGAGACAGTTTAGAGACAGACAGGTTAATAGACAGAAAGGTGATCTGAGGAGAGGAGAGACAAGTAAACAGACATGTTAACACAGAGAGAAAGGGACAGACAGGCAGACAGACAGAGAGAAAGACAGACAGGCAGACAGACATGTTAACACAGAGAGAAAGACAGACAGGCTGACAGACAGAGAGAAAGACAGACAGGCAGACAGACATGTTAACACAGAGAGAAAGACAGACAGGCAGACAGACATGTTAACAGACAGAGAGAAAGACAGACAGGCTGACAGACATGTTAACAGACAGAGAGAAAGACAGACAGGCTGACAGACATGTTAACAGACAGAGAGAAAGACAGACAGGCAGACAGACATGTTAACAGACAGAGAGAAAGACAGACAGGCAGACAGACATGTTAACACAGAGAGAAAGACAGACAGGCTGACAGACATGTTAACAGACAGAGAGAAAGACAGACAGGCAGACAGACATGTTAACACAGAGAGAAAGACAGACAGGCTGACAGACATGTTAACAGACAGAGAGAAAGACAGACAGGCAGACAGACATGTTAACAGACAGAGAGAAAGACAGACAGGCAGACAGACATGTTAACAGACAGAGAGAAAGACAGACAGGTTGACAGAGACGGGTTAAGAGACAGACAGAGACAGAGAGAAAGACTGGTATTACTCTGCCCGTTTGAAAGTCATGCCCCCTCCGTCTTTCCTAAATCAGTCTATATAACATCATATCAGTGTTAGAATCTCAATATCACAAACACAACAAGTCAGAACCAGTTTTAGGAGGGTCATTTCTGGAATCGTATACCCCCGTTGCCCCTCATTTTCCTGACAGTAGGGCCTGCCCCGCTCCTTCTCCCAAAGTAGTTGATGGTGCCGTGCCCAGTTGATAATCACTATAACTATACCAAACCTCATTTCACACATACAAGAGATGACATAAATAAAGTAAAGTATGATGGGGCGGTAGGGATTGAATGGGTGAGTTGAAGAGCGATGAGAAGCGAACGATGCAGAATTCTGTCATCACTGGTTGTGAATGAAGAACAGGGCCAATCTATTGAATTGATCTATTCTAATTCTAACCTCTAAATGATATGTATCAATCCACTAAACCCAAGCAATGAATTGTCACATCTCTGACGATCGTTCTTCTGATTCTGAGTCTCAGACGGAACCTACACCTCCAAGGCTTAAGCGCAAAATAGCCAGAACGATGCACACTGAGCAGGTGCCCGCTGCCACCACCACATGAAACACTGAGACAGGAGGGGACAGTTCGGATAGAACAAGGACGTGACAATGCTACGGGCTGATTATCACACTACAGACCCGGGTTCCATCCCTGCCGGCAGTGACCGGGAGACCCGTGGCGCGGCGCAAAATTGGTCCTTGTGGCGGGCCGGGCGCCTGGAAGCTGACTTCGGTCGCCAGCTTGACTGTGTTTCCTCCGACACATTGGTGCGGCTGGCTTTCGGTTTAAGAGAGCAGTGTGTCAAGAAACAGTGTGGCTTGGCAGGGTCGTGTTTCGGAGGACGCACGGCTCTAGACCTTCGCCTCTCTGAGTCGGTAGGGGAGTTGCAACGATGGGACAAGACTAACTACCAATTGGAAATCTCGAAATTGTGGTGAAAAAAAAAAAGGGTAAAAAGTCAAAAATATATAATAAATAATAACATTAGCAACTCACTCACAAGCTTCCGTTCCTCTGACTATATAATAACATTAGCAACTCACTCACAAGCTTCCGTTCCTCTGACTATATAATAACATTAGCAACTCACTCACAAGCTTCCGTTCCTCTGACTATATAATAACATTAGCAACTCACTCACAAGCTTCCGTTCCTCTGACTATATAATAACATTAGCAACTCACTCACAAGCTTCCGTTCCTCTGACTATATAATAACATTAGCAACTCACTCACAAGCTTCCGTTCCTCTGACTATATAATAACATTAGCAACTCACTCACAAGCTTCCGTTCCTCTGACTATATAATAACATTAGCAACTCACTCACAAGCTTCCGTTCCTCTGACTATATAATAACATTAGCAACTCACTCACAAGCTTCCGTTCCTCTGACTATATAATAACATTAGCAACTCACTCACAAGCTTCCGTTCCTCTGACTATATAATAACATTAGCAACTCACTCACAAGCTTCCGTTCCTCTGACTATATAATAACATTAGCAACTCACTATATAATAACAACAAGCTTCCGTTCCTCTGACTATATAATAACATTAGCAACTCACTCACAAGCTTCCGTTCCTCTGACTATATAATAACATTAGCAACTCACTCACAAGCTTCCGTTCCTCTGACTATATAATAACATTAGCAACTCACTCACAAGCTTCCGTTCCTCTGACTATATAATAACATGACATATTGTATTCTGTCTCTGTTGTTTATTCAGTTAAGCCTGTACTAAATTGAAATGCTATTGCTTTTGTGCTGATTTTCACTAATAATCAAGTACACTTGGTGCTTATAATGAGGGCACTGATGTTTTCATCATTTGACCGTGCGTCTTGGTGATTGGGCTATTTTTCAGTTTTTTGTTATTGTAAAAAGAAGCTGTTACCGTGTTCAAATGCTTTTTGTTTCATAGTTGTAACAAAGGCACTCCACTACTACAATTTAGCTGTAAGGTTCTGCTTTTCTTTTCTTAGTCAACCTTGTGTTCTTGTTTCTTTGTGTTCTGGAAAGTATCCCTGTTTCTTTGTGTTCTGGAACGTAGTCTTGTTTCCTTGTGTTCTGGAACGTATCCCTGTATCTGTGTGTTCTGGAACGTAGCTCTGTTGCTTTGTGTTCTAGAACGTAGCTCTGTTTCTTTGTGTTCTAGAACGTAGCTCTGTTTCTTTGTGTTCTAGAACGTAGCTCTGTTTATTTATATTCTAGAACGTAGCTCTGTGTTCTAGAACGTAGCTCTGTTTATTTATATTCTAGAACGTAGCTCTGTTTCTTTGTGTTCTAGAACGTAGCTCTGTTTCTTTGTGTTCTAGAACGTAGCTCTGTTTCTTTGTGTTCTAGAACGTAGCTCTGTTTCTTTGTGTTCTAGAACGTAGCTCTGTTTCTTTGTGTTCTAGAACATAGCTCTGTTTCTTTGTGTTCTGGAATGTAGCGCTGTTACTTTGTGTTCTAGAACGTAGCTCTGTTTCTTTGTGTTCTAGAACGTAGCTCTGTTTCTTTGTGTTCTGGAACGTAGCTCTGTTTCTTTGTGTTCTAGAACGTAGCTCTGTTTCTTTGTGTTCTAGAACGTAGCTCTGTTACTTTGTGTTCTAGAACGTAGCTCTGCTTCTTTGTGTTCTAGAACGTAGCTCTGTTTCTTTGTGTTCTGGAATGTAGCGCTGTTACTTTGTGTTCTAGAACGTAGCTCTGTTTCTTTGTGTTCTAGAACGTAGCTCTGTTTCTTTGTGTTCTGGAACGTAGCTCTGTTTCTTTGTGTTCTAGAACGTAGCTCTGTTTCTTTGTGTTCTAGAACGTAGCTCTGTTACTTTGTGTTCTAGAACGTAGCTCTGCTTCTTTGTGTTCTAGAACGTAGCTCTGTTTCTTTGTGTTCTGGAATGTAGCGCTGTTTCTTTGTGTTCTAGAACGTAGCTCTGTTTCTTTGTGTTCTAGAACGTAGCTCTGTTTCTTTGTGTTCTGGAACGTAGCTCTGTTTCTTTGTGTTCTGGAATGTAGCGCTGTTACTTTGTGTTCTAGAACGTAGCTCTGTTTCTTTGTGTTCTAGAACGTAGCTCTGTTTCTTTGTGTTCTAGAACATAGCTCTGTTTCTTTGTGTTCTGGAATGTAGCGCTGTTACTTTGTGTTCTAGAACGTAGCTCTGTTTCTTTGTGTTCTAGAACGTAGCTCTGCTTCTTTGTGTTCTAGAACGTAGCTCTGTTTCTTTGTGTTCTAGAACGTAGCTCTGTTTCTTTGTGTTCTAGAACGTAGCTCTGTTTCTTTGTGTTCTAGAACGTAGCTCTGTTTCTTTGTGTTCTAGAACGTAGCTCTGTTTCTTTGTGTTCTAGAACGTAGCTCTGTTTCTTTGTGTTCTAGAACGTAGCTCTGTTTCTTTGTGTTCTAGAACGTAGCGCTGTCTTTAATTTTTGTTCATTGATTTCACCTGTGTTGGTTTCTCACCTGGTCTCATCAGCTCCCTATTTAGTTCAGTTCTTTCTGTTTGTATGGTTGTCAGGTATTGTTTGTTTTTGACTGCTTACCTGTGTTTGACCATTGCCTGTGACCACGATTCCTGCCTTCTGCGATGACTTAATAAACATCTGCCGCGCTCGGCGTGTGAATCTACAACTTTTTCTCCCTGAGTATTCATTACATTAGTGTAGGGGAGAGTGGGGTAAGTTGGCCCACCCTTGTTTCTAGGGAATCATACATAAAATTAAGAATTTTATCAAATATTTATGAGGAGGTCATAATCACGGAGAGTGTGAAGGAAGAAACCACATGTAACTAGTGGTAAGCAAGTTAGGTCCAAAACACTGGGATTCACCAAGTCAAATGAATGTATTGTGAAAGATGAATGGTTTGGATCACGCCCCACTGCTTTGATTGGTGCAGCTCAGCACGTTGTTACGCATCATTTGCGGGGAGCATCAGCATCATCATCAGCATCATCAGCATCATCATCATCATCGGCAGTCACTGTAGCCTATTATTCCACTTCCCCTAGATGTGAGAACCATGGCATGAGCCTACCAAACGTTGCACCATGTCTACAATGTAGAAAAACACGCCACTAGTCTAAACCGTTAGATAGCTAGGCTGTCCACATTAGGCTATACAGGAGTTTCAAAACGTGAGATAAAAATAGATTGGAAAGTCAAAGCTAATGTTTTCCCCTATCCATCTTTGGATAATTTTTCCCTACAGGACAAATCCAGCTCCAGAACCTGCCATAGCCTAGCTGGCTAATCTTTTCAATACCGTGTAACAACAGAACATTAGGTGGCTAGATAAGTTTGGCATGCTAGCTAGCTCCCTACTTGTTGTTACTTGTCCAATCCACATGGAAATCACCCACAAAGTTCCCACCCCCAATTCATAAATATGTATCAATTATGTATTAGAAGCCTGCATCATTCCCTGTGAATATGTAATAGAAGCCAGCATCATTCCCTGTGAATATGTAATAGAAGCCAGCATCATTCCCTGTGAATATGTAATAGAAGCCAGCATCATTCCCTGTGAATATGTAATAGAAGCCAGCATCATTCTCTGTGAATATGTAATAGAAGCCTGCATCACTCTCTGTGAATATGTAATAGAAGCCAGCATCATTCCCTGTGAATATGTAATAGAAGCCTGCATCACTCTCTGTGAATATGTAATAGAAGCCAGCATCATTCTCTGTGAATATGTAATAGAAGCCAGCATCATTCCCTGTGAATATGTAATAGAAGCCAGCATCATTCTCAGTGAATATGTAATAGAAGCCAGCATCATTCTCAGTGAATATGTAATATAAGCCAGCATCATTCTCTGTGAATATGTATAAGGTAAGGTGAACTTCCATGTGCAGGTAACAAACTGCCATCTATAAATACAAAGAAAATTGTTAAATTACAAGCCTAGTTGGTTAAGCTATGGGAAAAGACCCAGTGTTGCCAAATCCTCAGTAAGGAAAGCAGCTATTGGCTGTCCTAAAAGTCGCTAAATGACCCCCTAATTTGCATAATTGGCCATGTCATTGTGATGGACGCTGTAGGAGAGAGGAATAACGTGGTGGGAGAGACAAAACGTGAGTAAAGCTGCAGAGAGTGGCACACAAAGCGATTAAGAACCAGGTATTTGAGGCCAAACTCCTCCTCCTTCAGCACTTTATGGACCCCATTGTTAATCCCCGTCATAACAGAGGCATTGTCAGTCCCTATCCCCAGGAGTTTTTCTTTTTTTAAGACGACACTTCTCGAGGAAAGCCACAACAGCACGGGGCTATAGATTTGGCATCTCCTCCCTCCAACTCAACAAGCCCCAGAAATGTTGATAGACTTTGTCTGCTTGGTGTCACTAAAGTACCTTATCACAACCCCCAGGTACTCAGAAACACCCACATCTGTGGACTCATCGAGGAGGAGGCTGAAACGCCAACTTTTTCATAAAGTATGGTGCTAGAACATCATGAATCATTTCTGTGCACTTTGTCCTGTGCATGTTGAAGTGGGTAGCAGCAGTGGAGTCTGAGAAAGCAGCTCTACATGCTTCTCCAATGTGATCACATGCCAGCATAGAACAGTGTTCAGCGATAACTAATGCATTGGTGGCCTCAGCCTTTTTTGCAAGTCATTTTTTTTAACCAGAAATGGCAGCTTGTTTTGGGTGGAACTGTTGTAAGGCTTTTCCTTTTGAGTATGCAAACTCTCCTTCCAGACTCACATCAAACATCTCCAATCCAAAATCAAATCAGCTTTCTATTTTGCAACAAAGCCTCCTTCACTCACGCCGCCAAACTTACCCGTGTAAAACTGACTATCCTACCGATCCTCGACTTCGGCGATGTCATCTACAAAATAGCTTCCAATACTCTACTCAGCAAACTGGATGCAGTCTATCACAGTGCCATCCGTTTTGTCACCAAATCACCTTATACCACCCACCACTGCGACCTGTACGCTCTAGTCGGATTGCCCTCGCTACATATTTGTCGCCAAACTCACTGGCTCCAGGTCATCTTTAAGTCTATGCTAGGTAAAGTCCCGCCTTATCTCAGTTCACGATAACAACACCCACCAGTAGCACGCGCTCCAGCAGGTATATCTCACTGGTCGTCCCCAAAGCCAACACCCCCTATGGCCTTCCAGTTCTCTGCTGCCAGTGACTGGAACGAATTGCAATAAACATACATTTTATTTGACATAGCGTGTGTTTACCACATGGCCTCACGTGTGAATCCTTGAAGAGATGGGTTGAACTAAGGCTTAAGAAGGTGTGAATGATACTGAATGGGTGTAGACAAAGAAGAGCTCTCCAGTAGGTATACCCAAAACATTCAAGGTCCATTTTCTCAAAAGTGGGGTTACAGGTTAATCAACTTTCAAAGCAGAATTACTTTCCCATTGTTCCTCAATTGCAGTGTATGATATACCATTTTTTTATCCAATGTATGAAACACCATTACAAATTTTTCTACATAAGACTGATACATCACATCAGTCTAAGGCATCTCAGTGCTAGAGGCATCACTACAGACCCTGGTTCAATCCCGGGCTGTATCACATCAGTCTAAGGCACTGCATCTCAGTGCTAGAGGCATTACTACAGACCCTAGTTCAATCCCGGGCTGTATCACAACCAGCTGTGATCGGAAGTCTCATGGGGCGACGCACAATTTGCCCAGCGTCGTCCGGGGTAGGGGAGGGTTTGGCCGTCATTATAAATAAGAATTTGTTGTTAACTGCCTCGTTAAAAAACGGTGAAATGGGTTACAGACCTCTACATGCTTTGTAAGTAGGAAAACATTCAAAATCAGTAGAAAATAACTCCAAGTCAATCACACTTCTGTGAAATCAAACTGTCCACTTAGGAAGCAACACTGATTGACAATAAATTTCACATGCTGTTGTGCAAATGTAATAGACAACAGGTGGAAATTATAGGCAATTAGCAAGACACCCCCAATAAAGGAGTGGTTCTGCAGGTGGTGACCACAGACCACTTCTCAGTTCCTATGCTTCCTGGCTGATGTTTTGGTCACTTTTGAATGCGGGCGGTGCTTTCACTCTAGTGGTAGCATGAGACGGAGTCTACAACACACACAAGTGACTCAGGTAGTGCAGCTCATCCAGGATGGCACATCAATGCGAGCTGTGGCAAGAAGGTTTGCTGTGTCTGTCAGCGTAGTGTCCAGAGCATGGAGGCGCTACCAGGAGACAGGCCAGAACATCAGGAGATGTGGAGGAGGCCGTAGGAGGGCAACAACCCAGCAGCAGGACCGCTACCTCCGCCTTTGTGCAAGGAGGAGCACTGCCAGAGCCCTGCAAAATGACCTCCAGCAGGACACAAATGTGCATGTGTCTGCTCAAACGGTCAGAAACAGACTCCATGAGGGTGGTATGAGGGCCCGATGTCCACAGGTGGGGGTTGTGCTTAGAGCCCAACATCGTGCAGAACGTTTGGCATTTGCCAGAGAACACCAAGATTGGCAAATTCGTCACTGGCGCCCTGTGCTCTTCACAGATGAAAGCAGGTTGACACTGAGCACATGTGACAGACGTGACAGAGTCTGGAGACGCCGTGGAGAACGTTCTGCTGCCTGCAACATCCTCCAGCATGACCGGTTTGGCGGTGGGTCAGTCGTGGTGTGGGGTGGCATTTCTTTGGGGGGCCTCCATGTGCTCGCCAGAGGTAGCGAGATGAGATCCTCAGACCCCTTGTGAGACCATATGCTGGTGTGGTTGGCCCTGGGTTCCTCCTAATGCAAGACAATGCTAGACCTCATGTGGCTGGAGTGTGTCAGCAGTTCCTGCAAGAGGAAGGCATTGATGCTATGGACTGGCGCCCGTTCCCCAGACCGGAATCCAATTGAGCACATCTGGGACATCATGTCTCGCTCCATCCACCAACCACAGACTGCACCACAGACTGTCCAGGAGTTGGCAGATGCTTTAGTCCAGGTCTGGGAAGAGATCCCTCAGGAGACCATCCGCCACCTCATCAGGAGCATGCCCAGGCGTTGTAGGGAGGTCATACAGGCACGTGGAGGCCACACACACTACTGAGCCTCATTTTGACTTGTTTTAAGGACATTACATCAAAGTTGGAACAGCCTGTAGTGTGGTTTTCCACTTTAATTTTGAGTGTGACTCCAAATCCAGACCTCCATGGGTTGATAAATTTGATTTTCATTGATAATTTTTGTGTGATTTTGTTGTCAGCACATTCAATAATAAGAATAAGAATTTTTCATTCATTCAGATGTAGGATGTGTTATTTTAGTGTTTTCTTTATTTTTCTGAGCAGTGTATTTTATATATATATATATTTTTTAAAGCACTCTACACCCCCACACATCTAGCAGATAGCTGCTGGAGCACCACTCTACACCCCCACACATCTAGAGGTTAGCTGCTGGAGCACCACTCTACACCCCCACACATCTACAGGTTAGCTGCTGGAGCACCACTCTACACCCCCACACAGTTAGAGGTTAACTGCTGGAGCACCACTCTACACCCCCACACATCTAGAGGTTAGCTGCTGGAGCACCACTCTACACGCCCACACATCTACAGGTTAGCTGCTGGAGCACCACTCTACACCCCCACACAGCTAGAGGTTAACTGCTGGAGCACCACTCTACACCCCCACACATCTAGAGGTTAGCTGCTGGAGCACCACTCTACACGCCCACACATCGGAGGGGGTGGGGTTGGGGGTGTGTGTCTCATGTCACCTACTTGTATCTTGATGGGCCAGGTGAAGTTGCTGACATAGACGAAGAAGGTGATGTTTGGGTTGTTGCGGAAGTCAAAGTTCTCGTTGGAGAAACTGTCTTTAAACTCCTTAATGTTACTCCTGGAGATGATTGGGATCTCCTCGCCTGTCTGAGTACCTGCTTTGGGATGAGGGGGGGAGAGAGAGAAAGAACACGTTTTTTCAGTGGACATATCATCAACACATCACACCAAGGTTGAGAGAAACCCACTAGTAGAAGTTTGGAACAGGTTTTTATTTTCTAATAACACTTTGAATTGAGGTGTGTTCATTCATTCATTACCATCAAAGTAGTCATTTTTACTTTTGCGGACAATACATTTCTTTGGACATTTCTGACCCAGACAAAATTCCCCAAGCACTTCACAAGTGCAGTTCAAGTCAGACATTTGCTTCAGCAAGGTAGCCTAGTGGTTAGAGTGTTGGACTAGTAACCGGAAGGTTGCAAGTTCAAATCCCCGAGCTGACAAGGTACAAATCTGTCGTTCTGCCCCTGAACAGGCAGTTAACCCACTGTTCCTAGGCCGTCATTGAAAATAAGAATTTGTTCTTAACTGACTTGCCTGGTTAAATAAAGGTAAAAAAGAAAAAATGAAATGTCCCGTCAGAACAGGATCTACGTGTTCACATTTTCTGTTTGTTGCCCGCATTGCAGTCATTGTTTTCGTTAACAATGTTAACTTTGGAAATGTGTGACTTTCTAACAAAGTAAGTGCCTTAATCCATTACAATAGTTCCTGCATGTCGTTTCTAATGTAGCTCACTGTGTGTAGGGAGCATAATATATTGGTGTATATTCCCTGTAAAACAATGCTAATTGCCTCGGAGAAGTATTAGCGTGTGTTGTATTTCGAAGCTACCCTGGCCTTACGACTCCTAAGTGGCGCAGCTGTCCAAGGCACAGTGTCTCAGTGCTAGAGGCATCACTACAGACACCCTGGTTCAAATCCAGGCTGCGTTTCTATCAAAAGTTATTTATTACATGAATCGTTTCTGTCATTTTCATGTGAACTGCACGTCCAAATACAAAAAAGACCTTGTCCATCTGTTAGTTGAACATTGAGCGGCGATCAGATGTAAAAATCTTATGCAACTTGGTCGTTTTCTGAGTGCATTCCACCAAGCTGTTTATCACGTCCGCCCCATTTCAACGTTATAGTCAAGTACACAGTGTGGTTTGATTTGTCTCTCTGAGGTGGTCCACCTTCCCTGTGGCCGACATGGTTGCTGTATGGACAGTGGAGAGGACATGGTTGCTGTATGGACAGTGGAGAGGACATGGTTGCTGTATGGACAGTGGAGAGGACATGGTTGCTGTATGGACAGTGGAGAGGACTTCTCGTTTGTCACTTTACTGCCAGCTGTTGACCATTCCCCTCCACCTCCCCTCTCTGCATCTGAATGCCGGCATCCCCTTCCTGTTCACCCTGACCACAGGCCCCTGTGCTGTTGACCGTTCCACTCCCCTCCACCTCCCCTCTCTGCATCTGAATGCCGGCATCCCCTTCCTGTTCACCCTGACCACAGGCCCCTGTGCTGTTGACCGTTCCACTCCCCTCCACCTCCCCTCTCTGCATCTGAATGCCGGCATCCCCTTCCTGTTCACCCTGACCACAGGCCCCTGTGCTGTTGACCGTTCCACTCCCCTCCACCTCCACTCTCTGCATCTGAATGCCGGCATCCCCTTCCTGTTCACCCTGACCACAGGCCCCTGTGCTGTTGACCATTCCACTCCCCTCCACCTCCCCTCTCTGCATCTGAATGCCGGCATCCCCTTCCTGTTCACCCTGACCACAGGCCCCTGTGCTGTTGACCGTTCCACTCCCCTCCACCTCCCCTCTCTGCATCTGAATGCCGGCATCCACTTCCTGTTCAACCTGACCACAGGCCCCTGTGCTGTTGACCGTTCCACTCCCCTCCACCTCCCCTCTCTGCATCTGAATGCCGGTATCCACTTCCTGTTCAACCTGACCACAGGCCCCTGTGCCGTTGGAGAGCAGATGCTGGAAGAGTGTGGAACTGCTGTAACAACATACAGTTGAAGTCGGAAATTTAAAATGTACATATACCTTGGCCAAATACATTTAAACTCAATTTTTCACAATCCCTGACATTTAATCCTAGTACAAATTCCCTGTTTTAGGTCAGTTAGGATCACCACAGAATAACAGCAGAGAGAATTATTTATTTCAGCTTTTATTTCTTTCATCACATTCCCAGTGGGTCAGAAGTTTACATACACTCAATTAGTATTTGGTAGCATTAAATTAAATTGTTTAACTTGGGTCAAACGTTTCGGGTAGCCTTCCACAAGCTTCCCACAATAAGTTGGGTGAATTTTGGCCCATTCCTCCTGACAGAGCTGGTGTAACTGAGTCAGGTTTGTAGCCCACGTTTTGTCAGTTCTGCCAACAAATGTTGGCAGAACAAGTGATGGCCACTCCAATACCTTGACTTTGTTGTCCTTAAGCCATTTTGACACAACTTTGTAAGTATGCTTGGGGTCATTGTCCATTTGGAAGACCCATTTGCGACCAAGCTTTAACTTCCTGACAGATGTCTTGAGATGTTGCTTCAGTATATCGTCGTAATTTTCCGCCCTCATGATGGCATCTATTTGGTGAAGTGCACCAGTCCCTCCTGCAGCAAAGCACCCCCACAACCTGATGCTGCCACCCCCATGCTTCACGGTTGGGATGGTGCAACCTGTAGACTGGCTTTTTATGGCGGTTTTGGAGTAGTGGCTTCTTCCTTGCTGAGCGGCCTTTCAGGTTATGTCGATATAGGACTCGTTTTACTGTGGATATAGATACTTTTGTACCTGTTTCCTCCAGCATCTTCACAAGGTCCTTTGCTGTTGTTCTGGGATTGATTTGCACTTTTCGCAACAAAGTACATTCATCTCTAGGAGACAGAACGCGTCTCATTCAAGAGCGGTATGACGGCTGCATGGTCCCATGGTGTTTATACTTGCGTACTACTATACAGATGAACGTGGTACCTTCAGGCGCTTGGAAATGGCTCCCAAGGATGAACCAGACTTGTGGAAGCCTACAATGTTTTCTCTGAGGTCTTGGCTGATTTCTTTAGATTTTTCCATGATGTCAAGCAAAGAGGCACTGAGTTTGAAGGCAGGCCTTGAAATACATCTGCAGGTACACCTCCAATTGACTCAAATTATGTCAATTAGCCTATCAGAAGCATCTAAAGCCATGACATAATTTTCCAAGCTGTTTAAAGGCACAGCCAACTTAGTGTATGTAATCTTATGACGCACTGGAATTGTGATACAGTGAACTATAAGTGAAATAATCTGTCTGTAAACAATTGTTGGAAAAATTACTTGTGTCATGCACAAAGTAGATGTCCTAACAGACTTGCCAAAACTATAGTTTGTTCACAAGACATTTGTGGAGTGGTTGAAAAACGATTTTTAATGACTCCAACCTAAATGTATGTGAACTTCTGACTCCAACTGTACAAAGAGTGTCCCTTGCTGAGATGAGGAGCCACAGACCCCCACATAGGATCTGTGCTCCAGTATTTCTCTTAGGGAGTTCTTCTTTACTATCCCCATGGGAATGATTGTCAACAGGAAGGTATACATTTCACTAATTGTGGTTGTCACCCATTTAGCGAGTTTCCCCCTCACTCCTGACTCTCTCTTCTCCTGTAGCTCCAAGGTATAGTGTTTGGTTTCCTCTACTATGTCTCCCACCAGCTCCTCTGTCAGAAACAACTTGAAGCACTCTGCCTCAGAGGGAAATGGGAAGGGGTGTTGCACTCCAGACTGGGACACATCAAAGCAAACAGCAGGGCCAGGAGGGGTGAAATGGCTGGAGGCCTTCCAGCTACCACAGACCTCCTGACCTTCATCCACTGTCTGCCTCCATCACCACCAGCATCTTCAAAGGGAACTTTGTCAGTGGACAAGGAGTCCTCAGATTCAGGGTTCTCAATGGCTACAAGGTTGGGGGGCAGCTCTTCACTGTCAGAATCTGATTCCTGACTTTCATACTCAGACTAATTGTCAGAATTTAAAAGAATATCCAGAATTTCCGCATTGGTGAGTTGTCTCCTTTTGAAAGACATTGCTAATGCTACAGCTTAGCTCACCAGCTACATACATAAACAACAACACTGGCTCAGAGTGGGAGGTCACATGGTTGACTGCCGGCACGCGCCGGCTCTTCCTGGGGTTTATTATGGATCCCCATTAGTTCCTGCCAAGGCAGCAGCTACTCTTCCTGGGGTTTATTATGGATCCCCATTAGTTCCTGCCAAGGCAGCAGCTACTCTTCCTGGGGTTTATTATGGATCCCCATTAGTTCCTGCCAAGGCAGCAGCTACTCTTCCTGGGGTTTATTATGGATCCCCATTAGTTCCTGTCAAGGCAGCAGCTACTCTTCCTGGGGTTTATTATGGATCCCCATTAGTTCCTGCCAAGGCAGCAGCTACTCTTCCTGGGGTTTATTATGGATCCCCATTAGTTCCTGTCAAGGCAGCAGCTACTCTTCCTGGTGTTTATTATGGATCCCCATTAGTTCCTGTCAAGGCAGCAGCTACTCTTCCTGGGGTTTATTATGGATCCCCATTAGTTCCTGCCAAGACAGCAGCTACTCTTCCTGGGGTTTATTATGGATCCCCATTAGTTCCTGCCAAGGCAGCAGCTACTCTTCCTGGGGTTTATTATGGATCCCCATTAGTTCCTGTCAAGGCAGCAGCTACTCTTCCTGGGGTTTATTCTAAAAGTGTATTAAATTGTGTTACCTGTGAAGGTGTATTTAGATGTGTTACCTGTGAAGGTATGTTAAGGTGTTACCTGTGGAGCTGTGTTAAGGTGTGTTACCTGTGAAGGTGTATTTAGATGTGTTACCTGTGGAGCTGTGTTAAGGTGTGTTACCTGTGAAGGTGTGTTAAGGTGTTACCTGTGGAGCTGTGTTAAGGTGTGTTACCTGTGAAGCTGGCGGCCCAGGTGATGTTGAGGTTGAAGTTCTTGGAGGCGTTGATGAAAACAACCAGATCACGATTCTGCTGCGGAAGAGAGAGGGATGAGGAGATAAATAATCTGACCTTAACCCTGAACCCTACTTCCTCGGGCCAGACCCCTGACCTCTAACCCCAGCAGTATGGGTGTGGTCCTACTTCCTCGGGCATGGCCGGACCCCTGACCTCTAACCCCAGCAGTATGGGTGTGGTCCTACTTCCTCGGGCCGGACCCCTGACCTCTAACCCCAGCAGTATGGGTGTGGTCCTACTTCCTCGGGCCGGACCCCTGACCTCTAACCCCAGCAGTATGGGTGTGGTCCTACTTCCTCGGGCATGGCCGGACCCCTGACCTCTAACCCCAGCAGTATGGGTGTGGTCCTACTTCCTCGGGCATGGCCGGACCCCTGACCTCTAACCCCAGCAGTATGGGTGTGATCCTACTTCCTCGGGCCGGACCCCTGACCTCTAACCCCAGCAGTATGGGTGTGGTCCTACCTCCTCGGGTGTTGCTACAAAGTTGATGGCGGTGTAGTAGCGGTCGTCCTCCTGAGACAGACTGAAGGTGAACTGGTAGTCTATCAGCAGGGTGTCTGGTAGGGAGATAAACACAGCTACATGTTAGAACAGCGGTCGTCCTCCTGAGACAGACTGAAGGTGAACTGGTAGTCTATCAGCAGGGTGTCTGGTAGGGAGATAAACACAGCTACATGTTAGAACAGCGGTCCACTCTCCTCTTCATAGATATTTTAGTTATGTAGCAGATGCTCTTATCCAGAGCGATTTACAGGAGCCATTAGGGTTAAATGCCTTGCTCAAGGACACATCAAAATATGTTTCACCTTGTTGCCTTGGGATTGGAACCAGTGACCTTTGGGTTAGTGGCCCAACGCGCTAATCTTTACTGGCCCAACGCTCTACAGCATTTCCCTTTCAACATCAACTTACTGAAGGTACGTGGTTGTGGACAATTGCTGTTAAAGGGTAACTCCGCCACTATTCAAACTCATTCATTATCTACAGCACCAACCCAGTCTACATACACTACATGGCCAACAGTATGGGGACACCTGCGGTCTAAGATCTCATTCCAAAATCATGGCCTTTAATATAGAGTTGGTCCCCCTTTACTGCTATAACAGCCTCCATTCTTCTGGGAAGGCTTTAATATAGAGTTGGTCTCCTCTTTGCTACTATAACAGCCTCCACTCTTCTGGGAAGGCGATGTTCTACTCTGAAGGACTCAGCCTCAGTGTGATGTTCTACTCTGAAGGACTCAGCGTGATGTTCTACTCTGAAGGACTCAGCGTGATGTTCTACTCTGAAGGACTCAGCGTGATGTTCTACTCTAAAGGACTCAGCGTGATGTTCTACTGTAAAGGACTCAGCAACAGCGCGATGTTCCACTCTGAAGGACTCAGCCTCAGCGTGATGTTCTAATCTGAAGGACTCAGCCTCAGCGTGATGTTGTACTCTGAAGGACTCAGCCTCAGCGTGATGTTCTACTATGAAGGACTCAGCGTGATGTTCTACTCTGAAGGACTCAGCGTGATGTTCTACTCTGAAGGACTCAGCGTGATGTTCTACTCTGAAGGACTCAGCGTGATGTTCTACTCTGAAGGACTCAGCGTGATGTTCTACTCTGAAGGACTCAGCGTGATGTTCTACTCTGAAGGACTCAGCGTGATGTTCTACTCTGAAGGACTCAGCGTGATGTTCTACTCTGAAGGACTCAGCGTGATGTTCTACTCTGAAGGACTCAGCCTCAGGGTGATGTTCTACTCTGAAGGACTCAGCGTGATGTTCTACTCTGAAGGACTCAGCGTGATGTTCTACTCTGAAGGACTCAGCCCCAGGGTGATGTTCTACTCTGAAGGACTCAACGTGATGTTCTACTCTGAAGGACTCAGCCTCAGGGTGATGTTCTACTCTGAAGGACTCAGCGTGATGTTCTACTCTGAAGGACTCAGCGTCAGGGTGATGTTCTACTCTGAAGGACTCAGCGTCAGCGTGATGTTCTACTCTGAAGGACTCAACATGATGTTCTACTCTGAAGGACTCAGCCTCAGGGTGATGTTCTACTCTGAAGGACTCAGCGTGATGTTCTACTCTGAAGGACTCAGCCTCAGGGTGATGTTCTACTCTGAAGGACTCAACGTGATGTTCTACTCTGAAGGACTCAGCGTCAGCGTGATGTTGTACTCTGAAGGACTCAGCCTCAGCGTGATGTTCTACTCTGAAGGACTCAGCGTGATGTTCTACTCTGAAGGACTCAGCGTGATGTTCTACTCTGAAGGACTCAGCGTGATGTTCTACTCTGAAGGACTCAGCGTGATGTTCTACTCTGAAGGACTCAGCCTCAGGGTGATGTTCTACTCTGAAGGACTCAGCCTCAGGGTGATGTTCTACTCTGAAGGACTCAGCGTGATGTTCTACTCTGAAGGACTCAGCCTCAGGGTGATGTTCTACTCTGAAGGACTCAACGTGATGTTCTACTCTGAAGGACTCAGCCTCAGGGTGATGTTCTACTCTGAAGGACTCAGCGTCAGGGTGATGTTCTACTCTGAAGGACTCAGCGTCAGCGTGATGTTCTACTCTGAAGGACTCAACATGATGTTCTACTCTGAAGGACTCAGCCTCAGGGTGATGTTCTACTCTGAAGGACTCAGCGTGATGTTCTACTCTGAAGGACTCAGCCTCAGGGTGATGTTCTACTCTGAAGGACTCAGCGTGATGTTCTACTCTGAAGGACTCAGCCTCAGGGTGATGTTCTACTCTGAAGGACTCGGTGTGATGTTCTACTCTGAAGGACTCGGCGTGATGTTCTACTCTGAAGGTAGATTAGAGTTCCACTTACAGTAACAGGTTCCTTTCAGAGGGTTTCCTTGGTAACGGTTCTCCACCTCACACCTGAGGGAAAACGGACGAAAGGGAATAAAAGAGGAGATGGATTTCATTTTGAAACAACAACGTGAAGGTAAATCAGAAACTTAAATGAATCCTTCTGTGACTTCACAACTGACTATGAAACCATGAAGTCAATGACGACACAGCGGAGAAGGAACATAATGACAGAAAGAGAAGTGAAAGGAAAGACAGAATGAAAAGTATAAGTAGGTCGACATGTACTGAGTCAGTCAGACAGGTGGTGGTGGTCTGAACTGTACTGAGTCAGTCAGTCAGTGATAGTGGTCTGAACTGTACTGAGTCAGTCAGACAGGTGGTAGTGGTCTGAACTGTACTGAGTCAGTCAGTCAGTGATAGTGGTCTGAACTGTACTGAGTCAGTCAGACAGGTGGTAGTGGTCTGAACTGTACTGAGTCAGTCAGTCAGTGATAGTGGTCTGAACTGTACTGAGTCAGTCAGACAGGTGGTGGTGGTCTGAACTGTACTGAGTCAGTCAGTCAGTCAGTCATACAGGTGGTAGTGGTCTGAACTGTACTGAGTCAGTCAGACAGGTGATAGTGGTCTGAACTGTACTGAGTCAGTCAGTCAGTCAGTCAGTCAGACAGGTGGTAGTGGTCTGAACTGTACTGAGTCAGTCAGACAGGTGGTAGTGGTCTGAACTGTACTGAGTCAGTCAGTCAGGTGGTGGTGGTCTGAACTGTACTGAGTCAGTCAGACAGGTGGTAGTGGTCTGAACTGTACTGAGTCAGTCAGACAGGTGGTAGTGGTCTGAACTGTACTGAGTCAGTCAGTCAGGTGGTGGTGGTCTGAACTGTACTGAGTCAGTCAGACAGGTGGTAGTGGTCTGAACTGTACTGAGTCAGTCAGTCATACAGGTGGTGGTGGTCTGAACTGTACTGAGTCAGTCAGACAGGTGGTAGTGGTCTGAACTGTACTGAGTCAGTCAGACAGGTGGTAGTGGTCTGAACTGTACTGAGTCAGTCAGACAGGTGGTAGTGGTCTGAACTGTACTGAGTCAGTCAGACAGGTGGAGTGGTGTGAACTGTACTGAGTCAGTCAGACAGGTGGTAGTGGTCTGAACTGTACTGAGTCAGTCAGACAGGTGGTAGTGGTCTGAACTGTACTGAGTCAGTCAGACAGGTGGTAGTGGTCTGAACTGTACTGAGTCAGTCAGTCATACAGGTGGTGGTGGTCTGAACTGTACTGAGTCAGTCAGACAGGTGGTAGTGGTCTGAACTGTACTGAGTCAGTCAGACAGGTGGTAGTGGTCTGAACTGTACTGAGTCAGTCATACAGGTGGTAGTGGTCTGAACTGTACTGAGTCAGTCAGACAGGTGGTAGTGGTCTGAACTGTACTGAGTCAGTCAGACAGGTGGTAGTGGTCTGAACTGTACTGAGTCAGTCAGACAGGTGGTAGTGGTCTGAACTGTACTGAGTCAGTCAGACAGGTGATAGTGGTCTGAACTGTACTGAGTCAGTCAGTCAGTCAGTCATACAGGTGGTAGTGGTCTGAACTGTACTGAGTCAGTCAGTCAGTCAGTCAGACAGGTGATAGTGGTCTGAACTGTACTGAGTCAGTCAGTCAGTCAGTCATACAGGTGGTAGTGGTCTGAACTGTACTGAGTCAGTCAGTCAGTCAGTCAGACAGGTGATAGTGGTCTGAACTGTACTGAGTCAGTCATACAGGTGGTAGTGGTCTGAACTGTACTGAGTCAGTCAGTCAGTCAGACAGGTGATAGTGGTCTGAACTGTACTGAGTCAGTCAGTCAGTCAGTCAGACAGGTGGTAGTGGTCTGAACTGTACTGAGTCAGTCAGACAGGTGGTAGTGGTCTGAACTGTACTGAGTCAGTCAGTCAGTCAGTCAGTCAGTCAGTCAGTGATAGTGGTCTGAACTGTACTGAGTCAGTCAGACAGGTGGTAGTGGTCTGAACTGTACTGAGTCAGTCAGACAGGTGGTAGTGGTCTGAACTGTACTGAGTCAGTCAGACAGTCATACAGGTGGTAGTGGTCTGAACTGTACTGAGTCAGTCAGTCAGTGATAGTGGTCTGAACTGTACTGAGTCAGTCAGTCAGTGATAGTGGTCTGAACTGTACTGAGTCAGTCAGTCAGTCAGTCATAGAGGTGGTAGTGGTCTGAACTGTACTGAGTCAGTCATACAGGTGGTAGTGGTCTGAACTGTACTGAGTCATTCAGACAGGTGGTAGTGGTCTGAACTGTACTGAGTCAGTCAGACAGGTGGTAGTGGTCTGAACTGTACTGAGTCATTCAGACAGGTGGTAGTGGTCTGAACTGTACTGAGTCAGTCAGACAGGTGGTAGTGGTCTGAACTGTACTGAGTCAGTCAGACAGGTGGTAGTGGTCTGAACTGTACTGAGTCAGTCAGTCAGTCAGACAGGTGATAGTGGTCTGAACTGTACTGAGTCAGTCATACAGGTAGTAGTGGTCTGAACTGTACTGAGTCAGTCAGTCAGTCAGACAGGTGATAGTGGTCTGAACTGTACTGAGTCAGTCAGTCAGTCAGTCAGACAGGTGGTAGTGGTCTGAACTGTACTGAGTCAGTCAGACAGGTGGTAGTGGTCTGAACTGTACTGAGTCAGTCAGTCAGTGATAGTGGTCTGAACTGTACTGAGTCAGTCAGTCAGTCAGTCAGTCAGTCAGTCAGTCAGTCAGACAGGTGGTGGTGGTCTGAACTGTACTGAGTCAGTCAGTCAGTCAGTCAGTCAGACAGACAGGTGGTAGTGGTCTGAACTGTACTGAGTCAGTCAGACAGGTGGTAGTGGTCTGAACTGTACTGAGTCAGTCAGACAGGTGGTAGTGGTCTGAACTGTACTGAGTCAGTCAGACAGGTGGTAGTGGTCTGAACTGTACTGAGTCAGTCAGACAGGTGGTAGTGGTCTGAACTGTACTGAGTCAGTCAGACAGGTGGTAGTGGTCTGAACTGTACTGAGCCAGTCAGACAGGTGGTAGTGGTCTGAACTGTACTGAGTCAGTCATACAGGTGGTAGTGGTCTGAACTGTACTGAGTCAGTCAGACAGTCATACAGGTGGTAGTGGTCTGAACTGTACTGAGTCAGTCAGTCAGTCAGTGGTAGTGGTCTGAACTGTACTGAGTCAGTCAGACAGGTGGTAGTGGTCTGAACTGTACTGAGTCAGTCAGTCAGTCAGTGGTAGTGGTCTGAACTGTACTGAGTCAGTCAGACAGGTGGTAGTGGTCTGAACTGTACTGAGTCAGTCAGTCATACAGGTGGTGGTGGTCTGAACTGTACTGAGTCAGTCAGTCAGTCAGTGGTAGTGGTCAGAACTGTACTGAGTCAGTCAGTCAGTCAGTGGTAGTGGTCTGAACTGTACTGAGTCAGTCATACAGGTGGTAGTGGTCTGAACTGTACTGAGTCAGTCAGTCAGACAGGTGGTAGTGGTCTGAACTGTACTGAGTCAGTCATACAGGTGGTAGTGGTCTGAACTGTACTGAGTCAGTCAGTCAGTCAGTGGTAGTGGTCTGAACTGTACTGAGTCAGTCATACAGGTGGTAGTGGTCTGAACTGTACTGAGTCAGTCAGTCAGACAGGTGGTAGTGGTCTGAACTGTACTGAGTCAGTCATACAGGTGGTAGTGGTCTGAACTGTACTGAGTCAGTCATACAGGTGGTGGTGGTCTGAACTGTACTGAGTCAGTCAGTCAGTCAGTGGTAGTGGTCAGAACTGTACTGAGTCAGTCAGTCAGTCAATCATACAGGTGGTAGTGGTCTGAACTGTACTGAGTCAGTCAGTCAGACAGGTGGTAGTGGTCTGAACTGTACTGAGTCAGTCAGTCAGACAGGTGGTAGTGGGCTGAACTGTACTGAGTCAGTCAGACAGGTGGTAGTGGTCTGAACTGTACTGAGTCAGTCAGTCAGTCAGTGGTAGTGGTCTGAACTGTACTGAGTCAGTCAGACAGGTGGTAGTGGTCTGAACTGTACTGAGTCAGTCAGTCATACAGGTGGTGGTGGTCTGAACTGTACTGAGTCAGTCAGTCAGTCAGTGGTAGTGGTCAGAACTGTACTGAGTCAGTCAGTCAGTCAGTCAGTCATACAGGTGGTAGTGGTCTGAACTGTACTGAGTCAGTCAGTCAGACAGGTGGTAGTGGTCTGAACTGTACTGAGTCAGTCATACAGGTGGTAGTGGTCTGAACTGTACTGAGTCAGTCATACAGGTGGTAGTGGTCTGAACTGTACTGAGTCAGTCATACAGGTGGTGGTGGTCTGAACTGTACTGAGTCAGTCAGTCAGTCAGTGGTAGTGGTCAGAACTGTACTGAGTCAGTCAGTCAGTCAATCATACAGGTGGTAGTGGTCTGAACTGTACTGAGTCAGTCAGTCAGACAGGTGGTAGTGGTCTGAACTGTACTGAGTCAGTCAGTCAGTCAGTCAGACAGGTGGTAGTGGTCTGAACTGTACTGAGTCAGTCAGTCAGTGGTAGTGGTCTGAACTGTACTGAGTCAGTCAGTCAGACAGGTGGTGGTGGTCTGAACTGTACTGAGTCAGTCAGACAGGTGGTAGTGGTCTGAACTGTACTGAGTCAGTCAGTCAGTCAGTGGTAGTGGTCTGAACTGTACTGAGTCAGTCAGTCAGTCAGTGGTAGTGGTCAGAACTGTACTGAGTCAGTCAGTCAGTCAGTCAGTCAGACAGGTGGTAGTGGTCTGAACTGTACTGAGTCAGTCAGACAGGTGGTAGTGGTCTGAACTGTACTGAGTCAGTCAGTCAGTCAGTCAGACAGGTGGTAGTGGTCTGAACTGTACTGAGTCAGTCAGTCAGTGGTAGTGGTCTGAACTGTACTGAGTCAGTCAGTCAGACAGGTGGTGGTGGTCTGAACTGTACTGAGTCAGTCAGACAGGTGGTAGTGGTCTGAACTGTGTCAGTCAGTCAGTCAGTGGTAGTGGTCTGAACTGTACTGAGTCAGTCATACAGGTGGTGGTGGTCTGAACTGTACTGAGTCAGTCAGTGGTAGTGGTCAGAACTGTACTGAGTCAGTCAGTCAGTCAGTCAGTCATACAGGTGGTAGTGGTCTGAACTGTACTGAGTCAGTCAGTGGTAGTGGTCAGAACTGTACTGAGTCAGTCAGTCAGTCAGTCAGTCATACAGGTGGTAGTGGTCTGAACTGTACTGAGTCAGTCAGTCAGACAGGTGGTAGTGGTCTGAACTGTACTGAGTCAGTCAGTCAGACAGGTGGAGTGGTCTGAACTGTACTGAGTCAGTCATAGAGGTGGTGGTGGTCTGAGCTGTACTGAGTCAGTCATACAGGTGGTAGTGGTCTGAACTGTACTGAGTCAGTCAGACAGTCATACAGGTGGTAGTGGTCTGAACTGTACTGAGTCAGTCAGTCAGTCAGTGGTAGTGGTCTGAACTGTACTGAGTCAGTCAGACAGGTGGTAGTGGTCTGAACTGTACTGAGTCAGTCAGTCATACCGGTGGTGGTGGTCTGAACTGTACTGAGTCAGTCAGTCAGTCATACAGGTGGTAGTGGTCTGAACTGTACTGAGTCAGTCAGTCAGTCAGTGGTGGTGGTCTGAACTGTACTGAGTCAGTCAGACAGGTGGTAGTGGTCTGAACTGTACTGAGTCAGTCAGTCATACAGGTGGTGGTGGTCTGAACTGTACTGAGTCAGTCAGTCAGTCAGTGGTAGTGGTCAGAACTGTACTGAGTCAGTCAGTCAGTCAGTCAGTCAGTCATACAGGTGGTAGTGGTCTGAACTGTACTGAGTCAGTCAGTCAGTCAGTGGTAGTGGTCAGAACTGTACTGAGTCAGTCAGTCAGTCAGTCAGTCAGTCATACAGGTGGTAGTGGTCTGAACTGTACTGAGTCAGTCAGTCAGACAGGTGGTAGTGGTCTGAACTGTACTGAGTCAGTCAGTCAGACAGGTGGAGTGGTCTGAACTGTACTGAGTCAGTCAGACAGGTGGTAGTGGTCTGAACTGTACTGAGTCAGTCAGTCAGACAGGTGGAGTGGTCTGAACTGTACTGAGTCAGTCAGACAGGTGGTAGTGGTCTGATCTGTACTGAGTCAGTCATACAGGTGGTAGTGGTCTGAACTGTACTGAGTCAGTCATACAGGTGGTGGTGGTCTGAACTGTACTGAGTCAGTCAGTCAGTCAGTGGTAGTGGTCAGAACTGTACTGAGTCAGTCAGTCAGTCATACAGGTGGTAGTGGTCTGAACTGTACTGAGTCAGTCAGTCAGACAGGTGGTAGTGGTCTGAACTGTACTGAGTCAGTCAGTCAGTCAGTCAGTCAGTCATACAGGTGGTAGTGGTCTGAACTGTACTGAGTCAGTCATACAGGTGGTAGTGGTCTGAACTGTACTGAGTTAGTCAGTCAGTCAGTGGTAGTGGTCTGAACTGTACTGAGTCAGTCAGACAGGTGGTAGTGGTCTGAACTGTACTGAGTCAGTCATACAGGTGGTAGTGGTCTGAACTGTACTGAGTCAGTCAGTCAGTCAGACAGGTGATAGTGGTCTGAACTGTACTGAGTCAGTCAGTCAGTCAGTCAGACAGGTGGTAGTGGTCTGAACTGTACTGAGTCAGTCAGACAGGTGGTAGTGGTCTGAACTGTACTGAGTCAGTCAGTCAGACAGGTGGTAGTGGTCTGAACTGTACTGAGTCAGTCAGACAGGTGGTAGTGGTCTGAACTGTACTGAGTCAGTCATACAGGTGGTAGTGGTCTGAACTGTACTGAGTCAGTCAGTCATACAGGTGGTGGTGGTCTGAACTGTACTGAGTCAGTCAGTCAGTCAGTGGTAGTGGTCAGAACTGTACTGAGTCAGTCAGTCAGTCAGTCAGTCATACAGGTGGTAGTGGTCTGAACTGTACTGAGTCAGTCAGTCAGACAGGTGGTAGTGGTCTGAACTGTACTGAGTCAGTCATACAGGTGGTAGTGGTCTGAACTGTACTGAGTCAGTCATACAGGTGGTGGTGGTCTGAACTGTACTGAGTCAGTCAGTCAGTCAGTGGTAGTGGTCAGAACTGTACTGAGTCAGTCAGTCAGTCAATCATACAGGTGGTAGTGGTCTGAACTGTACTGAGTCAGTCAGTCAGACAGGTGGTAGTGGTCTGAACTGTACTGAGTCAGTCAGTCAGACAGGTGGTAGTGGTCTGAACTGTACTGAGTCAGTCAGACAGGTGGTAGTGGTCTGAACTGTACTGAGTCAGTCAGTCAGTCAGTCAGACAGGTGGTAGTGGTCTGAACTGTATTGAGTCAGTCAGTCAGACAGGTGGTGGTGGTCTGAACTGTACTGAGTCAGTCAGTCAGTCAGTGGTAGTGGTCTGAACTGTACTGAGTCAGTCATACAGGTGGTAGTGGTCTGAACTGTACTGAGTCAGTCAGTCAGTCAGACAGGTGATAGTGGTCTGAACTGTACTGAGTCAGTCAGTCAGTCAGTCAGACAGGTGGTAGTGGTCTGAACTGTACTGAGTCAGTCAGACAGGTGGTAGTGGTCTGAACTGTACTGAGTCAGTCAGTCAGACAGGTGGTAGTGGTCTGAACTGTACTGAGTCAGTCAGACAGGTGGTAGTGGTCTGAACTGTACTGAGTCAGTCATACAGGTGGTAGTGGTCTGAACTGTACTGAGTCAGTCAGTCATACAGGTGGTGGTGGTCTGAACTGTACTGAGTCAGTCAGTCAGTCAGTGGTAGTGGTCAGAACTGTACTGAGTCAGTCAGTCAGTCAGTCAGTCATACAGGTGGTAGTGGTCTGAACTGTACTGAGTCAGTCAGTCAGACAGGTGGTAGTGGTCTGAACTGTACTGAGTCAGTCATACAGGTGGTAGTGGTCTGAACTGTACTGAGTCAGTCATACAGGTGGTGGTGGTCTGAACTGTACTGAGTCAGTCAGTCAGTCAGTGGTAGTGGTCAGAACTGTACTGAGTCAGTCAGTCAGTCAATCATACAGGTGGTAGTGGTCTGAACTGTACTGAGTCAGTCAGTCAGACAGGTGGTAGTGGTCTGAACTGTACTGAGTCAGTCAGTCAGACAGGTGGTAGTGGTCTGAACTGTACTGAGTCAGTCAGACAGGTGGTAGTGGTCTGAACTGTACTGAGTCAGTCAGTCAGTCAGTCAGACAGGTGGTAGTGGTCTGAACTGTACTGAGTCAGTCAGTCAGTGGTAGTGGTCTGAACTGTATTGAGTCAGTCAGTCAGACAGGTGGTGGTGGTCTGAACTGTACTGAGTCAGTCAGACAGGTGGTAGTGGTCTGAACTGTACTGAGTCAGTCAGTCAGACAGGTGGTAGTGGTCTGAACTGTACTGAGTCAGTCAGACAGGTGGTAGTGGTCTGAACTGTACTGAGTCAGTCAGTCAGTCAGTCAGACAGGTGGTAGTGGTCTGAACTGTATTGAGTCAGTCAGTCAGACAGGTGGTGGTGGTCTGAACTGTACTGAGTCAGTCAGACAGGTGGTAGTGGTCTGAACTGTACTGAGTCAGTCAGTCAGTCAGTGGTAGTGGTCTGAACTGTACTGAGTCAGTCATACAGGTGGTAGTGGTCTGAACTGTACTGAGTCAGTCAGTCAGTCAGACAGGTGATAGTGGTCTGAACTGTACTGAGTCAGTCAGTCAGTCAGTCAGACAGGTGGTAGTGGTCTGAACTGTACTGAGTCAGTCAGACAGGTGGTAGTGGTCTGAACTGTACTGAGTCAGTCAGTCAGACAGGTGGTAGTGGTCTGAACTGTACTGAGTCAGTCAGACAGGTGGTAGTGGTCTGAACTGTACTGAGTCAGTCATACAGGTGGTAGTGGTCTGAACTGTACTGAGTCAGTCAGTCATACAGGTGGTGGTGGTCTGAACTGTACTGAGTCAGTCAGTCAGTCAGTGGTAGTGGTCAGAACTGTACTGAGTCAGTCAGTCAGTCAGTCAGTCATACAGGTGGTAGTGGTCTGAACTGTACTGAGTCAGTCAGTCAGACAGGTGGTAGTGGTCTGAACTGTACTGAGTCAGTCATACAGGTGGTAGTGGTCTGAACTGTACTGAGTCAGTCATACAGGTGGTGGTGGTCTGAACTGTACTGAGTCAGTCAGTCAGTCAGTGGTAGTGGTCAGAACTGTACTGAGTCAGTCAGTCAGTCAATCATACAGGTGGTAGTGGTCTGAACTGTACTGAGTCAGTCAGTCAGACAGGTGGTAGTGGTCTGAACTGTACTGAGTCAGTCAGTCAGACAGGTGGTAGTGGTCTGAACTGTACTGAGTCAGTCAGACAGGTGGTAGTGGTCTGAACTGTACTGAGTCAGTCAGTCAGTCAGTCAGACAGGTGGTAGTGGTCTGAACTGTACTGAGTCAGTCAGTCAGTGGTAGTGGTCTGAACTGTATTGAGTCAGTCAGTCAGACAGGTGGTGGTGGTCTGAACTGTACTGAGTCAGTCAGACAGGTGGTAGTGGTCTGAACTGTACTGAGTCAGTCAGTCAGTCAGTGGTAGTGGTCTGAACTGTACTGAGTCAGTCATACAGGTGGTGGTGGTCTGAACTGTACTGAGTCAGTCAGTGGTAGTGGTCAGAACTGTACTGAGTCAGTCAGTCAGTCAGTCAGTCATACAGGTGGTAGTGGTCTGAACTGTACTGAGTCAGTCAGTCAGACAGGTGGTAGTGGTCTGAACTGTACTGAGTCAGTCAGTCAGACAGGTGGAGTGGTCTGAACTGTACTGAGTCAGTCAGACAGGTGGTAGTGGTCTGAACTGTACTGAGTCAGTCATACAGGTGGTAGTGGTCTGAACTGTACTGAGTCAGTCATAGAGGTGGTGGTGGTCTGAGCTGTACTGAGTCAGTCATACAGGTGGTAGTGGTCTGAACTGTACTGAGTCAGTCAGACAGGTGGTAGTGGTCTGAACTGTACTGAGTCAGTCAGTCATACAGGTGGTGGTGGTCTGAACTGTACTGAGTCAGTCAGTCAGTCAGTGGTAGTGGTCAGAACTGTACTGAGTCAGTCAGTCAGTCAGTCATACAGGTGGTAGTGGTCTGAACTGTACTGAGTCAGTCAGTCAGTCAGTGGTAGTGGTCAGAACTGTACTGAGTCAGTCAGTCAGTCAGTCAGTCAGTCATACAGGTGGTAGTGGTCTGAACTGTACTGAGTCAGTCAGTCAGACAGGTGGTAGTGGTCTGAACTGTACTGAGTCAGTCAGTCAGACAGGTGGAGTGGTCTGAACTGTACTGAGTCAGTCAGACAGGTGGTAGTGGTCTGAACTGTACTGAGTCAGTCATACAGGTGGTAGTGGTCTGAACTGTACTGAGTCAGTCAGTCAGTCAGTGGTAGTGGTCAGAACTGTACTGAGTCAGTCAGTCAGTCATACAGGTGGTAGTGGTCTGAACTGTACTGAGTCAGTCAGTCAGACAGGTGGTAGTGGTCTGAACTGTACTGAGTCAGTCAGTCAGTCAGTCAGTCAGTCATACAGGTGGTAGTGGTCTGAACTGTACTGAGTCAGTCATACAGGTGGTAGTGGTCTGAACTGTACTGAGTTAGTCAGTCAGTCAGTGGTAGTGGTCTGAACTGTACTGAGTCAGTCAGACAGGTGGTAGTGGTCTGAACTGTACTGAGTCAGTCATACAGGTGGTAGTGGTCTGAACTGTACTGAGTCAGTCAGTCAGTCAGACAGGTGATAGTGGTCTGAACTGTACTGAGTCAGTCAGTCAGTCAGTCAGACAGGTGGTAGTGGTCTGAACTGTACTGAGTCAGTCAGACAGGTGGTAGTGGTCTGAACTGTACTGAGTCAGTCAGACAGGTGGTAGTGGTCTGAACTGTACTGAGTCAGTCATACAGGTGGTAGTGGTCTGAACTGTACTGAGTCAGTCAGTCATACAGGTGGTGGTGGTCTGAACTGTACTGAGTCAGTCAGTCAGTCAGTGGTAGTGGTCAGAACTGTACTGAGTCAGTCAGTCAGTCAGTCAGTCATACAGGTGGTAGTGGTCTGAACTGTACTGAGTCAGTCAGTCAGACAGGTGGTAGTGGTCTGAACTGTACTGAGTCAGTCATACAGGTGGTAGTGGTCTGAACTGTACTGAGTCAGTCATACAGGTGGTGGTGGTCTGAACTGTACTGAGTCAGTCAGTCAGTCAGTGGTAGTGGTCAGAACTGTACTGAGTCAGTCAGTCAGTCAATCATACAGGTGGTAGTGGTCTGAACTGTACTGAGTCAGTCAGTCAGACAGGTGGTAGTGGTCTGAACTGTACTGAGTCAGTCAGTCAGACAGGTGGTAGTGGTCTGAACTGTACTGAGTCAGTCAGTCAGACAGGTGGTAGTGGTCTGAACTGTACTGAGTCAGTCAGACAGGTGGTAGTGGTCTGAACTGTACTGAGTCAGTCAGTCAGTCAGTCAGACAGGTGGTAGTGGTCTGAACTGTACTGAGTCAGTCAGTCAGTGGTAGTGGTCTGAACTGTACTGAGTCAGTCAGTCAGACAGGTGGTGGTGGTCTGAACTGTACTGAGTCAGTCAGTCAGTGGTAGTGGTCTGAACTGTACTGAGTCAGTCATACAGGTGGTGGTGGTCTGAACTGTACTGAGTCAGTCAGTGGTAGTGGTCAGAACTGTACTGAGTCAGTCAGTCAGTCAGTCAGTCATACAGGTGGTAGTGGTCTGAACTGTACTGAGTCAGTCAGTCAGACAGGTGGTAGTGGTCTGAACTGTACTGAGTCAGTCAGTCAGACAGGTGGAGTGGTCTGAACTGTACTGAGTCAGTCAGACAGGTGGTAGTGGTCTGAACTGTACTGAGTCAGTCATACAGGTGGTAGTGGTCTGAACTGTACTGAGTCAGTCATAGAGGTGGTGGTGGTCTGAGCTGTACTGAGTCAGTCATACAGGTGGTAGTGGTCTGAACTGTACTGAGTCAGTCAGACAGTCATACAGGTGGTAGTGGTCTGAACTGTACTGAGTCAGTCAGTCAGTCAGTGGTAGTGGTCTGAACTGTACTGAGTCAGTCAGACAGGTGGTAGTGGTCTGAACTGTACTGAGTCAGTCAGTCATACCGGTGGTGGTGGTCTGAACTGTACTGAGTCAGTCAGTCAGTCATACAGGTGGTAGTGGTCTGAACTGTACTGAGTCAGTCAGTCAGTCAGTGGTGGTGGTCTGAACTGTACTGAGTCAGTCAGACAGGTGGTAGTGGTCTGAACTGTACTGAGTCAGTCAGTCATACAGGTGGTGGTGGTCTGAACTGTACTGAGTCAGTCAGTCAGTCAGTGGTAGTGGTCAGAACTGTACTGAGTCAGTCAGTCAGTCAGTGGTAGTGGTCAGAACTGTACTGAGTCAGTCAGTCAGTCAGTCAGTCAGTCATACAGGTGGTAGTGGTCTGAACTGTACTGAGTCAGTCAGTCAGACAGGTGGTAGTGGTCTGAACTGTACTGAGTCAGTCAGTCAGTCAGTCAGACAGGTGGAGTGGTCTGAACTGTACTGAGTCAGTCAGACAGGTGGTAGTGGTCTGAACTGTACTGAGTCAGTCAGTCAGACAGGTGGAGTGGTCTGAACTGTACTGAGTCAGTCAGACAGGTGGTAGTGGTCTGAACTGTACTGAGTCAGTCATACAGGTGGTAGTGGTCTGAACTGTACTGAGTCAGTCATACAGGTGGTGGTGGTCTGAACTGTACTGAGTCAGTCAGTCAGTCAGTGGTAGTGGTCAGAACTGTACTGAGTCAGTCAGTCAGTCATACAGGTGGTAGTGGTCTGAACTGTACTGAGTCAGTCAGTCAGACAGGTGGTAGTGGTCTGAACTGTACTGAGTCAGTCAGTCAGTCAGTCAGTCATCACAGGTGGTAGTGGTCTGAACTGTACTGAGTCAGTCATACAGGTGGTAGTGGTCTGAACTGTACTGAGTTAGTCAGTCAGTCAGTGGTAGTGGTCTGAACTGTACTGAGTCAGTCAGACAGGTGGTAGTGGTCTGAACTGTACTGAGTCAGTCAGTCAGTCAGTCATACAGGTGGTAGTGGTCTGAACTGTACTGAGTCAGTCAGTCAGTCAGTGGTAGTGGTCAGAACTGTACTGAGTCAGTCAGTCAGTCAGTCAGTCAGTCATACAGGTGGTAGTGGTCTGAACTGTACTGAGTCAGTCAGTCATACAGGTGGTGGTGGTCTGAACTGTACTGAGTCAGTCAGTCAGTCAGTGGTAGTGGTCAGAACTGTACTGAGTCAGTCAGTCAGTCAGTGGTAGTGGTCAGAACTGTACTGAGTCAGTCAGTCAGTCAGTCAGTCAGTCATACAGGTGGTAGTGGTCTGAACTGTACTGAGTCAGTCAGTCAGACAGGTGGTAGTGGTCTGAACTGTACTGAGTCAGTCAGTCAGACAGGTGGAGTGGTCTGAACTGTACTGAGTCAGTCAGACAGGTGGTAGTGGTCTGAACTGTACTGAGTCAGTCAGTCAGACAGGTGGAGTGGTCTGAACTGTACTGAGTCAGTCAGACAGGTGGTAGTGGTCTGAACTGTACTGAGTCAGTCATACAGGTGGTAGTGGTCTGAACTGTACTGAGTCAGTCATACAGGTGGTGGTGGTCTGAACTGTACTGAGTCAGTCAGTCAGTCAGTGGTAGTGGTCAGAACTGTACTGAGTCAGTCAGTCAGTCATACAGGTGGTAGTGGTCTGAACTGTACTGAGTCAGTCAGTCAGACAGGTGGTAGTGGTCTGAACTGTACTGAGTCAGTCAGTCAGTCAGTCAGTCAGTCATACAGGTGGTAGTGGTCTGAACTGTACTGAGTCAGTCATACAGGTGGTAGTGGTCTGAACTGTACTGAGTTAGTCAGTCAGTCAGTGGTAGTGGTCTGAACTGTACTGAGTCAGTCAGACAGGTGGTAGTGGTCTGAACTGTACTGAGTCAGTCAGTCAGTCAGTCATACAGGTGGTAGTGGTCTGAACTGTACTGAGTCAGTCAGTCAGTCAGACAGGTGATAGTGGTCTGAACTGTACTGAGTCAGTCATACAGGTGGTAGTGGTCTGAACTGTACTGAGTCAGTCAGTCAGTCAGACAGGTGATAGTGGTCTGAACTGTACTGAGTCAGTCAGTCAGTCAGTCAGACAGGTGGTAGTGGTCTGAACTGTACTGAGTCAGTCAGACAGGTGGTAGTGGTCTGAACTGTACTGAGTCAGTCAGTCAGACAGGTGGTAGTGGTCTGAACTGTACTGAGTCAGTCAGACAGGTGGTAGTGGTCTGAACTGTACTGAGTCAGTCATACAGGTGGTAGTGGTCTGAACTGTACTGAGTCAGTCATACAGGTGGTGGTGGTCTGAACTGTACTGAGTCAGTCAGTCAGTCATACAGGTGGTAGTGGTCTGAACTGTACTGAGTCAGTCAGTCAGTCAGTCATAGAGGTGGTAGTGGTCTGAACTGTACTGAGCCAGTCAGACAGGTGGTAGTGGTCTGAACTGTACTGAGTCAGTCAGACAGGTGGTAGTGGTCTGAACTGTACTGAGTCAGTCAGTCAGTCATACAGGTGGTGGTGGTCTGAACTGTACTGAGTCAGTCAGTCAGACAGGTGGTAGTGGTCTGACCTGTACTGAGTCAGTCAGTCAGACAGGTGGTAGTGGTCTGAACTTTACTGAGTCAGTCAGTCAGTCAGTGATAGTGGTCTGAACTGTACTGAGTCAGTCAGTCAGTCAGTCATACAGGTGGTAGTGGTCTGACCTGTACTGAGTCAGTCAGTCAGACAGGTGGTAGTGGTCTGACCTGTACTGAGTCAGTCAGTCAGACAGGTGGTAGTGGTCTGAACTGTACTGAGTCAGTCATACAGGTGGTAGTGGTCTGAACTGTACTGAGTCAGTCAGACAGGTGGTAGTGGTCTGAACTGTACTGAGTCAGTCAGTCATACAGGTGGTAGTGGTCTGAACTGTACTGAGTCAGTCAGACATACAGGTGGTAGTGGTCTGAACTGTACTGAGCCAGTCAGTCAGTCAGTCAGTCATAGAGCTGGTAGTGGTCTGAACTGTACTGAGCCAGTCAGTCAGTCAGTCAGTCATACAGGTGGTAGTGGTCTGAACTGTACTGAGTCAGTCATACAGGTGGTAGTGGTCTGAACTGTACTGAGTCAGTCAGTCAGTCAGTCAGTCAGTCAGTCAGACAGGTGGTGGTGGTCTGAACTGTACTGAGTCAGTCATAGAGGTGATAGTGGTCTGAACTGTACTGAGTCAGTCAGTCAGTCAGTGATAGTGGTCTGAACTGTACTGAGTCAGTCAGACAGGTGGTAGTGGTTTGAACTGTACTGAGTCAGTCAGTCAGTCAGTCATACAGGTGGTAGTGGTCTGAACTGTACTGAGTCAGTCAGTCAGTCAGTGGTAGTGGTCTGAACTGTATGCAGTGAAACAGACTTACTGCTATGTACTACGTACTAAGTATACTAAGTGTGTAATATCTACTGTTGTGTACTTACAGGTGACAGCGGTCTCCTTTGATGCCCTTGGTGGTGCAGAAACACTTCCCGTTGTTAGTGTTACACACACCGGCATGGCCATTACACTTACACGCTGCAATACAACATTATCACATTAACATATCAACATTATCACATGAATATATCAACATTATCACATGAATATATCAACATTATCACATGAATATATCAACATTATCACATCAATATAACAATCATGGGTGATTATAGAATGAACAGTTACACTGACAAAAAGAAGGGAAGCCACATTACCAAAGGTTACCAAACATTACCTAAAGTCATTCAGAAGAGATCATGCAACATGATTTCTCAGGACTGTTTTGTTGAATGTGTAAAACATGCAGTATGTTGTTCTGATGTGTATAAGGAAGAGAATCCAGCTACAATCCAGGTAGAGCAACACACCATGTACAGGTGTAAAATAAATAAGAGTGTTTCATCATCTGGCATGTGAGCTTCATGAGAACCACATGAATGCCAGGACAGCAGGTCCTGCTGTTCCTCAAGAACCACAGCTCCAAGCAGACCACCAGGACAGCAGGTCCTGCTGTTCCTCAAGAACCACAGCTCCAAGCAGACCAGCAGGACAGAAGGTCCTGCTCTTCCCCAAGAACCACAGCTCCAAGCAGATCACCAGGACAGCAGGTCCTCCTCTTCCCCAAGAACCACAGCTCCAAGCAGACCACCAGGACAGCAGGTCATGCTCTTCCTCAAGAACCACAGCTCCAAGCAGACCACCAGGAGAGCAGGTCCTGCTCTTCCCCAAGAACCACAGCTCCAAGCAGACCACCAGGACAGCAGGTCCTGCTGTTCCTCGAGAACCACAGCTCCAAGCAGATCATCAGGACAGCAGGTCCTGCTCTTCCCCAAGAACCACAGCTCCAAGCAGACCAGCAGGACAGCAGGTCCTGCTCTTCCCCAAGAACCACAGCTCCAAGCAGATCACCAGGACAGCAGGTCCTGCTCTTCCCCAAGAACCACAGCTCCAAGCAGACCACCAGTCATACAGGTCCTGCTCTTCCTCAAGAACCACAGCTCCAAGCAGACCACCAGGACAGCAGGTCATGCTCTTCCTCTTCCTCAAGAACCACAGCTCCAAGCAGACCACCAGGGCAGCAGGTCCTGCTCTTCCTCAAGAACCACAGCTCCAAGCAGACCACCAGGACAGCAGGTATGCTCTTCCTCTTCCTCAAGAACCACAGCTCCAAGCAGACCACCAGGACAGCAGGTCCTGCTCTTCCCCAAGAACCACAGCTCCAAGCAGACCACCAGGACAGCAGGTCCTGCTCTTCCCCAAGAACCACAGCTCCAAGCAGACCACCAGGACAGCAGGTCCTGCTCTTCCTCAAGAACCACAGCTCCAAGCAGACCACCAGGACAGCAGGTCCTGCTCTTCCCCAATAACCACAGCTCCAAGCAGACCACCAGGACAGCAGGTCCTGCTCTTCCCCAAGAACCACAGCTCCAAGCAGGCCGCCAAGATCTCAATCATTGAAGTTGATGGGTCATTTGAAACCAAACCTTTTGATATAGCCAATCATTTCAATGACTATTTCACTGGTGAAGTGGACAAACAGAAGTGAAATAACACTGAACAGTCAAACATCATATTTGTGTATTGAGGATCTAATAATGAAAGAGAAGGATTGCTGTTTTCAATTTGGTCAAGTTAGTGTGGGAGAGGTGGAACAACTATTGTTATCCATCAATAATGATAAGCCACCAGGTATAGACAACCTAGATGGGAAACTATAGAGAATACTAGCAGACTGTATTACCACCAGGTATAGACAACCTAGATGGTAAACTATAGAGAATACTAGCAGACTGTATTACCACCAGGTATAGACAACCTAGATGGTAAACTATAGAGAATACTAGCAGACTGTATTACCACCAGGTATAGACAACCTAGATGGGGCAACTATAGAGAACCTAGAGGGTAAACTATAGACAACCTAGATGGGAACCTATAGAGAATACTAGCAGACTGCATTACCACCAGGTATAGACAACCTAGATGGGAAACTATAGAGAACCTAGAGGGTAAACTATAGACAACCTAGATGGGAAACTATAGAGAATGGTAGCAGACTGTATTACCACCAGGTATAGACAACCTAGATGGGAAACTATAGAGAACCTAGAGGGTAAACTATAGACAACCTAGATGGGAAACTATAGAGATACTAGCAGACTGTATTACCACCAGGTATAGACAACCTAGATGGGAAACTATAGAGAACCTAGAGGGTAAACTATAGACAACCTAGATGGGAAACTATAGACATCCTAGATGGTAAACTATAGAGAATGGTAGCAGACTCTATTACCACCAGGTATAGACAACCTAGAGGGTAAACTATAGAGAATGGTAGCAGACTGTATTACCACCAGGTATAGACAACCTAGATGGGAAACTATAGAGAACCTAGAGGGTAAACTATAGACAACCTAGATGGGAAACTATAGAGATACTAGCAGACTGTATTACCACCAGGTATAGACAACCTAGATGGGGAACTATAGAGAACCTAGAGGGTAAACTATAGACAACCTAGATGGGAAACTATAGAGAATGGTAGCAGATGGTATTACCACCAGGTATAGACAACCTAGATGGGAAACTATAGAGAATACTAGCAGACTGCATTACCACCAGGTATAGACAACCTAGATGGGGGAACTATAGAGATACTAGCAGACTGTATTAACACCAGGTATAGACAACCTAGATGGGGCAACTATAGAGAACCTAGAGGGTAAACTATAGACAACCTAGATGGGAAACTATAGAGAATACTAGCAGACTGTATTACCACCAGGTATAGACAACCTAGATGGGAAACTATAGAGAACCTAGAGGGTAAACTATAGACAACCTAGATGGGAAACTATAGAGAATGGTAGCAGACTGTATTACCACCAGGTATAGACAACCTAGATGGGAAACTATAGAGAACCTAGAGGGTAAACTATAGACAACCTAGATGGGAAACTATAGAGATACTAGCAGACGGTATTACCACCAGGTATAGACAACCTAGATGGGAACTATAGAGAACATAGAGGGTAAACTATAGACAACCTAGATGGGAAACTATAGAGAATGGTAGCAGACGGTATTACCACCAGGTATAGACAACCTAGATGGGAAACTATAGAGAATACTAGCAGACTGCATTACCACCAGGTATAGACAACCTAGATGGGGGAACTATAGAGATACTAGCAGACTGTATTACCACCAGGTATAGACAACCTAGATGGGAAACTATAGAGAATACTAGCAGACTGTATTACCACCAGGTATAGACAACCTAGATGGGAAACTATAGAGAACCTAGAGGGTAAACTATAGACAACCTAGATGGGGTCTATAGAGAATACTAGCAGACTGTATTACCACCCCTATTTGCCATGTCTTTAACCAAAGCCTAAAGGAGTGTGTGTCCACAGGCGTGGAAGGGAGCTGCAGGTGAACAATCAGTTTGCTGCCTGTTCTTAGAAAAAATGATGGAGAAAATTGTGTTTGAACAAATACCATGCTATTTTTCAAAGAGCAAGTTAAATAGTGACTCAGCATGCACACAGAGCCTTCAGAAAGTCAGACCCTTTGAATTATTCCACATTTTGTTGTGTTACAGCCTGAATTCAAAACAGATTCAATTGATTTTTTGTCACCCAATTACACACAATACCCCATAATGACAAAGTAAAGGCTCGTAAGCATTCATTCAAACAGCACTTTACTGCATTTTGCCAGCAGCTCTTTGCTGTGCTTCAAGCATTGCACTGTTTATGACTTCAAGCATTGCGCTGTTTATGACTTCAAGCCTATCAACTCCCGAGATTAAGCTGGCAATACTATAAGAACATCCAATGGCATAGAGTGAAATAGTCCTATAATTCCTATAATAACAACAACCTGGGAATATTGAAGACTCGTGTTAAAAGGAACCACCAACTTTCATATGTTCTCATGTTCTGAGCAAGGAACTTAAACGTTAGTTTCTTACATGGCACATATTGCACTTTTACTTTCTTCTCCAACACTGTTTTTGCATTATTTAAACCAAATTGAACATGTTTCATTATTTATTTGAGACTAAATAGATTTTATTTACGTATTATATTAAGTTAGAATAAAAGTGTTCAGTGTTCATTCAGTACTGTTGTAATTGATATACACACATATATATATATATAAATAAAAATTGGCCGATTAAACGGTATCGGCTTTTTTTTGGTCCTCCAATAATCGGTATCAGTATCGGCATTGAAAAATCATAATCAGTAGACCTCTACTCTGAAGTATCCATCCTAACAACCTACGACTTTGATCTCTGATGGACAAACCAGATGCTCTCTGATCTCTGATGGACAAACCAGAGGCTCTCTGATCTCTGATGGACAAACCAGATGCTCTCTGATCTCTGATGGACAAACCAGATGCTCTCTGATCTCTGATGGACAAACCAGAAGCTCTCTGATCTCTGATGGACAAACCAGAGGCTCTCTGATCTCTGATGGACAAACCAGATGCTCTCTGATCTCTGATGGACAAACCAGAGGCTCTCCGATCTCTGATGGACAAACCAGAGGCTCTCTGATGGACAAACCAGAGGCTCTCTGATCTCTGATGGACAAACCAGATGCTCTCTGATCTCTGATGGACAAACCAGAGGCTCTCTGATCTCTGATGGACAAACAAGAGGCTCTCTGATCTCTGATGGACAAACCAGAGGCTCTCTGATCTCTGATGGACAAACCAGAGGCTCTCTGATCTCTGATGGACAAACCAGAGGCTCTCTGATCTCTGATGGACAAACCAGAGGCTCTCTGATCTCTGATGGACAAACCAGAGGCTCTCTGATCTCTGATGGACAAACCAGAGTATGCTCTCTGATCTCTGATGGACAAACCAGAGGCTCTCTGATCTCTGATGGACAAACCAGAGGCTCTCTGATCTCTGATGGACAAATCCAGAGGCTCTCTGATCTCTGATGGACAAACCAGAGGCTCTCTGATCTCTGATGGACAAACCAGAGGCTCTCTGATCTCTGATGGACAAACCAGATGCTCTCTGATCTCTGATGGACAAACCAGAGGCTCTCTGATCTCTGATGGACAAACCAGATGCTCTCTGATCTCTGATGGACAAACCAGAGGCTCTCTGTTGACTAACTATCCAGCAGACGGACCGGGAACGAAAGGTAGACACTCGTAAATATGTCAATTGCTATTTATTTTTCGAATGAGCGGCTGTTAATGTTCAAAGTATTACCAATTTATCTGAGTGTAGTTATCCTCTCAGTGTAGTTATCCTCTCTCAGTGTAGTTATCCTCTCAGTGTAGTTATCCTCTCAGTGTAGTTATCCTCTCTCAGTGTAGTTATCCTCTCTCAGTGTAGTTATCCTCTCAGTGTAGTTATCCTGTCTCAGTGTAGTTATCCTCTCTCAGTGTAGTTATCCTCTCTCAGTGTAGTTATCCTCTCTCAGTGTAGTTATCCTCTCAGTGTAGTTATCCTCTCTCAGTGTAGTTATCCTCTCTATGAGTGTAGTTATCCTCTCAGTGTAGTTATCCTCTCTCAGTGTAGTTATCCTCTCTCAGTGTAGTTATCCTCTCTCAGTGTAGTTATCCTCTCAGTGTAGTTATCCTCTCAGTGTAGTTATCCTCTCTCAGTGTAGTTATCCTCTCTCAGTGTAGTTATCCTCTCAGTGTAGTTATCCTCTCTCAGTGTAGTTATCCTCTCAGTGTAGTTATCCTCTCAGTGTAGTTATCCTCTCAGTGTAGTTATCCTCTCAGTGTAGTTATCCTCTCAGTGTAGTTATCCTCTCAGTGTAGTTATCCTCTCAGTGTAGTTATCCTCTCAGTGTAGTTATCCTCTCTCAGTGTAGTTATCCTCTCAGTGTAGTTATCCTCTCAGTGTAGTTATCCTCTCAGTGTAGTTATCCTCTCTCAGTGTAGTTATCCTCTCAGTGTAGTTATCCTGTCTCAGTGTAGTTATCCTCTCTCAGTGTAGTTATCCTCTCTCAGTGTAGTTATCCTCTCTCAGTGTAGTTAGTGTCTCAGTTATCCTCTCTCAGTGTAGTTATCCTCTCTCAGTGTAGTTATCTCTCTATCCTCTCTCAGTGTAGTTATCCTCTCTCAGTGTAGTTATCCTCTCAGTGTAGTTATCCTCTCTCAGTGTAGTTATCCTCTCAGTGTAGTTATCCTCTCAGTGTAGTTATCCTCTCTCAGTGTAGTTATCCTCTCTCAGTGTAGTTATCCTCTCAGTGTAGTTATCCTCTCTCAGTGTAGTTATCCTCTCTCAGTGTAGTTATCCTCTCTCAGTGTAGTTATCCTCTCTCAGTGTAGTTATCCTCTCTCAGTGTAGTTATCCTCTCTCAGTTATCCTCTCAGTGTAGTTATCCTCTCAGTGTAGTTATCCTCTCTCAGTGTAGTTATCCTCTCTCAGTGTAGTTATCCTCTCTCAGTGTAGTTATCCTCTCTCAGTGTAGTTATCCTCTCTCAGTGTAGTTATCCTCTCTCAGTGTAGTTATCCTCTCTCAGTGTAGTTATCCTCTCTCAGTGTAGTTATCCTCTCAGTGTAGTTATCCTCTCTCAGTGTAGTTATCCTCTCTCAGTGTAGTTATCCTCTCTCAGTGTAGTTATCCTCTCAGTGTAGTTATCCTCTCTCAGTGTAGTTATCCTCTCTCAGTGTAGTTATCCTCTCAGTGTAGTTATCCTCTCAGTGTAGTTATCCTCTCAGTGTAGTTATCCTCTCTCAGTGTAGTTATCCTCTCTCAGTGTAGTTATCCTCTCTCAGTGTAGTTATCCTCTCAGTGTAGTTATCCTCTCTCAGTGTAGTTATCCTCTCTCAGTGTAGTTATCCTCTCTCAGTGTAGTTATCCTCTCAGTGTAGTTATCCTCTCAGTGTAGTTATCCTCTCAGTGTAGTTATCCTCTCAGTGTAGTTATCCTCTCAGTGTAGTTATCCTCTCTCAGTGTAGTTATCCTCTCAGTGTAGTTATCCTCTCTCAGTGTAGTTATCCTCTCTCAGTGTAGTTATCCTCTCAGTGTAGTTATCCTCTCAGTGTAGTTATCCTCTCAGTGTAGTTATCCTCTCTCAGTGTAGTTATCCTCTCAGTGTAGTTATCCTCTCTCAGTGTAGTTATCCTCTCAGTGTAGTTATCCTCTCTCAGTGTAGTTATCCTCTCTCAGTGTAGTTATCCTCTCAGTGTAGTTATCCTCTCTCAGTGTAGTTATCCTCTCTCAGTGTAGTTATCCTCTCAGTGTAGTTATCCTCTCAGTGTAGTTATCCTCTCTCAGTGTAGTTATCCTCTCTCAGTGTAGTTATCCTCTCTCAGTGTAGTTATCCTCTCTCAGTGTAGTTATCCTCTCTCAGTGTAGTTATCCTCTCTCAGTGTAGTTATCCTCTCTCAGTGTAGTTATCCTCTCTCAGTGTAGTTATCCTCTCTCAGTGTAGTTATCCTCTCAGTGTAGTTATCCTCTCAGTGTAGTTATCCTGTCTCAGTGTAGTTATCCTCTCAGTGTAGTTATCCTCTCTATGAGTGTAGTTATCCTTTCAGTGTAGTTATGCTCTCTCAGTGTAGTTATCCTCTCTATGAGTGTAGTTATCCTCTCTCAGTGTAGTTATCCTCTCAGTGTAGTTATCCTCTCTATGAGTGTAGTTATCCTTTCAGTGTAGTTATCCTTTCAGTGTAGTTATCCTTTCAGTGTAGTTATCTCTCTCAGTGTAGTTATCCTCTCTATGAGTGTAGTTATCCTCTCTATGAGTGTAGTTATCCTCTCAGTGTAGTTATCCTCTCAGTGTAGTTATCCTCTCTCAGTGTAGTTATCCTCTCTCAGTGTAGTTATCCTCTCTCAGTGTAGTTATCCTCTCTCAGTGTAGTTATCCTGTCTCAGTGTAGTTATCCTCTCTCAGTGTAGTTATCCTTTCAGTGTAGTTATCCTCTCAGTGTAGTTATCCTCTCAGTGTAGTTATCCTTTCAGTGTAGTTATCCTCTCAGTGTAGTTATCCTCTCTCAGTGTAGTTATCCTCTCTCAGTGTAGTTATCCTCTCTCAGTGTAGTTATCCTCTCTCAGTGTAGTTATCCTCTCTCAGTGTAGTTATCCTCTCTCAGTGTAGTTATCCTCTCTCAGTGTAGTTATCCTCTCTCAGTGTAGTTATCCTCTCTCAGTGTAGTTATCCTCTCAGTGTAGTTATCCTCTCTATGAGTGTAGTTATCCTCTCAGTGTAGTTATCCTCTCTCAGTGTAGTTATCCTCTCTCAGTGTAGTTATCCTCTCTCAGTGTAGTTATCCTCTCAGTGTAGTTATCCTCTCTCAGTGTAGTTATCCTCTCTCAGTGTAGTTATCCTCTCTCAGTGTAGTTATCCTCTCAGTGTAGTTATCCTCTCTCAGTGTAGTTATCCTCTCAGTGTAGTTATCCTCTCAGTGTAGTTATCCTCTCTCAGTGTAGTTATCCTCTCTCAGTGTAGTTATCCTCTCTCAGTGTAGTTATCCTCTCTCAGTGTAGTTATCCTCTCTCAGTGTAGTGTAGTTTATCCTCTCAGTGTAGTTATCCTCTCTCAGTGTAGTTATCCTCTCTCAGTGTAGTTATCCTCTCAGTGTAGTTATCCTCTCTCCTCTCAGTGTAGTTATCCTCTCAGTGTAGTTATCCTCTCTCAGTGTAGTTATCCTCTCTCAGTGTAGTTATCCTCTCTCAGTGTAGTTATCCTCTCTCAGTGTAGTTATCCTCTCTCAGTGTAGTTATCCTCTCAGTGTAGTTATCCTCTCTCAGTGTAGTTATCCTCTCTCAGTGTAGTTATCCTCTCAGTGTAGTTATCCTCTCAGTGTAGTTATCCTCTCTATGAGTGTAGTTATCCTCTCAGTGTAGTTATCCTCTCTCAGTGTAGTTATCCTCTCAGTGTAGTTATCCTCTCAGTGTAGTTATCCTGTCTCAGTGTAGTTATCTCTCTCAGTGTAGTTATCCTCTCTATGAGTGTAGTTATCCTCTCAGTGTAGTTATCCTCTCAGTGTAGTTATCCTCTCAGTGTAGTTATCCTCTCTCAGTGTAGTTATCCTCTCAGTGTAGTTATCCTCTCAGTGTAGTTATCCTCTCTCAGTGTAGTTATCCTCTCAGTGTAGTTATCCTCTCTCAGTGTAGTTATCCTCTCTCAGTGTAGTTATCCTCTCTCAGTGTAGTTATCCTCTCTCAGTGTAGTTATCCTCTCAGTGTAGTTATCCTCTCTCAGTGTAGTTATCCTCTCTCAGTGTAGTTATCCTCTCTCAGTGTAGTTATCCTCTCTCAGTGTAGTTATCCTCTCAGTGTAGTTATCCTCTCTCAGTGTAGTTATCCTCTCTCAGTGTAGTTATCCTCTCAGTGTAGTTATCCTCTCTCAGTGTAGTTATCCTCTCTCAGTGTAGTTATCCTCTCTCAGTGTAGTTATCCTCTCAGTGTAGTTATCCTCTCAGTGTAGTTATCCTCTCTCAGTGTAGTTATCCTCTCTCAGTGTAGTTATCCTCTCAGTGTAGTTATCCTCTCAGTGTAGTTATCCTCTCTCAGTGTAGTTATCCTCTCAGTGTAGTTATCCTCTCAGTGTAGTTATCCTCTCTCAGTGTAGTTATCCTCTCTCAGTGTAGTTATCCTCTCTCAGTGTAGTTATCCTCTCAGTGTAGTTATCCTCTCAGTGTAGTTATCCTCTCTCAGTGTAGTTATCCTCTCTCAGTGTAGTTATCCTCTCTCAGTGTAGTTATCCTCTCAGTGTAGTTATCCTCTCAGTGTAGTTATCCTCTCAGTGTAGTTATCCTCTCAGTGTAGTTATCCTCTCAGTGTAGTTATCCTCTCTCAGTGTAGTTATCCTCTCTCAGTGTAGTTATCCTCTCTCAGTGTAGTTATCCTCTCAGTGTAGTTATCCTCTCTAGTGTAGTGAGTGTAGTTATCCTCTCTATGAGTGTAGTTATCCTCTCTATGAGTGTAGTTATCCTCTCTGTGTAGTTATCCTCTCAGTGTAGTTATCCTCTCTGTGTAGTTATCCTCTCTCAGTGTAGTTATCCTCTCTATGAGTGTAGTTATCCTCTCTCAGTGTAGTTATCCTCTCAGTGTAGTTATCCTCTCTATGAGTGTAGTTATCCTCTCTCAGTGTAGTTATCCTCTCTCAGTGTAGTTATCCTCTCTCAGTGTAGTTATCCTCTCTCAGTGTAGTTATCCTCTCTCAGTGTAGTTATCCTCTCTCAGTGTAGTTATCCTCTCTCAGTGTAGTTATCCTCTCTCAGTGTAGTTATCCTCTCTCAGTGTAGTTATCCTCTCTCAGTGTAGTTATCCTCTCTCAGTGTAGTTATCCTCTCAGTGTAGTTATCCTCTCTCAGTGTAGTTATCCTCTCTCAGTGTAGTTATCCTCTCTCAGTGTAGTTATCCTCTCTCAGTGTAGTTATCCTCTCAGTGTAGTTATCCTCTCAGTGTAGTTATCCTCTCAGTGTAGTTATCCTCTCTATGAGTGTAGTTATCCTCTCTATGAGTGTAGTTATCCTCTCTCAGTGTAGTTATCCTCTCAGTGTAGTTATCCTCTCTCAGTGTAGTTATCCTCTCTCAGTGTAGTTATCCTCTCAGTGTAGTTATCCTCTCTCAGTGTAGTTATCCTCTCAGTGTAGTTATCCTCTCAGTGTAGTTATCCTCTCAGTGTAGTTATCCTCTCAGTGTAGTTATCCTCTCTCAGTGTAGTTATCCTCTCTCAGTGTAGTTATCCTCTCTCAGTGTAGTTATCCTCTCTCAGTGTAGTTATCCTCTCTCAGTGTAGTTATCCTCTCAGTGTAGTTATCCTCTCTCAGTGTAGTTATCCTCTCAGTGTAGTTATCCTCTCTCAGTGTAGTTATCCTCTCAGTGTAGTTATCCTCTCAGTGTAGTTATCCTCTCAGTGTAGTTATCCTCTCTCAGTGTAGTTATCCTCTCTCAGTGTAGTTATCCTCTCAGTGTAGTTATCCTCTCAGTGTAGTTATCCTCTCTCAGTGTAGTTATCCTCTCTCAGTGTAGTTATCCTCTCTCAGTGTAGTTATCCTCTCAGTGTAGTTATCTCTCTCAGTGTAGTTATCCTCTCAGTGTAGTTATTCTCTCTCAGTGTAGTTATCAGTTATGAGTTTCTTGCTCTTGAGCGATCCCCACCCCCTTCCCTTTGTCTACCAAGCCGTCATATCAGTTTCGTCCGCTAGGGACTTTTTCTTTGCATCACGTAGTAACCAATGTATGACCTATTGTGTGTGTGTTTATGTGATTAAGTTAGTTAGTAAATAAATATTTAAGCTAATTAGTATATCGCTGATTCATGATCTGGGTTAGGGTTGGTGCAGATATCCAAGGGTTTGCGACATTCAGAATATGACTAATGAGGTGATAATACATTAATAAGTGACTCTAATCGATAAGTTATTTAAATATCTGAAGAGTTATAGTCGGGAAATAGAAACTCTATAAACAACATGTTCCCGTGGTGCCCCGACTTCCTAGTTAATTAAAGTTACATGATTAGTTTAATCCCGTAATTCAATTACACTTCTTAATTTTTAACGATAGTCAATGACACGACAATGTGTTGTAGTTAATGGACCCCAGGAAGAGAATCTGAACTGGAATATAACGATATTTTACAACATGCATTCCCAGTGGGCTGATGTGAGGTGTCCCCAACAACAATGACCTCTAACCCCTGACCCATGTTCATCCCTACTGACTCACGTTGGCAGCTGCCCCCGTTGGTGGGGTCTCCATAGTAACCAGAGATGCAGCTCTCACAGTGGAGCCCTGTTGTCAGGTCCTCACACTTCTCACATACACTGTGATTCACACACTGACTGTGACCGTTACACTGGCACGCTGGAGAGAGAGAGAGACAGAGAGAGAGATGGAGAGAGTCACATACACTGTGGTTAATACACTGGCACGCTAGACAGACCAGACACACACACACAGAGACAGAGACACAGAGAGACAGACAGACAGACAGACAGACAGACAGACAGACAGACAGACAGACAGAGACAGACAGAGACAGACAGAGACAGACAGACAGAGAGAGAGACGGTGTGTGTGTGAGAGATCAGGTTCCTACCTGGACAGAGTATAAAGCTCCAGTTGTACTTGGTATCGTAAGGACACATGCTGATGTTGAGAGCCAGCTGGGAGGCGGGACTAGAGGTGGGGCCAGGCAGGGTGGAGGGGGCGGGGACTGCGGTCTGGAATGGCCCCCGATAGGATCCCTCAATGCACTGGCCACGCCCTGTATTGCTGGGGTCCGTACACCAGCCACAGCCAGGCTGCTCCAGACACTGGCCACACGTCCTGTACCCAGAACAGTTCTCAGCTAGGGGAGAGAGAGGAGAGAGAGCATTAAACCCTATGAAACTGAACCCAGAACAGTTCTCAGTTGGTAGACAGAGCACCGGTCAGCAATATGAATCTGAACACAGAACAACATGAGAGACAAAGATATAGAAGAGAGAGAACGAGAGACAGAGAGACAGAAAGAGATCCTCTCAGTGTAGTTATCCTCAGAGTGAGAGAGATCCTCTCAGAGAGAGTTACAGAGAGACAGAGACAGTTATCCTCTCAGTGTAGTTATCCTCTCAGAGAGACAGAGTTATCCAGAGACAGTGAGAGTTATCCTCTCTCCTCTCAGTGACAGTTATCCTCTCTCAGTGTAGTTATCCTCTCTCAGAGTAGAGAGACAGAGAGAGACAGAGTTATCCTCTCAGTGTAGTTATCCTCTCTCTCAGAGAGAGTTATCCTCTCTCAGTGAGAGAGAGAGACTCTCCAGTGAGAGTTATCCTCTCAGTGTAGTTATCAGAGAGTCAGTGTAGTTATCCTCTCTCAGTGTAGTTAGAAGTATCTCTCAGTGAGTTATCCTCTCTCAGTGTAGTTATCCTCTC